>NC_057721.1:69387473-69496966 GCF_004010195.1 Chiloscyllium plagiosum | reverse complement strand
GAGGGAGTGGTCTCTCCTGAATGCTGATAGGGGTGGAGAGGGAAATATATCCCTTGTGGTGGGGTCTGTTTGGAGGTGGCGGAAATGACGGAGGATGATACGATGTATCCGGAGGTTGATGGGGTTGGTCGGTGAGGACCAATGGGGTTCTGTCCTGGTGGCGATTGGAGGGGCGGGGTTCAAGGGCGGAGGGGCAGGGTTCAAGGGTGAAGGTGCGGGAAGTGAAGGAGATGCGGTGGAAAACGTCGTCGACCATGTCTGAGGGGAAATTGCGGTCTTTGAAGAAGGAGGTCATTTGAGTTGTTCGTTAGTGGAATTGGTCCTCCTGGGAGCAGATGCGTCGGAGGCGGAGGAATTGGGAATATGATTAGGAATGGTACATGAATAGGTACATGAATAGGAATGGTTTAGGGAAAACGCAGGCAAGTGGGACTCGTTTAGTTTTGAAATTTGTTTAGTATGGAATTGTTGGATTAAAGGGTTTGTTTTTGTGCTGTATGATTCTATGACCCTATGACAATAAGAAGCAGCTAAATGGACAATGAAGAATTTCAGCCATCTCAACACAAACTAAACTTTGGCACTAGGAACACATCTGAAGTTTTCTTGGAAGGAATGAACCTTTTTAGGTCTAAGGTGATGGCCAGTAACAGCTGCTCTGCTTGGTAACATGGGTTTCTGTATTTGATATGGAAGCAGATGGTTGGACTATTAAAAGAGCTGTTTGCTGATCTTATTGTAAAATGGAGCTAATAAACAGAAGTGTATGATTTGAGTGGCAGCTGTGCAAACAGTGACTTGTTCCTCTTCAGTGCTTTCTGTAAATGTCTGCCCAGTAATACATTCTCCATCATCGTATATGGGGCTTCAGTTAGTCCAATGTGCTAATTGAAAGGATTGCCATTATTCTACATTAATTGAAATAACTCCACAGAGGCAGGTATCCCTTCACCAAGTCATACATTACTTACACATGACACTGACCCAGCTAGCGCAGAGCCTGTTCTGAGAGCAAACAGTCTTTAGTTTTGTTTTTTTTTGTAACATGTCAGAAGAGTTGTGGATGTAGGTGGCACTGGGCAAGGGGAGAAATCAAGCCAAGGTAGGAGGAAATAAATTCCATGGGACAGGCACAAGGGTAAACATTGGGTCTGCCCGTGCAATCCCGTTTGTGGATTTGGGGAAAAGGTAGAAGCGAGCTGGGTGAGTGGACTATGAGCTGGGGCCTGGCCAGAGAGATGGGGAAATTCCTAAAGGAGATGATGTTGGTGATAATCATGGACACAATGGCCTGATGGTCCATTCTGATGAAGAGTCACCGGACTTAAAATGTTAACTCTGCTTTCTGCTCAAAGATGCTGACAGATTAGATTAGATTAGATTTTTACAGTGTGGAAACAGGCCCTTTGGCCAAACAAGTCCACACCGACCCTCCGAAGAGCAACCCACCCAGACCCATTCCCCTACATGTACCCCTTCACCTAACACTATGGCGATTTAGCATGGCCAATTCACCTAACCTGAGTTTCCTGAGTTTCACCAGCAATTTCTGATTTGGCTTCATATCTTCAGCATCCACAGTTCTTCATTTTACCTTCAGTTCTATTGGTGGAATGTTGTTGGTGCACATAGCCTTTGAAGTATTGTTAATGAGGTGAGATGCCCGAGAGTTAAGTTGAGAGACTGTTAATCCACTGTGTTCTGTACACGTGGGTTTATATCCCACTCTCATCACTGCTTTAGTAAGTGTTTGATTGATGCAGGCTTGTACATGTGTCTATCCTTAGCAATGTTTCTCACCAGAGGGCATAGAGTTGTCTACTTTGGTGTGGCATGATGGTTCAGTGGTTAGCACTGCAGCCTCACAGTGCAAAGGACCTGGGCTTGATTCCACGCTCAAGCAACTGTCTGTGCGGAGTTTGCAAAGTCGCCTCGTGTTCAGTTTCCTCAGGGTGCTCCAGTTTCCTCCCACAGTCCAAAGATATACAGGTTGGATTGGCCATGGGAAATTACCCATTGTGTCCAGGAATGTGCAAGCTACATGGATTAGCCATGGGAAATGCAGGATTATAGGGATAGAGTCAGGGGATGAGTCTGATTGGGATGCTCTCCCAAGGATCGATGGGCTTGACCCATCGACTGAGGACTTGATGGGTTGAATGGCCTGCTTCCACACTGTAAGCATTCTATAATTCTATGAGTGCCTTCAGGCATTCCTTCACATTATGCAAAGTGAATCAAACTGATTAAAAACTGGCCCTGTGATGCTTGGTCACCTCGAGAAGAGGTTGAGATGAATCATCCATTAAACTCGAAACAGGATTGTGGCCAATGTTTGAGATCCTCCCATACTGAAATGATGGGTACACCATGAAAATAAAATATCCCCTCTTACAGTCTGTTACTGATAGAGAACTCACCTGTTACCAGAACAAGTAGAAAAAAATTGCAGATTTGGGTATTCTGGATGTGCTAATGTCAGGCAGATTATAGAATTCCAAAGCACAAAAGAAATCCATTTGATTGATTATGTCTGTACCATCTCTTTGAAATGGTTGTCCAGTTGGCTACACTCCTCATCTTTTTCTGCCTTCATATTTCCAATATATTCTTCAGGGTCACAGCATTTAGTATATTCCAGAATGAGGATTATTGTGTACATACCACAGGATCTACAGCATCTGCGAGATCAGGAAGTGGTACAGTTTTAGAATGATAAGGACTGTTATTGCGTTTCTGAGAATTTCATACTAAGACCATTGAAGGAGAAAGCAGTGCTTGAAAAGCCTGAAATTGTGACACAGTAAAGTTGTGACCTCTGCCTTACAATCTCTTCAGCCAGCTTTTCCAATTACTTTTATCATTATTACTTTTGAATATTCATGTTATTTATAATTAAGGTTACGGTGAGTGTTATTTTATCCATAATACTGGTGATTCTGAAGAGGAGCATTGTACGATTTAATTTCGATGATGCGGTGCTGTCGTTTTGCAAGGTGAAGTATAGGTCAAAGAGTTTTAGACAGGTTAACTGTTCAGGAGAAGACCCTGCGCATACCCAAGTGGGTCTCACCTTTCGTGCTTGGATGAGCATATCGATACAGCCCGTCATCCACAGAGACATGTTCTACTTATGGCACTGCCTGCAAAAGTGGGGATAATATTAACCTAACCCTCCAGGTGAGAAATCAATGAGATCAAAATGATAATGCTTCTCTTTCACGTTGGATTTTGCTTCTTTATTGGATTAAATTTGGAGGTTCACAAAGCCACTGTCTGATCAACAATTTGGGTTAAAGTGACATCCAATTTCTGTCTTAGATCATTTGAATGCTCCCTTGAGGATGTATTTGCTTTGGTCTCATACAGGCTATCTTTTTCTCTCCTCTTTAGATTTTTACCTTTCAAGGAACCACACAGAATATATTGCACGGAAAGAAACCACTTTGTCCAACCTTTCCATGCTATTGTTTATGCTTCACCACAACCTTCTGCCATCTTCCCTGATCCAGCTCCACTATTGTAAATCTCTATTCTCCTTCTCCCACACAATTTCTTCCAGGTTACCCTTCAATGTCCCAGTACCATTCACCTCAACTACTCTGCACTGTAATGTGCTCCTCATTCTCACCAGTTTCTGAGGCAACAGGATTCTTCCAAATTTCCTATTTAATTTTTTGCATACAATCTTAAATGACTGGTCTCTAGTTTTGCTTTCCATCACAAGTGGATACAGTACAATCCCGACAATGTTGAATCAGCCCATCAAATTTAAGCCAAAAGTATTAAGTTAGCCTGGAGCAGTGTTTCGCAGATGACTAAGACGGTGCTATTTTCTGGGTCTGTAGATTGGAAGAAGCAAAAATGGCCCTGAATGAAGTGGTATGCTCTTCTTTTCGGATGTGGGAATTCAGGGAGGGCTTACGTGTTACTGAGGATTATATCAGCAATAAATGCCATTGATTGTGAATCCTGTCAGATCAAATGAATCAGATAGAGGCAATAAGGAATCTACAAGAGCAAGGGGTGTGCTGGATGGCAGCTATAGGAAGGGAGAAAAGTTGTAGATACAGTCACATTGATGGGTTAACTCCAGGAAAGGTAAGAGAGGTAGGCAGATAGAGCAGGAGTCTTCAGTGGCTATCCCCATTTCAAACAGGTATGCTGTTTTGGAAAATGTGGGGGGTAATGGATTCTCAGGGGAATGGAGCAAGAACAGCCAAGTTTCTGGCATCGAGACTGGCTCTAATGCAATGAGGGGTAAGTTGGTTTTCAAGAGATCAATTGTATTAGAGGACTCTAGTCTGAGGCACAGACACATGTTTCTGTGGCCAGCAGTGAAAAATCAGAATGGTGTGTTACCTCCCTTGTGCCAGGATCAAGCATGTCTCAGAGAGGATGCAGAATGTTCTCAAAGGGGAGAGGGACCAGCAGGAGGTCATTTTACATATTGGAACCAATGACATAGGAAGGGAATCGGTTAAGATTCTGGAGGGAAATGACAGAGAGTTAGGCAGGAACTTAAAAAGGAGGTCCTCGAGAGTAGTAATATCTGGATTATTCCTGGTGCTGTGAGCTAGTCAGGGCAGGAATAGGAGGATAGAACAGATGAATGCATGGCTGAGGAGCTGGTGCATGGGAGAAGGATTCACATTTTTGGATCATTGCAATTTCTTCTCAGGTAGAAGTGACCTGTACAAGAAGGACGGATTGCACCTGAATTGGAAGTCGACTAATATACTGGCAGGGAAATTTCCTAGAATTGCTCAACAGGATTTAAACTAGTAAGGTAGGGGGGTGGGCTTCAGGTGGCTAATTAATGACCACTTAAGGGTCTGAGCCAGTGGCTGCTGGGATTGACGGAACCGTAGGCGAGTCCTGTCATTTTACAGAGTGCCTGCCGGCTGTGACCCTCGGGGCATCTTATAGACTGGGCCTTGGGTGGGTTGGGGGATGGTGCGGTGTTGCCTGCAGGATTCAAACACCCCTTGCCCTATTCCCCATTCCCACCTCAAGAAACCCCTCAACCACACAACCCTTACAGTTGTCCCAGATTCTCAAAAATCCTCTGCTGTATTATTATTTCTGAGTCTGAAGACACCAAGTTAAAGTCATCCAGATTTTTTTGATATCAAAAGTTTTCAGAGCGTAGTCACCTGACAAAGGGGGCAGTGCTCTGAAAGCTTTTGATCTCAAGTAAACCTGTTAGACTATAATCTGGTGTCGTGTGATTTCTGACTTTGTCCACCCCAGTCCAACACCAGCTCATCTACATCATTATTATTTCCTATATCTTGCTTGTATTTTTTTCTCTTTAAAATTGATTGAAGATTAAACTGCACTGTTCACTTTTTCTTTCCACAACACTCCTTGAGCTGTACTGTGGTTGAATTCCTATTTTAATTAACAGTTGCCCTTTGAATTGTGAGACTGACAATTCATTCACTTCCTTCTCTTTGGAGCTCCAAGAATGACACAGTCCTCTTGGTGAAAATGGGATGCTTGCTGTTCCAATAACTTTGCCTGCCAACAGGAACTTGAAATATCCTGTTTCACCACAGTTGTGTTTTTTTTTGTCACAAAAAATCAATAACAACCCTGGTCACCTTAAACAAGAATTTGCTTTCTTGTTTCCATCCAATTTTGGCTCAATGAGATCCATTTCTCATGAAAATGAGTTGATGTCTTTACTCTGTGTCTTTGAAATGAAGGAAATTAATTGAAGTAAACAAAATAGTCAATTGGCGTTCCATTTATGTTTCATTTCAATTAATGTCTGAAGATTTGTCTGAAAATGTAATCTGCTGTATACTCTATAGGGTAACATGGTGGCTCAGTGGTTAGCGCTGATGCCTCACAGCGCTAGGGACCCAGATTCGATTCCAGCCTCAGGCAACTGTCTGTGTGGAGTTTGCACATTCTCTCCGTGTCTGCGTGGGTTTGTTCCAGTTTCAACCCACAATCCAAAGATGTACAGGTCAGATGAATTGGCCATGCTAAATTGCACATTGTGTTCAGGGATGTGTAGATTAGGTGTATTAGTCAGGAGTAAATGTAGAGTTATAGGGTAGGGAAATGGGTCTGGATGGGTTACTGGGGAGATGTGGACTTGTAGGGTGGATGATTTGGATGCGAGCATAAGAGGTACAGTTAGTAAGTTTGCAGATGACACCAAAATTGGAGCTGTAGTGGACAGCGAAGAGGGCTACCTCAGATTACAACAGGATCTGGACCAGATGGGCCAATGGGCTGAGAAGTGGCAGATGGAGTTTAATTCAGATAAATGCGAGGTGCATTGGTCAGAGTATTGAGTACAGGAGTTGGGAGGTCGTATTAGGCCACTGTTAGAATATTGCGTGCAATTCTGGTCTCCTTCCTATCGGAAAGATGTTGTGAAACTTGAAAGGGTTCAGAAAAGATTTACAAGGATGTTGCCAGGGTTGGAGGATCTGAGCTACTGGGAGACGCAGAACAGGCTGGGGCTGTTTTCGATGGAGCGTCGGAGGCTGAGGGGTGACCTTATAGAGGTTTACAAAATTATGAGGGACATGAATAGGAGAAATAGAGAAAGTATTTTCACTGGGGTCGGGGATTCCAGAACTAGAGGGCATAGGTTTAGGGTGAGAGGGGAAAGATATAAAAGAGACCTAAGGGGCAACTTTTTCATGCAGAGGGTGGTACGTGTATGGAATAAGCTGTCAGGGGATGTGGTGGAGGCTAGTACAATTGCAACATTTAAGAGGCATTTGGATGGGTATATGAATAGGAAGGGTTTGGAGGGATATGGGCCGGGTGCTGGCAGGTGGGACTAGATTGGGTTGGGATATCTGGTCGGCATGGACGGGTTGGACCAAAGGGTCTGTTTCCATGCTGTACATCTCTATGACTCTATGACTCTAAGGGCCTGTTTCCATACTGTAGGGAATCTAATCCACTGTGACTGGTACATCTTGGAGTTAGAGGACAGAGGACCTATGTTAAGGAAATTAAGTGCAATCTCCTAACAAGGGCATCGTTGAAACAGTTCACACTGTTCACAGTTTGTGATTCATTGCTGATCTTCGGAGAGAAAATATACTACTGAGCCACCTGCACCTATTGATCAAAGTGAAGGCAGAGCAAAATAGCATTCTGGAGCTGGGTAAGACATAAAAATGGAAGAGTAAAGGTTAATCCAGTGAAGGTTTGTCAGCTTTGTTTGATGAACCCTCGGAGGACTGATTGTGTGAGATTTGACAACATGGTATATGATCACGTGACATTTTCTCTCTCATTCTGAGGCAACAAGTGGGATACTTGAAGAACATTTTGCCAACATGTCTGAAAAGCCCTGACCAAATGCAAGGAAAGTGACGAGAAAAATTAATTTTTGACCAAAGTTCCTCCTCACTGAGGACTATTCATAGGTTGTGACCAGAATCAAAGATTTGACTAGAATTAGCATCAGTTATTTCTGATGATTATGGAGAAAATAAAACATAAGCAGGCAAATGGAACGGAACTTAAGATGATTCCCAGAATTAAAATAAAACTCACTGTGAATTTCTTCACAGATTTTCCCGATCAGTCTTTATAACTTTACTGGGAACATGCTTCCAGGGAGAGCAGGGGTGTTCAGTGGGAAAATGGAAGGAAGTAGATGAGTCAATCAGAATACTCTTGTCCAATTATCAGTGGGAAGAGTGAAAGTTCACACATTTACATGCCTATCCATGATCTCAGTTGGTTTGTTCAGAAGGTTAAGTATTTTTTAACCAATTTGTTCAGCGATATTAATACATACCTCTGGAGCAGGTGAGACTTGAAGTCAGGCTGTCAGGTTCAGAGGTGTGGGCACTACCACTGGGCCACCGAGCCACTGTGATAGCTGATTGGGAGATTCCTGGCAACAAATTAACAGCTACCGTACATAATGGATTTTCCAAAGGCTCATTCATGGTTTTGTGTAGAGATCAGTGACATGTAGGAGCTACAATGTTTTGGACAATTGAACTTGTTCAGATGTTTCTTAACACACCTTTGAAGCAGGTGGAACTTGAACCCAGGTTTCCAGGTTCAGAGGTAGGGACATTACCACTGCACAACAAGAGTCCTGAGCAAATATGTTTTCATAAAGTGGCTTTAGCTGTATCCAAGAAATATATCATTTGGACAATTCAGGTTTGGGGACAGGCTGTAGCTTTCAAGTGCAAACTGTCTCTTGGGTATATTATCCACTGCAGTCATATCTATGTGTTTCAAGGAAGTGGTGGTACTTTGTCAGTTTGTCAATTGGACATACAAAACAGTTGCAATGATGCTTCATGTGGCATCAGCATCTATGTATCACTAGTCCATTCTGGTCTTGCATTTCTTTGTTTGCTTCATCACATTTAAGAAAAAATGGGTTAAATGAACTGCCTTGCATTTTACCTTTCACTTTTTGGCTTTTTAAAGACATAAGACCATAAGACATAGGAGCGGAAGTCCATCGAGTCCACTCCGCCATTCAATCATGGCTGATGGGCATTTCAACTCCACTTACCCGCATTCTCCCCGTAGCCCTTAATTCCTTGTGACATCAAGAATTTATCAATCTCTGCCTTGAAGACATTTAGCGTCCCAGCCTCCACTGCACTCTGTGGCAATGAATTCCACAGGCCCACCACTCTCTGGCTGAAGAAATGTCTCCGCATTTCTGTTCTGAATTTACCCCCTCTAATTCTAAGGCTGAGTCCACGGGTCCTAGTCTCCTCGCCTAACGGAAACAATTTCCTAGCGTCCACCCTCTCCAAGCCATGTATTATCTTGTAAGTTTCTATTAGATCTCCCCTTAATCTTCTAAACTGCAATGAATACAATCCCAGGATCCTCAGCCGTTCCTCATATGTTAGACCTACCTTTCCAGGGATCATCGGTGTGAATCTCTGCTGGACACTGTCCAGTGCCAGTATGTCCTTCCTAAGGTGTGGGGACCAAAACTGGACACAGTACTCCAAATGGGGCCTAACCAGAGCCTAACCAAAGAAGTATATTTGTTTCAGCAATGGATGGCATGTATTTATAGAAAAGCAAACTATGGACAATGTCAACTGTGTTAAAGAAACTGAATTAAAGTGAATGAAAGAAACTGAATTAAAGTGCAGTTGAATGATGTGGATCGAACATTTGGGCTAATTCCATGGGGGCCTAATGGTGACATTTTCTTTAAGTGGTTCTGAATCTGGCTGATAAGTAATTCTGTCAGTATGTTAGTTGTGAAAATGTGGTGTCAATAGCTTTTTAAAGTCTTGTCTTGCATTGAAAGCTTTGCTGTAAACTTCTAATCTGTGCAGAAAATAATCAATATGGAGCAAGTTATAAGGATTTACATGCAGCAAAGTAACTTGAAAGTTGGACAATAGTGATGGGAAGTGCTGCTTAATTTTTCCTCTCACTGCCTAATTAACAGGAGAGATAAAGCTTAAATGATTGAATGTTTGTCGGGAGGAATTTTGTTTTTAACCAAAGAAAGCTGATATTGCAGTGCGATAGCGAGTGCCTTCTCTTAGGTGAGATCTTAAACCTCCCGAATAGATATAAAAGTTCAGATAGCCCAATGGTAGGGCTGCAAATCTGTCTCCAATGTATGTATCATTCAATCAATATTATTAAAATACATGTCTGGGCAATCCAATCTGGTTATTCTCACACCGCTGCTCCTGGGAGTTGGTTGATCACAAAACTGGCTTTTGCATTTTCTACGTTACAACAGTGATTACATTTCCAATACATGTCGTCTGTTGTAAAACACTTTGGGATACCACGAGGTGATGAATGGCACTAAATAAGTGCATTTGCTTTGTTAAATGCATTATAAAGTGACAGTGCATTCTTGTATTATTTTGTTTTGTCTGAAAGAATGTCGTGTTCAGTGAGTCTGATACAGGTGGATGTTGAATAAAGACTGAAAGAATTGTGGATGCCTGAAATCAGAACCGAAAGCAGAAATTGCTGGAAAAGCTCAGCCAGTCTGGCAGCCTCTGTGAAAAGAAATCCAGACCCAAAGCATTAACTCTGATTTCTCTTCACAGGTGCTGCCAGACCTGCTGAGCTTTTCCAGCAATTTCTGTTTTTGAAACAGGTGGAACTTGAACCCAGGTCTCCTGGTTTAGAGGTAAGGACACTACCAGTGTACCACAAGAGCCCCACGCAGCTATATGTTTAAACGGTCCACCAGAATCCCACCAATTTGTATTGAACATCAGTCATTTTTTCACTTACTATTCCTCCTCTCATCGTAATCTTGCACTTACTGTTCCCTGTTGCCATTTCAGTGGGTAGTCTTAACAGATGATATTGGATTAGCTTCTGGTGCTTCACGATCTGTTCCACTGAGCCAAATACCATAGTGTGATCAGTTGTCAATATGCCAAGAATGAATGTTGGTGTGTAGGACTCCTGCTTCATGCAAGGACTGTTGCTAGAACTGACAAAGTTGAATTGAATTGAATTTATTGTCACGTGTACCGAGGCACAGTGAAAAGCTTTGTCATGCAAGCAATTCAGACAGATCACATAGTTAAGTAGCATAGATTAGTAAAAAATAGGTAAATAGCAGCAAAACAAAAACACAGGTACAGGCGAATGTGAAGAGTTTGTGAGTCCATTCAGTATTCTAACAACAGTAGGGTAGAATCTGTTGCGAAACTGGCTGGTGCATGTGTTCAGGCTTCTGTACCTTTTCCCCAATGGTAGAGGTTGTAGAAAATCATTGCCAGGGTGAGATGGATCTTTGAGAATGCGAGTGGCCTTTCCTTGAAAGCGGGGCTGGTAGATGGATTCTGTAGATGGGAGTCTGGTCTTTATGATTGTCCGGGCCGAGTTCCTCACTCTGAGTAACCACCTTCGATCTTGAATGGTACAGTTGCCATGTCAGGTGATAATGGTGATACTAAACAAGTTAGATCCCAGAGTGAAACCTCACTTGTACTGTCAAACAAGGGTGCCTCACTGCTGACATTATGTTAATAATTCAGTGCCATGAAGTATGGTTCCAGCCCTTTTCACAACATGTGATGCGTACCAGTACTCCTGCTGTTTACTTATATAACCTGGTAAAAATGGGTTCATCTGCTGCCATTTAGACCTTGGTTACGGCCAGTAAGAGAACTGTATCTAATCTTTGATCTTTTCATGCAGTCAAGCATTGTTGAGACACAGGAGAGGTGAGTAGCAATGCCACTAGGTTTATTCCCAGTGTGAAGCATTTTGTTTATCATGTTGGCCTCAAAGAGTGAGAATTTTACATTTTAAAGAAGTATTAACATGGGACTGATTTAATTGATGTTTGTTTGTTACAAGATGAAGGTTATGAATAATGATTATGAATAACAATGTGATCCTGGATAATGGTGATGCTGAACAAGTCAAATCCCAGAGTGAAACCTGGCTTGACAGATCATAAATTTAATTCTTTTAGCAGTTGGTTATTATGATGGTTATTTATTGACACATAGTCATGCAAATGTTCTTTATCAAAACAACATTAATTTATTGCACAAAAATAATTTTTAAAAACCAAAATATAAAAACAGTTTAGAAAGTTCTTAACACAATGTGCAAAGCATGGTTTCAACCTATTGCCCAGCAATAACCTTTACAGATACTCAAATCCCAGGTAAACACTAAAACATACTGCAATTCCTATTTCAACTTGTTAATTATGTAACTGACTAGCCAGTTTTCTTTCTCAGCTGTTGAAATAGTTTCATGACTTTTCTCCAGCCTACCTGCTCCATAGACCTCTTTTAAGCTCTGACAACAACCCAGTGCAAATTTTCACAGCTTGAAGATTTCACAAATGAAAACCCTCCGGCTTTCAGAAATCTTTCCTCTAAACTGCAAACGTGATTCCTCTGAACTGAAGTCAAAATTAACCCAGTAATCTCTAATTTATTTTGGCCTGTCTGTCATAAACATAACAGTATGAATATTTCATCTATTAACACCACTGGTCTCCTCCTAGGCACTTGACTGGATCACAAGCTTTCTTGAACTGATGCATTTTGGTCAATGTTCCAAATCATTTTCTGATCTTTAAAAAAAATGATCTTTACAGATTTGACCAAAATCCATCTGCCTGTATGATAAAAATCCAAATTCCAAAATTAATTATCTACCTCACATATTTATCACTGTAGAAAACTAATTTTCAACTCAGTAAGTTATAGAGGAGCAGACATCACAATCAAAACTTCTTTGAAGGTAGATAATTCCATTTGAAGTGGAAGGTCAGAGATTAGAGCAACCCTGACCTACTAGGAAGGCAGAATTTTCACAGGGTCTTAGTGATGGATCAGTCATCCAGTAAGTGATCCAGAAACATGGGAATGGAGTCAGGAGAGCAGAGAAGTGGTCCACATCCTAGTCTGAAATGGGCAGCATGGTGGCTCAGTAATTAGCACTGTAGTCTCACAGACCCTGGGTTCAATTCCAGCCTCAGGTAACTCTCTGTGTGGAGTTTGCACATTCTCCCTGTATCTGCGTGGGTTTCTTCCGGGTGCTCCAGTTTCCTACCACAGTTCAAAGATGTGCAGGTTGGGGGAAAATTAGCCATGCTAAATTGTCTGTTGTGTCCAGGATGTGTATGTTAGTTGGATTAGCTATGGAGAATGCAGGGATAGGGAGGGGAGGGTGAGTCTGGATGGGATGCTTTTTGGAGAGTAACTGTGGACTTGGGCCAAATTGATTCTGTGTAGGGATTCTGTGGTATCTTTTTCTGTGGCTGCTGTCTATTCATGATCTTAAAAGACAAATGAAGGATTTTTTATCTTTGAAGATGCAATGGCAAAGGTGAACCGGTGACCTGAGATAAGCACAAATCATCGTAAATGATTATGATGTGGTAGGCATCATAGATACGTGGTTGCAGGAGGTTCAGGACTGGCAGTTAAACATCCAAGGATTTACAACTTATTGAAAAGACAGGGAGGTGGGCAGAGGGGGTGGGGTTGCCCTGTTAGTTAAGAATGAAATTAAATCTATGGCATTAAATGATATAGGGTCAGGTGGAGTTGAGGAACCACAAAGGCAAAAAAAACCATAATGGGAATTATGTACAGACCTCCCAGCAGTGGTCAGGACCAGGGACGCAAGATGGACCAGGAAATAAATAGTGCATGTCAGAAAGGTAAGGTCACAGTGATCATGGGGGACTTCAATATGCAAATGGACTGGGAGAATTATGTTGCTGGTTGATCCAAAGAAAGGGAATTCATGGAATACTTACAGGATGGCCTTTTGGAACAGCTTGCAATGGATCCCACAAGGCCTTAGTGCTATGTAATGAGCCAGATTTATAAAAGATCTTAAAGTCAGGGAACACTTAAGAGGTAGCGATCATAATATGGTAGAATTTAGTCTGCAGTTCGAAAGAGAGATGTAATGGTGTTACAGTTAAATAAAGGTAATTACTGTGGCCTGAGAGAGGAAATGATGAAAATTGACTGGAAGCAGAGCCTAGTGGGGAAGACATTAGAGCAACAATGGCAGGAGTTTCTGGGTGTAATTGAGGCCACAGTACAGAGGTACATCCCAAAGAAAAGAAAGATTGAGGAGTGCGGGGGGATTAGACGATCAAATATGAAGGTAAGCTAGCCAGTAATATTAGAAATGATAATAAAAGTTTCTTTCAATACATAAGAAACAATCGAGAGTCAAAAGTAGACATTGGGCCACTTCACACTGATGCAGAAAGGCTAGTGATGGGAAATAAGGAAATAGCTGAAGAACTTAATAAATACTTTGTGCCAGTCATGGTGGAAGACATGAGTAATATCCCAACAATTAAAGGGAGTCAGGGGGCTGAGTTGAGTATGGTTGCCATTACAAAAGAGAAAGTACTTGATAAGCTAAAAGATCTAAAAATTGATAAATATCCTGGCCCAGATGAGCTACATCCTAGAGTTCTGAGGGAGGTGGCTGAGGAAAGAGCGGAGGCGTTGGTTATAATCTTTCAAAAATCACTGGAGTCAGGGAAAGTTCCAGATGATTGGAAAATCGCTGTTGAAACCCCCTTGTTCAGGAAAGGATCAAGACAAAAGATGGAAAATTATAGGCTGATTAGCCTAACCTCAGTTGTAGGTAAAATTCTAGAATCCATTGTTAAGGATGAGATTTCTAAATTTTTGGAAGTGCAGGGTCGAATTAGAACAAGTCAGCATGGATTTAATAAGGGGAGGTCGTGCCTGACAAACCTGTTAGAATTCTTTGAAGAGGTAACAAGTAGGTTACAGCAGGGAAACCCTGGAAATATTGTCTAACTAGACTTCCAAAAGGTCTTTGATAAGGTGCCTCACAGGAGGCTGCTGAATAAGGTGAGGGCCCATGGTGTTTGAGATAAGCTACTGGCATGGATTGAGGATTGGCTGTCTGACAGAAGGCAGAGAGTTGGGATAAAAGGTTCTTTTACGGAATGGCAGCCGGTGACAAGTGGTGTCCCACAGGGTTCAGTTTTGGGGCCCCATCTGTTCACTTTATATATAAATGATTTGGATGAAGAGACTGGGGGCATTTAGGTGAAGTTTGCCGATGATACAAAGTTAGGTGGACAGGCAGGTAGTATTGAGGAGTTGGGGAGGCTGCAGGAAGATTTAGACAGTTTAGGAGAATGGTCCAAGAAATGGCTGATGAAATTCAATGTGAGCTAATACAAGGTCTTGCACTTTAGCAAAAAAAACATAGGCATGGACTACTTTATAAATGGTGAGAAAATTCATAAAGCCAAAGTACAAAGGGATCTGGGAGTGCTAGAAAATTCATAAAGCCAAAGTACAAAGGGATCTGGGAGTGCTAGTACAGGATTCTCTAAATTGCAGGTTGAGTCTGTGGTTAAGAAAGCAAATGTAATGTCATTCATTTCAAGAGGGTTGGAATGTAAAAGCAGTGATGTGCTTCTGAGACTTTATAAAATTTTAGTTAGGCCCCATTTAGAATATTGTGTCCAGTTTTGAGCCCCACACCTCACGAAGGAGCGTGTCCAGCGGAGATTCACACGGATGATCCCTAGAATGGTAGGCCTAATATACGATGAACGGCTGAGGATCCTGGGATTGTATTCATTAGAGTTCAGAAGGTTGAGGGGAGATCTAATAGAAACTTACAAGATAATGCATGGCTTAGAAATGGTGGACGCTGGGAAATTGTTTCTGTCAGGCAGGATACCAGGACTCGTGGGCACAGCCTTAGAATTAGAACATTATAGGAAGGTTGTGGAAGCTTTGGAAAGGGTTCAGAGGAATTTACTAAGATGGAGGAAAGGTCTTACAAGGAAAAGCTGAGGGACTTGAGGCTGTTTTCGTTAGAGAGAAGAAGGTTGAAAGGTGATTTAATTGAGACATACAAGATAATCAGAGGGTTAGATAGGGTGGACAGTGAGAGCCTTTTTCCTCTGATGGTGATGGCTAGCACAAGGGGGCATCACTTTAAATTGAGGGGTGATAGATATAGAATAGATATCAGAAGTAGTTTCTTTACTCAGAGAGTAGTAGGGGCATGGTACGGCCTGCCTGCAACAGTAGTAGACTCACCAACTTTAAGGGCATTTAAATGGGCATTGGACATACATATGGACAAAAATGGAATAGTGTAGGATAGATGGGCTTCAGATTGGTTTCAAACGTTTTGCAGGTCAGCGCAACATCGAGGGCCAAAGGACCTGTACTGTGCTGAAATGTTCTATGATCTATATAACTTTGGAATCAACAGGTTGTAATGTAGACACCAATTTGCTGAATTTCTTCAATCAAGGGCTAATCCTGCTTTCTGCCTGGGCTGGGATCGCCTCTTACAAAGGTAGGTAATAAATGGGAATAATAGCCCAGACACAGGCCATTCAATCTCTGCTGGCATTCATGCTCCAGATGAGCCCAGTTTACATTGACATGAATCAGGCCCAGAGTGGTTGCTTCACGACTGTTCTGAGGAGAGTTAGAAAGGAAATCCCTGTGTATTTTTCCCTCTAACTGGTTTAGATTTTTGTTTATTGTTCCCATTTTCCAGGAAATCATATTGTTTCCAATGGTTTTGGAGGGAGTGTTCATATTTGCGTTGGTGGGGAAAGGATGGCTGGAGCAAATGGTCTTTTTCTGTTTGTCCAAGGTCATCCATCCCTTTTCTCTGAAACTGAGAGAGTCAAACTAGTATTTGAAGTAAATGAGAACCTAACCCTAGAATGTTACGTGTAAAATTTCTGAGTACCTTAAATTCAAACTTCCTTGGCTATTTTTCACTTGAGAGATAGTAGCTTAATCATAATGTCACCGGACTAGTAATCCAGAGGTATATGGGAATATTGGTTCAACCGTCACCAAGAAAGTTGATGGTATATAAATTTAACCAATAAAGCTTGTTTCAGTTATGGTAACCATAGAAACTATCATTGATTTAACAAGAAACACATCTGATTCACTCATACCCTTTGGGAAGGAAGTCAGCCATCCTTACCTGGTCTGAGCTACATCTGATCCCAGATCCACTGTTGACTATTAACTGTCCTCAGAAGTCACCTACCAAACCGTTCAGTTCACTGGCAATTAGAGTTAGATAATAAACACTTGCTTTCCCAATGAGGACCACATTCTACAAAACTATAAAGTAATTGATACAAAATCACTACTGTGTTATGCCACAATGCTTAATACCTGAGCTCAGCTCAGTCACATGATGCTCAATGTCTCCTTTCTACATAAATTAGCTTGCAAAAGTGCAGGATTGAGGAATTGCTCAATAGTCTGATCAAGCTTCTGAGACATTCAGCAGGAAAGACTGAATGGAAATTCATGATGGGAAGCAGTGTGTGATAGACAGTAATGAACCAGCACCTTATTGATTGATAAACTTGAATGTCTTTCAGTTCACAGTGACAAAAAAAAAGGAATTGGAGATTCCCCCATCAACTCTCATTCCAAGGTATTAAATTAATGAGAGGAAGTAATGATTAAGAATACTGCTGAAGTAAAACTTGGGTTCTGAGCAGAATGGAAGTTGGGGGAGTCTAGAACCAGTGGGTATTGTCTCTAAATTAAGGGGCAACAATTTAAGACTAAAATGAGAAGGAAGTTCTTCTGTCACAGAATTGAGTTTTTGTGACTGCTTTCCACTGAGAGCAATGGGGACAGTGGCCTTGTGTATATTTACGGCTGAGATAGATCTTGATCACTTGGGGAACCAAGGGTTTCAGAAAAAACGCAGGACAGTTGATGTGGAATGTCAGAATCAACCATGATCCTTTTGAATGGTGGAGCAGGCTCAAGGGTCAAATGTCTCGCTCCTTTTCCTATTTCGTATGGTCTTATGGGTTGCCATTTCGATTAGATTAGATTAGATTACATTACAGTGTGGAAACAGGCCCTTCGGCCCAACAAGTCCACACCGACCCACCTAAGCGAAACCCACCCATACCCCTGGAGCACCCGGAGGAAACCCACGCAGACACGGGGAGAACGTGCAAACTCCACACAGTCAGTCGCCTGAGGCAAGAATTGAACCCAGGTCTCTGGCGCTATGAGGCAGCAGTGCTAACCACTGTGCCACCGTGCCGCCCACGGTGGAATCAGGAAAAGGAATGGAAAATGTTGTGGGAGAGTGATCAGACGACCAGGATATAAATGGTCAGCTCAGTTTAATAATCCAATGACATCACCTGTGAGGCTGGCATCTTTAAATACCGTGTCCCTGGATCCCAACTCATTGACGTCAGCTAACCTTTGTTATGTAAATCAGCTGGAACACGGAGTCTGCGGATTGGATACAGTCTGTCAATAAAAGCCTGCCTGTCCTTTAAACTCTGGGCTGCTGATTGACAGGGAGACAGAGCTTTCTTTGCTGCAGAATTCATTTTAATTTTAGTCCACTAACTAAAGGTCACAAAGGGATGGTTGGCGTGAGTTCAGATGTAATGAAGTGCAGGGTCATCTTAAAAAAGGAATGAAGTATGTGCTGGATTGCCCTGCATATCAGTAATTGGTGAAAAAAATGAGAGAAAGGGGGCAGAAGGTGGATTTTATAATGCAGCACCTTGTTATGATTTGAAATGCACTGCCTCAGAGAGTAGTGGAAGCAGATTCAATCATAAACTATCAGAATAGAATGGGACAAATACTCAAAGGGGAAAAGCTATCAGGACTGGAGGGACTGGGGTGGGAAGTGCAGCTAATTAGTTATTTCTTTCGAAGACCCTGTGTGGCA
Source organism: Chiloscyllium plagiosum (assembly GCF_004010195.1). Classification (NCBI taxonomy): domain Eukaryota; kingdom Metazoa; phylum Chordata; class Chondrichthyes; order Orectolobiformes; family Hemiscylliidae; genus Chiloscyllium; species Chiloscyllium plagiosum. The sequence continues at coordinate 69,478,759 of NC_057721.1, read as the reverse complement.
AGCAGAGGTCTACATTTTTATGAGTGAACATTAGTAGGTTTTATTAAAAAAAAACTCAATACAAGGGACATTCAGGGAGGACATCATTTGGCACCGAACAGTCTCAGATTCCAGTGAGATTTAAAGACATTATGACATATCTTCTTATGCATATCTTCTTTTCTCAGTGTACGGTTAACCCTTAACTCCAGTTCTCCCCTCAGTTTCTTTCATGGTATGCCCTTTAACCATATTTAACCATCAGCATTTAACTCTTAATGTCCACCTTCCCAGGTCACCACCAGGCAAGGCTCCTTGCTAAAGGCAATAATCTCGATCAACGTTCTCAGCTGTTTTGAAGCGCCTGCAAGATATTGATGCTCCCTTATCATTGCATGGGAAGCTGGGTGTAGAGGTGGAGTAGAAGTGCAGGCTGTCTGCAGATAAGAACATTTTCAGAACTTCAACAGCAAGTGGAAGTGTAATTTTATTAATGAAGAAATAGATGACTGGACCAGAATCTCAAGTATGCTCCTGCATAGTTCTGTGGTATGCAGGCTAGGCAGCAAATTGATTAACTTTCCTGTGGATTTAGAGAGAGGCATAGTGATATACAGCACGGAAACAGACCCTTCAATCCAACTCATCCATGCTGACCAGATATCCCAACCTAATCGAGTTCCATTTGCCAGCATTTGGCCCACATCCCTCTATACCCTTCCTATTCATGTACCCATCCAGATGTCTTTTAAATGTTGTAATTGTACCAGCCTCCACCACTTCCTCTGGCAGCTTATTCCATACACATACCACACCCTGCTTGAAAACGTTGCCCCTTAGGTCCATTCTAAATTGTTTTCCTCTCATCCTAAACCTATGCCCTCTAGTTCTCGACTTCCCCACACCAGGGAAAAAACTTTGTCTATTTACCCTATCCATGTTCCTCATGATTTTATAAACCTCTATAAGGTCACCCCTCAGCCTCCGATGCTCCAGGGAAAACAGCCCCAGCCTATTCAACCTCTCCCTACAGCTCAAACCCTCCAACCCTGGCAACATCCTTGTAAATCTTTTCTGACCCCTTTCAAGTTTCACAACATCTTTCCTATAACAGAGAGACCAGAATTGAACACAGTATTCCAAAAATGGCCTAAACAATGTTATCTATAACTGCAAGATGACCTCCCAACGCTGATATTTAATGCTCTGATCAATAACGGAAAGCATACCAAATGCCTTCTTCACTATCCTAACCACCTGTGACTCCACTTTCAAGGAACTAGGAACCTGCTTTCCAAGGCCTCATCGTTTCGCAACAATCCCCAGGACCTTACCATTAAGTATATAAGTCCGAGCCTGATTTGCCTTACCAAACTGCAGTACCTCACATTTGTCGAAATTAGAATCTGCAAACTTCCTAACGATGCAAGTAATGTTAACATGAAATTTTCTAAGCGTTTTACAAAAGGTTATCCTCATATTGGAGATGGTCTCCATCATTTGCAAGGACATCCTTCTCTAGGATAGTCATTTTGCTAACTTAAACAAAGATTTTTGATTTCAGTGTATCAAGAGTTTCTTTTAAAACACAAGATCATCCATCATATGGATAGCAGAAAATCTTCCTCAGGTAATTACTGACAGTGGTCTTGGTATTTTAAATATTTGCATAAAACAGAAAGATTTTCCTCTATCAAAGTATGTCGTTGTCTGGATGTTTTCAAGAAGGAATTAGAAATAGGCCTAAAGGGATCAAAGGGCAGTGGGGAGAAAGCGAGAACAGGGTACTGACTTGGATGATCAACTATGACCATATTGAATGACGGAGCAGGCTCGAAGGGCTGAATGGCCTAATCCTTCAATTTTCTATGTTTTCATTTCTTTGTGTCAATTGCATAAGAACATTGGCTATCTCTTCACAGGACTTTGGGAAATCTTCTGCAAGATTTTCTATTTCAGTCTCTTAGTCTTGATTCATTAAGCCTTGATTTTTTTGCTCACTGCTGTGAAGAGACTTCACAGTGGAACAAACTTGGTTAGAGACCCAAAAAGAATTGCAGATGATGGAATCCAAAGAAGACAGACAGGAGGCTGGAAGAACACAGCAAGCCAGGCAGCATCACAAGGAGGAGACGTTGATGTTTCAGGTGTTACTGCTTTGGCAAACCACTTCCAACTTGGCATTCTCCATTGCTGGCTGGGCAATGTTGAGACTGATGAGGAGTTTCCCACCACAGTGCTGACAAGAAGCAATGGCAGGGGCAATGCAGTCCTCCCCTTGTGACTAGTGTCTTCTCAGAATGTTAGTCGTAATCTGATTATCAAAGTGAACTGAGTCACAGTTAGTGGGCTGACCCAAGTGAAACTCTTTCCTCTTGGATAACAATTCTGTTCAGTTTGCAAACTTTAATCAACTTGGCAAACTGCAGTGCTAGTGGTGTGAAAGGTCTTCTTAAGACTGCAAAATTTCTGGTAAGGCTTCACCCACTAAAATGTGGTACATAAAGCTCTTCTTTCAAAGCTCTACATTAGCAATTATCCACAGGATGGTTTAAATTATTTATAGAATCATCGGCTTCCTCAGGACTTGGTTGCACTCGTTAGACTTTGCACAGTCTCCACTGGAGTTTAGTCTGTCACTGAAATAGGAGTTGAAAGCTTTAATTGCATTGTTGAATGTTGTGGTTTCTTGTGCTGTGTCTGGTGAGAGTGGTTGGTGTTAGCACTGCTGTAGATCTCCAGACAACTTTACACTGGCTGGATTTACATCAAATCGAAAGCAGTACCAGACTTGGTAAACCATTGCTGCCAGTTTACCCAATACTTGGCCACATTGGGGCCATCCACATGTTCTAAAGGGTCTGATAAAGAGGAGGTTTTTTTTCCCTTAATTCGTAGAGTTGCTGTGGGCAACAGAATGCCTCTGTTTTATTTCCTTTCTCTTCTGTCTCTGTGCAGTTATGCCTCTCTGTAAACGTTTCTGATCCACAGGAATTTAATGCTCACTGCAGCTGATTGGCTTTCTTGTTCCTTGCCATGTTCCCTGCTCTGGGCTTAGTTTTGCTAGTTTTAAACTGGCTTTCTCTCGCTGCCATCCACAGCCTACAAGGGGTCTTGAAGTTCATTGCCTGCCTGCTGTTTCCAGTGACCACTGAGCTTCTCTCCAGGTATTTTCTCATCTCCTGAAGTTGGATAGCTGGGATGAATTCGTCCTTCACCCTTATCTCTTCAGATGCTCCTTGTCTTTGGATCCATGGGTCTGCTACCACATTGTGAGATTAGGCATATGTTCGGGTGACTGAATGATAGCAGATTTTAACTATACACAAAAGGACCTTAAGGAGCAGGAATACGCCATCCAGCCCATTGAATCTGCTCCACCATTCAATCATGGCTGATATGTTTCTCAACCCGATTCTCAAATCCCTGTCTATACCTGTCATCTCAATGATATCGCTGTTTGTATTCCCTGAAATTGTGTGTGGATATAAAGGCACGTTGGTTAGAAAGGCAGCCTTGCTCCTCAAAAACAGCAGGTCAGCTCCCAGCATTGATTAAAGGTCACATAAACCTCAACCCTCACACCCTTTACTACTCCACCCAACCCATACCGCTCCATGAGCCACAAACTTTCCTGTATTCTCCTCACATCCCTTATTCCCTGATGGATCAAACCTCCATCTATCTGAAAGTTGAAAATACTCAACGATAGTGAACCCACGTCGAACTGGGATAGAAGATTACACGATTCACAACCTTTTGAATGAAGAAATCTCTCCACATCTCAATCATAAAAAATCAACCCCCAAAGTGTGTCTGCACAATTTACGTTTGGAAACTCCGTGAAAAAAGCTGTGCCAAGCCTATTTCTAGTTTGTAGGCAGCAAAAGTTTGTGTAGCCTCCCATATAGTCATAAAGTGTACAGCACAGAAAAAGGCCCATCGGCCCACCAAACGGTCTTACCTTCGCTGCTGCTCGCACTGGAAATGAATTTCTAGTTTGTAGGCAGCAAAAGTTTGTGTAGCCTCCCATATAGTCATAAAGTGTACAGCACAGAAAAAGGCCCATCGGCCCATAGCGTATGTGCTGGTCAGAAGCAGGCCCCTAAATGCTGCCTGAACTGCTGTGCTCTTCCAGCACCACTAATCCAGAATCTGGTTTCCAGCATCTGCAGTCATTGTTTTTACCCCTAAACTGAACATGCTAGTCAATCTCTCATTCAAGAAAAACAAACTGGAAACGCTTGTGCTTTTCACACATATAACTTGTTGGTTTAACAGAATGAATTTTCTTTTTTTACATTTTCCTGTTTATTTGCAGCGCTGTGCCAATTATGCTTGCTCCATGCTGAAGGCCCATCCTGGGTTTGGGGAGCTCTCTCTGAAATCTTTGGAATGCTCATTTTATCTGAATTGTGGTACCTTCAGTGATTATAATTGTATATTGGTGATCGAACACCACACAACTTCCTAATAGGACTGTAAAGATTACACTTACATTTTCTTACATTTCCTCTTACATTTTTCTTCTTCCAGCTAGGAAGAATAGGCTTTAATAAAACCAGTCACTTCATTATCAGCCCAGATTGAGTGTTTATCAAATGTAAGAGTTAGCATTGAAGATAACAGGCAACATGTTGTGACAATGATTGTCTGTTTATTGGATTTTTTTTGTTTATAAAGCATGGGTCAACCTTGTTATGATAATTTTCTTTTCAGATTAATTAGAAAAATAAGAAGTTTGGTTTTGCTGGAGCAAGTGTGTGGAAGGGCTTCATTTTCAATTCAAAAGAATAGAAAAGAGCGTAGTCCTGTTCGCTATGATAGACCTATAGCATGCACCTTTGAAAAGGAGTCTCCTGGTGCCCTATCAAAGTCAAAATGTAAGAGGAGGTGGACCAGGTGCTGAGGGGAGGCTGATTACTAAAAAGCTCCATCCCAGGTCTTGATAATTTAGAATTCATTACCTCCTTTTGTCATTTGCCCTCTACAAAATGTGTCCTTTCCTTTTAATGTGGAGGGGCTGGTGTTGGACTGGGGTGGACAAAGTTAAAAATCACACAACACCAGGTGATAGTGCAACAGGTTTATTTGGAAGCACTAGCTTTCAAAGCGCTGCTCCTTCATCATGTAGCTGTGGAGCAGCTGAGAACACCAAGTTATCCTTGCCTTAGAATGAAGGCTCACGGGAGGCAGTCAGTAGATAAAAGGTCCTGCACTTACACATCAGATGTGAACAAAACTCACTGTTGGTATATCGAGTCAGTTGTGAACCCTTTTAATTATGTGGCAAGTGTGACAGACTCCCATGCGACATCTCTGGCACAGAAAGTTAAATACTATAAATGGCAGATTTCAATCCTTTGGTATGTGAATTGCTTTTGGTAATTATGGAAATATTAAACTTTCACAGTCTCCTGTCCATTTTCTCTTTCTCTCTTAATCCAATTTTTCTTTGTTTCCAGCTGAGTTGATGTTGACCTGGGTTTTATTCTCCCGTACCAATGGGCTCAAAGATGGTGAAGGGAAGGGGGGGAGTTGTCAATCCAGTTGGCTCACCACCCAGCTGTTTCCCCCACCTAAATGGTAGTTATACTACCACCAGAGTTGGCAGTGGGTGGCCTGCCCAACAGAAGGCCAATGGAAGGTCTTACACGGGCAATTAATAGCCATTTAATGGCCTCACTCTGACTGCTGCCAGGATTGAAGAGTGATACCTAGTGCTCAGCCCTTTCAGCTATGGTATGGCAACAGGGAAAATTGAAGGGGGGGGGCGGAGGGGCAAGGGGTGGAATGATCCTCCTTAATTATTTTTATTCATTTATGAGATGTAGGTGTCACTAGCTCGGCCAGCATTTATTATCTCGAGGGAAGTTGAGAGTCAAGCACAGGCTGCACGGTGGCACAGTGGTTAGCACTGCTGCCTCGCAGCGCTAGAGACCCGGGTTCAATTCCCGCCTCAGGCGACTGACTGTGTGGAGTTTGCACATTCTCCCCGTGTCTGCGTGGGTTTCCTCCGGGTGCTCCGGTTTCCTCCCACAGTCCAAAGATGTGCAGGTCAGGTGAATTGGCCATGTTAAATTGTCCGTAGTGTTAGGTAAGGGGTAAATGTAGGGGTATGGGTGGGTTGCGCTTCGGCGGGTCGGTGTGGACTTGTTGGGCCGAAGGGCCTGTTTCCACACTGTAAAGTAATCTAAAGTAATCTAATCTAATCACATTGCTGGAGTCACATGTAAGCCAGACCAGGTAAAGGTGGCAACTTCCTTCTCTCAAGGCCATTAGTGAACAGTTGGCAACAGTTTCATGGTCATCATTATACTCTTAATTCTAGAAATTTAAAATGTAATTCAAGTGCCAGATGTCTTAAATTTAATTCAAATTCCATCATCTGCCATGACAGAATTAGAACCAGATGCCTAGAACATTAGCCAGTCACTGAAGAAACCATCATCTTACCTTAATGGGCCTCTTTGAAGGGTCAGAGGAATCCTGAAAGTGATACCTACTTGGTAGTCCCTTCCTATGACCTCTGGAAATGAAGTCAGTCACCCAGGACCTGGAGAAATGCCAGGCTTTCCAGGAATAGTAAAAGTTTAATATTTCTATAATTACCAAAAACAATTCACATACCGAAGGATTGAGATCTGCCATTTACAGTATTTAACTTTCTGTGCCAGAGAGGTCGAATGGGAGTCTGTAGCACTTGCCACATAATTAAAAGGGCTCTCATTCTTTCAACAACTGACTTGATGGACCAACAGTGACCACCCAGAACCTGGAGAAATGTTTAAGTGACCCTGCACCATGCCCTCACTGCCAGTAGATCTCTGAGGATCCAGATGAGTGGGGCATCCTACCTCCAGCCTATTAATGACAGATAGACCAGCATTTGGGAGCTGGGTCCTGGCTTCTCACCAGCAAGGTACTGGTGCAGAGTGAGCTATCCGGCGTTTTGTACAGTCCAACCCTTTGAGAGTATCGCCCTTAATTTCCTCCCTCCTTCTCAGTCCTTCTGCTCTGCAGTTCCTTTTTTCATGGCCTTTCTCTGGTTAAGGAGATATCCATTAGTTGTCTTGTTCATTTAACCTCCCAGAAATTCTATTGTTCACATTGTGCTGTTATTAAGTTCATCCCTCCAACAATTTTATGGGGAGGAGAAGATGTTTTCGGTTGATGGCTCTGAGAGCAAAATTAACCTGAGGCATATGCTAGGTGGGAAATGCTGTGGAGAAGGAAGGGACAGTCTGTTGAGTTGGATGATCAGCCATGATTAGAATGACTGATGAAGCAGGTTCAGAAAACTGAATGGCCTATTCCTGCTCCCACTTACTATGTTTCTAGGAGGTACTCAGCAAAACGTGGCAGTGTCTCCCTCTCAGGGAGGAGGGGAGGTCAATGGGTCTGAACACAGTAAATACAGAGAAAGTATTCCCATTGGAGGAAGGCTGGAGAATCAGAGCACACAGATTGAATGTAACTGGCAGGAAAAAGCCAGTTTATACAAGATGAAGGTAAAAATCGCATGACACCAGGTTATAGTCCAATACATTTATTTTGAAGCACTAGCTTTCAAAGCACTGCTCCTTCATCAGATAGACTACAGTACAGACATGGACACAACAAGAAAGCAGATTAGTCCTTGCATAATATAACTGTAAGTCAGAGCTTTGGATATCGATGATTACCATGCACAGCAGTATTTATCTGTCAGAGAGTCAGAGAGATGTACAGCACGGAAACAAACACTTCGGTCCAACTCGTCCATGCCGATCAGCTATCCCAATCTAATCTAGTCCCACCTGCCAGCATCTGGCCCTTATCCCTCTAAGCCCTTCCTATTCATATGCCCATCCAGATGCTTTTTAAATGTTGCAATTGTACCAGCCTCCACCACTTCCTCTGGCAGCTCATTCAATACACGTACCACTCTCTGCGTGAAAAAGTTGCCCATTAGGTCTCTTTTATATCTTTCCCCTCTCACCCTAAATGTTTAATGTATTGTGTTATTTTGAAGTGTACGTCTGAAAGCATTTCATAAGTTTGCTTCTAGGCTTCAAACTATGTGATAAAAGAATTTGTCTTTGAAATTGTCTTCCACAGTAAGTAGCGGAGGTTGAATCTTTTCAAGGCTGACTTAGACAGATTTTTGATTGATAAGTGAGGTAAAAGTTATGACAAGAAAGTGGAATTAAGGCACAATCACATTCTCCATGATCTGATCTAATGATAGAGCAGTCTTGATGGGCAGAGTGGCCTACTTCTGTTCCTATTTCTTTTGATTTTCTCTCTGTATTCCAGCTTTAATGGCTAAACACATATTTTGAGCTGACTGCAGTGTTCCATTATTCAGAATGTTCTGGAAAGGCACATCTGATATTCATTGATTACCCGTCAGCAAGTCAGACATGGGCAGAATCTGGATCATTCATAGAGTCAGTGACATTTACTTCAGTGCTCATCTCAATCGTGCTTCAAACTTTCACCAACTTGTGGCAGACTTGTTTGATATATCGACCTCTGTCATTAACCTAATTTAAATTTCTGCTAAAGTAATAATATTTCTTAACTGCAAAGATTGTTTCTTTTGATACAGAAGCAATACTGTGTCATGATCAAAAGATTTACCATGATTCTAATTCTCTTACCAATAAACAACATCCTGCATTTATGTAGCACCTATCACCTAATTAAACAACCCCAAGGCAGGTCACAGGAGTGTTGTCAGATGAAATTTGACAGTGATCCACACGTGGCATTAACCTTGACCAAAACATCATTATTGACCAAGGAAATAGGTTTTAAAGAACTGCATGAAAGGAGAGGAGAGTGGTTTAAGGAAAGAATTCTAAAGCTAAAGCTTGAAGGTATGACCAATCATAGAATAGAGTCATCCAAGAGTTACAGCACACAAATTTGGTCTCCTGTAACTGTGCTCGGTCCCTGAGACAGACACCTCTTGTCACTCATTTGCTCTGTCACTGTAGCCCTGGGACAGGGGCAGGGTTAAGGTAAGTTAGGGTAATTGTTTCCTTTTCAGATATTCATCCAATTCCTCCATGACTGCCATGAATGACCTTGCCTGCACCACACTCGTAGGCAGTGTACTCCAGATCCTAACCACTCAATGTGTACATTTGAATCTTACAGTGTCTGCATTGCATTTTCGACCAGTTACATTCAATCTGTGTGCTCTGATTCTCCAGCCTTCCTCCAATGGGAACAGTTTCCCCGTGTGTCCAGACCCATTGACCCTATCATTTCCAAGGCGAACAGCCCTGGTTTCTGTAATCTATCTGCATAATGTCATTCCTGGAAACATCCTCGTGAATTCTTTTCTGCATCCTGTCTATTGCTTTCACATCCTTTCTAAAACCAGGTGCCCAGAACTGGTAACAATACTCCAGTTGAGGTAAAACTGTGTTTTATACAGTTTTGATAAAGCTTCATCACTTTTCATGCCCCTATTGATAATGCCCAGGATAACACATGTTTTATTAACTGCCAGCTCCACTAGTTCTGCTGCCTTTAATACTTGTGCCCCTATACCCCCAAGCTCCTCTGCTCCTGCACCCTCTCTAAACTCATTATCTTTAGTTCAGGTTGTCTGTCTATGTTCTGCTTCCAAAATGCATCACTTCTCGCTTCTCTGCACTGAACTTTATCTGCCACAAGTCCAACCATTCCATCAACCTATCTCTGTCCTTTTGAAGTTTAACACTATTATCCTCAAGGTTCATAACACTTCTACATTTTGTGTCATCCATAAATTTTGAAATTGAGTCCTGTGCACCAAAGTCTACTTCTGAATGTGGCCTGAACGTCTCTGTACAGGAGAGTGTTAAAGCAAAGACAGCCAATGATTTCGAAAAGTGATTGGATGATCACTGACAGGAAGTAAACTTGCATAGTTACAGAGTGAGAGGAGAGGAGTGGGACTGACTGGATTATTCTACAGAGAGCTGATATGCACTCAGTGAGCTGAGTAGCCTCTTGTTATGAACCCTCCAACCACAAGGAATAAACTCAGATTTCTCCAGTTTCCTCATTTCCCCTGCTGCCTGACTTGCTGCACTTTTCCAGCAACATATTTTCAGCTCTGATCTCCAGCATCTGCAGTCCTCACTTTCTCCTTTTAGCCTCTTATTATGCCAGTATGAGTGTAGAACACAATTTGACTTATGATTTATTGTTGTATATTGACCTTCATTGCAAGAGGATTAGTTCAGAAATAGGGAACAATTAGTAGTGTTAGACAAAATCTTGATGAGACCATACCTGGAGTGTGCTGGATGTAGGTTTGCTCGCTGAGCTGGAAGGTTTGTTTTCAGAAGTTTTATCACCATACTAGGTAACATCTTCAGTGAGCCTCCGAATGAAGCACTGGTGGTGTAGCCCCCTTTCTATTTGTAAGTTTGAGTTTCCTAGGTTGGTGATGCCATTTCCTGTGGCAACATCATTTCCTATGGTGATGTCATTTCCTGTTCTTTTTCTCAGGGGGTGGTAAATGGGATCCAAGTCAATGTGTTTGTTGATAGAGTTCCAGTTCGAATGCCATGCTTCTAGGAATTCTTGTGCTTGACTCTGTTTGGCTTGTCCTAGGATGGATGTGTTGTCCCAGTCAAAGTGGTGTCCTTCCTCATCCATATGTGAGGATACTAGTGTGTTGAATGGAGTTTTGATCTGCTTACTAAAGAAAAGATATACTGACCAAAGAGGGACTGCAGTGGTGGTTCACAGGGCTGTACCGACGATGGCAGAACCGTCCAATGAGGAATGATTAGTTTGATGACTCTATGACTCTATCACTGGGTCTGTATTCACTTGCAGCTAGAAGGATAAAAGGGGATAAAATTGAAATGAATAAAATTCTAACCAGACTGGACTCTCTAACTGCAAGGAGGATGTTTTCCACTGTTTAGGGGAGTCTCGAATCAGGGTCACAGCTGCAGCATGTGGGCTAGGCTGTTTAGGACTATGTTAAGGAAATATTTCTTCACTCAAAATGTTATGAACCCATAGAATTCTCCACAATAGAAAGCTGTGAACTCTAAGTCACTAAATATGTTCAGAAAGAGATTGAAAACAATGTTAGATTTTAAAAGGGCAGAGGGAGAAAGCAGGAATTTGACAGTGAGCTGGAGAATCAGCCATGGTCATATTGAACAGTGCAGCAGGCTCAAAGGGCTGTATGGCCTCCTCCTGCCAAGTAGGTTGTTGCCGATTTGATGGGCCAAAGGGCCTCTTCTCTGCTGTGACTCTGTGTGCACAAATTTGCGAAGGAGACTGGAGAGGCGGTGAGCACGAGTCTGCATTCAGACTGGACTCCCAGGAACATCATGGTAACAAGGCCTGGTCATTAACATCATCCAGACCCCGGCAATCCTTGAGATCACCACCTGCTTTAGGGTTCATCTGTTCTGGCCTCTCTGTGCTCACTGACCATAAAATGTCTTTATCTATTCATCTTTGCGTCTCTCAGTGGCTGCCTCGCTGTCTGTTTACCTTTCATTATCTCCATCTCTATCTTTGACCCTCCATCTCTCGCTTCTTTATATTTTACTCTTGGATCCTATTCACTGTACTGATATCTGACTGAGCTGCAGTCCCAGTCAGGCTTCACTCGTATCAGCCAGTATGGATTGAAACGGAGATGAAATAGACAGAGAAAATTAAGCCTGTCACAGAGCACAAGGACATGAACTAAAGAGATTGAGAGTGGGATCATTCAAAGAGAGAGAATTGCCTATATAACACTGAATACTGAATATAATTTCGAACATCAATTTTCTAATCTTGGCAGAGTGGAACATGTTTCTCTGCATCCTTCAATTGGCCAAATTAATTTTTTTACAAATGTTGGAGGTGAGTAATATTTCTTCGGGACTGATCTAAAATTTAATGATATTTATGCAAATTCAGAGTTTAACTCCTTCAGCAAAATGACATGTAATGATATCGGGGCCCTTCCAACTAACACCTGTTGTGTAAAAGTGTGATGTATCATCCAATATAGGTGATAAACATCTTGTCCCTGCCGTAATGACTGAGATTAGACTAGAGCACTTGCATTAGTGGTTTTAGTTAGATGTCTGAGCTTTTGAAACCTCTGTCAGGTTGTGAAGGAAAGACATCTATAGTTCCACCATTAGTGTTTAAATTCTGCCTCCAAAATTTACCATCCATTTGCCATGTTCGAAATAACTAAGCTTTAGTAAATGTCACGATTGTTTGCCTAAGGCTGGGTTAGTCAACACAATGTTCTATTTGATGCTAAGATATAGCAAGAAAGTATTTCCATGACGTCTCAATGTTACAATGCACTTGACAGCCAATGAAGCACTCTTGAAATGTAGAGGTGAAGTCACCACAGCTCCATAGGTGTCTCATTAGAGAGTAATGATGGGTGATGATTTAACCTGAGGGGCACCATGTCTCTGGCGAGGGAAGAGGCTGAGAAGGTGGGACCTTCATGGTAACCTTAGCCAGTTCAGGAATTGAACCCATAATGCTGGTGTCTGTCTGCATTGCAAACGAGCCATCTGAGTCCCCCTAGACCTTCAAATATATGCCACTGTTCTAAGATCATACAGTTCTGGAAAACACTAGGTTTGACATCTGGTATAGACTCTGTGACCTTTAAAACTGCCCAGCAGGACCCAGATGTAGAGATCATGTCTCTATACCTTCCAGGTCTTATATTGACTGGCAGGGGAGAGTTGGTGGGGTGTGAAAGCCAATCTCAGCAGGGCATCCTGAACTCAGCACTAACCCCATTTTAGTCAGTCCACGGGCCTGAACCTGCAGTGTGGGAGTCCTGAGTTGGTGCAGTAGATGTAAACACTGTTGAAGAGTGGATGAGGCATAACTGTACAACTGTCCCAACCTTAAGTGTTCTAAATATCCTGCTGTTAAAATTAAAAATAAACAGGCTGCAGCTGTTAGTAAGGATGGAATCTTTAACGGGCCTGGGCTACAATAAGAGATGTAGCAGCCTCATGTAAGAAGTCCAGTGAGACATTTCTCAAAGCCAGAGCAATGTGCAGCATTTTCTCAATAAAGTTTCTGGATGTCGAGATGAGATTCTCACAAGGTAGCAGGAGGTTGCTTATCAAGGAGGGGGTATCACATCTTAATGATATTATTGACTGCACATTTCACCCTGTGAATATGCAGCATCCGATAATACCATCCACCGTGGACTAGAGAATTGTCAATGTGGATGTCAGAGTGCATACCTGCCTCCTTGAGCTGCCCGCTGGTTACAAAGAGTATCCACATTAGTGAACAGCAGCACCCCGGCATCCAAGGAAGTTGACATCTGATAATCGCCAAACTCTCAGGATCCTCATCCTACCTCTCCATTCACTCACAGCGTGTTTAGGAAGCACAGATGTGCATTGCAGGATGTACCAATGACAAGCATTGAAAAGGGTCCTGCAGGGACATTATGCACATAAGGACAGGCATCCAGCTCACAGGTTTGTCCAGGCTACATCTCAGGGCTGCTCATTTCGCATCTACCTGCATGCTCGCACCATCCTTGCCTTGCAATATCATGCCATACCTGTTCGTGCATCAGTGCTTCAGCCAGAGCCGATAGCCCGTCACCACTCCCATCTTTGCACCCTCTTTTGTGCAGGCACGTACACAGTCTGCTTGTCTGTGAAACCTTTATAGTCAATAAAGCACTTTTAGAAATATAGTCACTTATGAAATGTGGCAGAATTGATAAAATATGATGCTGGAAAAGCACAGCAGGTCAGGCAGCATCTGAAGAGCAAGAGATTGACGTTTTGGGAATAACCCTTCATCAAGAATTCACATTCTGGAAACCCGTACAAACATGATAAATGGCTGGATAATCTGCTTCACATACTTTCTTGAGAGATAAATGTTGCCCAGGACACCAGGATGTTTACTCTGTCCTTCTTTGAAATAGTCTTATTCAATTGTTCATTGTTTACCTCAGAGGGCAGGCGGGTTCTCAGTTCAATGTCTTATTCCCTGTTTGTGCTAAAATGTGAATTGGACACAAGGAAGACTACAGAGAAAGAAATCAGCAAGCCAAACAAAAGGGCTGAAAATATAGTAGGTGGATGTGCTGATAGAGAACGAGTGATATATAAATGCAAATGTTTGAAGGAATATAAAATTGGCTGATGCACCCCAGTGTTCGAAGGGGAGTGTATAAACAACTAAGATTTTGCTTCCTGATTATTTCGTACCTCACCTCATGTCATGGTATCATGCTCTGAGATATCTGTGCTGTTCTAATTTTGGTCTTTTGCACATCCCCAGCTATGCAATGCTCTCCCTAAAGCTGTCTACCACCTGAGGTTGCTTTTACAACACTGCAGTACAGTGCTATGCAACTGTAAATGTTTACTCACGTCAGATCTAAACCATCAATGGGCAAATAGCCTGATGATATTCAGTATCTAGGCTTTTACAAAAGGGAGGGATAGAGACACCAGGGTGGTTGGCTGCATCAGTCAGTGCTACAGGAAAAGAAAGGGAAAAAAATGAATGTAAATAAAAAGTCATGATGAAGTTATTGAACACTTTACTTCTGTCACAACAGTTGAATGAGTCCAGCAACAATTTGAACAATCAATTGTCCCCATTATAATTGGTGGCACAATTCTGTCTCATCATTGCTGAGTGTGTGGTGAATGGCTTTATCCCTGTGTTAATGGGTCCACATTCTCAATAAAGCTGTGAAATGCCAGTTTAAATAGTGTTCTCTTCAAGGTCACTGATTCCTGTCATTACCGTTCACTCTTTGGACACTGATCTTGATTAAAAGGATTTTAGTTTTCGTCTCAAAACGCTGTTCTTCTTTTGCATTCGAGTCATGTTCTCTGTCTACCACTAAAATTAACTCTGTTTTTCTCTCACTACAGATGACACCAGACCTGTTGAGGTTCTCCAGCACTTTCTGTTTTTATTTCCTATCTTCAGCACCTGCAGTATTTTGTTTTATATTATTATTGTAGCTGAATTTTGGTCTTTAGCTATTCCCATTTGTACGCTAAGCAGTTAATTCCATAATAACTTTGAAAGTTTTCCATTTCTGTTTTTCTGTCTCGATCTCAAATTGACAGAATGTGTGAGTTTGCCAATGTCGTATTATGACATAGATTCCAGACCAGACAGATCTGTACTTTAAGACAACTGCGTGGCATCACAATATGTGATGTTTCGGCATAAAGGCAGCCACCTCACTTTCAGTCACTCTCTCTGTGACATCGACTAAGTCAATCGATAATCTGTGTGAATTAAGTGAAGGAGCATTAGGAAGCTTAGAACCCAGACTTTGTAGTATTCTGAAATATTGTAGTTATGAGAATATTGGAAACACACTTTATGGTGTCTGTCTCATTGGAATCCATCTCTTTGCATCAGCTACTTGGACAAATGGCACCATCGTCCCAACAAGGAGCACTACAAATTGTCAGCTTGTCAGTCGCAGTATTGAACACTAAAGGCTGAAAAGATGACTGTATGTCAACTGTGAATGTCGTTTTCCTAACAGTCATCTGTCAGTCTGTCTGAGTTCAGAGCTAAAGTTACAACTGCAGCCAAGACTAAAGTATTACAACCAAAGCTAAGGATAAATCTGTTCTGAAACATATTGGGTGTTTGACATCTCTCTTAACAAAGATGTGGAGATGCCAATGTTGGACGGGGTGTGGACAAAGTCAGAAGTCACAGCTTATTGTCCAACAGGTTTATTTAAAATCACAGGCTTTCAGAGCACAGCTCCTTCATTACCTGACTATAACCTGGGGTCATGTCTCTCTTGATAAAAAGTGAGGCTGCTGCTGACCTGATTATTAAAATGAAAGTGTTTTAAGTTGTCCTGAAAGTACTAAAAACATTGTAAATGAAAAGATTTCAATATTACAAAGCCCATACCTCTGTCCAGATATCAGTCAATACCCATTATTTTCTGTTTTCAAAAGGGTCCAAAAATTTAAAAAGCCTGCATAACTTCATCTTATCATTTTTTGTCAGAAACATCACCTTCAGACAAAACCTGCTACTATAAGTCTTTCACTCGAACAGGTACAGAATAAAAAAGATTGAGGATGAGCCAGCAGCCAGTTTTAAAAGCACAACAACAAAAGAATGAGAAGCCAACTGCTACTAAGAATGCTGCAGTAAAATTGAAAGAAAAGGAGTAACCCTAAAAGTTGCAATAAGAAGGGAGATGCCAACAAAAGAATAAGGAAGGCATTACACTGTCACACAGATTTTTATTCTGACATTTTAAGGAGCATAAATAAAGTAAAAAGCAAATTGGAAAGCAAACACCTAATAATGGATAGGCAATCCATTAACATTTGGTCAGGGCTGCAGTTGTTTAAAAAAAGAATCAATTTTTATTTCACTAATCAGCACATCAATGGTAAAGACAACAAGCTGCCAGGCTTTTTATTTTGGCACTAAAGGGGTAAGAAGAATAAAATTCTGTGATCTATTAAATGATGACAGCAAAGACACAAACTTTTTCAGATTTTAGTCATTTTCAGAACACACATGTTCATTTCATGCTGACAAATGCCAGGCAAAACGATAAACCAATTCACAAACAGGTGTCGATGCATAACTGTGATTTCATTGAAACTTACTTAACTGAAAGGCTTCTGAAACCCATCCTTCAAAACACGCATCTAGATGAACCCAATGATAAGATCAATGGTGCTGTACTGGAGGAAGGGTGCAAGATTAAAACAGCTGCAGCAGATCATCTATTGCATCTTTCCAATTCAATATCCCAATCTTGAATGAAATAAGGATCGCCACCCACCAGGACAATGTCCAGCATTTCATGACATGTACATGTTCTGTTCTACATGAGGACAATGAGTGAAAAACATGTAAGTAATCTAATCACCCAGAGAATCACAAAATAAACCTGACAGTCCAAAACAGCGTATGAGGCAGCATGGTGGTTAGCTCTGCTGCCTCACAGCACCAGAAACCCGGGTTTGATCCCACATTCGGGCAACTCTGTGGAGTTTGCATATTTTCCCTGTGTTTGCATGGGTTTCCTCTAGGTGCTCAGGTTTCCTCCCACTGTCCAAGGGTGTGTGGGTTAGTTGGATTGACCAAGCTAAATTGACCCTAGCATCCATGGATGTGCAGTCTAGATGGATTAGCCATTGGAAATGCAGTGTTACAGAGATAGGCTAGGGGGATGGTTCAGGGTTGAAAGGTCATGGAGGGTCAGTGTGTATTCATGGGCTGCAAGGTCTGCTTCCACACGTAGGGATTCTATGATTCTTTGAAGTCCATGAATAATACTAAAGAATTTTCCAAAATTCAATCTATGGCATGTAAGCGTATCAGAAAAAGTCCAAGACGACTTACCCAAGATTGATGCAAAATCATTTATGGATCTTATTCAAGATGTACTCAAGAAACTGGCACAATGCGGTGCAGTCCACATGCAAGAAGCTAACTGATACAATGTAACTGACATCCCCATGCCAATAGTGATGGAAGTCTGAAACCTTTTACATCATCGAAACAGATGGGCCCACATTATTTATTTGCTAGTGTGCACAGACCCACATATTATTATGATTCAATGATTATTTATGAAGGGAAAAATCTGTCAGTTGCAAAATCAGTGATTCCAGACTGCAAAGTTGAGGCTATCCATTAGCTGACTAATCTTTACCTAGATCAGCCTGATACTACCAGCAACCTTAAAGGCAGTGATACAGTTGAAAACTGATGCCCAATTCCACATCAACCCTCCACATAAAAGCAACATTCACACTCAAATAAGGATCAAACTGGAATTGGATTTCATGGGATATTATGTCATCCAGAGAAATCAAACAATGCTGATAGGTATGGCTTCATAATGATGTTTTGGAGAAAGTTAGTCGTGTACATGAACGATTAGGTCAAAGGTGACTGAGCATACACTGAAATTATGGGAGAAAGTGAGGACTGCAGATGCTGGAGATCAGAGTCAAAGAATGTGGTGCGACAAAAACAGCCAGTCAGGCTGCACCTGAGGAGCAGGAGAATCGATGTTTCGAACATAGGCCCTTCATCAGCATACTCTGAAATTCTGTCCACACAAAGTTTCTACCCTGGAAGAGCTAAATTCCAAGTTCTAAGGAACCACGCATTTTTCCCAAGAGTCACAGGAGTTAATAAGCTTTCGAACTCCTATCAGCAGATCCTGAACATAGGAACAGGAGTAGGCCATTCAGTCTCTCGAGCCTGTTCTGCCATTCTTTCCAAATTCAACTCATTACCTAGCCACCCTGCTCCAATGGAATTCTAACCTGTGCAATTTCAACCGCATCTTAGCACATGCTCGTGGAACAACTTGCCACTGTCAAGTTATCTCAGAATTGTCCAGCAATTCTGGCACTGGTCCCACCTTTAAAGGATCACTATAGACCAAGACAAGCACGGTCAGTCCACGTTTGTCCCATGTGGTCTCTGGTGTTTGTGTTGACATGGCAGCCAAGGAGAGTTTGGTGCCCAGTTTTGCAGGCAAGGACCTGGCAGTACTGCACAGTTGGGACTAATGAGGCAAGTTGTGGTGTTCATGAAGGATTTAACAAGCTATAATCACCCCCACCCTCCATCACTTGCCAACACGCCATCTGAAGTGAAAATCTCACCTTGCTGCTCGGTAAATGTATATGAGATGCAACGAGATGTTCCTGAGGTTGAGGTAAATCACAATGTACTCCTCATATGCTTCTACTCAACGTGCAGTAGCTCATGTCACTCATACCCTTAGAAGATATTGCTAAATATATCTGCATGCATTCTTATACATATTCATCAAAAGCAATACATCCCATCCCTAAAGGGAAAAGGAAGATGTTGTAACTTGGTGCAGTTTCTGGACCAGACAAACCTCTATTTTGAACATATGACATTACAACATGTGATGTTATGGTTTAAAATTACTTGCCGCACCCTGTGTTACCCTTTCTGTGATATCGAGTTGTGTAATCACCCAGCTATGTATGTGTGCAAGGTATAATAACATCAGTTACATCTGTCCCAGGAGACCAGGGTACAGGCTCCACTTGTTCCAGAGGTATGTCATAAGATCTCTGAACAGGTTGATCAGAAAACATCTACAGTACCATCACTAAGCAATGAAAGGGTTCAGAAACAATTTACAAGGATGTTGCCAGGGTTGGAGGATTTGAGCTATAGGGAGAGGCTGAACAGGCTGGGGCTGTTTTCCCTGGAGGGTAGGAGGCTGAGGGGTGACCTTATAGAGGTTTACAAAATTATGAGGGGCATGGATAGGGTAAATAGACAAAGTGTTTTCAATGGAATGGGATAGTCCAGAACTAGACGGCATAGGTTTAGGATGAGGGGGGAAAGATTTAAAAAGGGACCTAAGGGCCAACTTTTTCATGCAGAGGATGGTGCGTGTATGGAATGAGCTGCCAGAGGAAGTGGTGGAGGCTGGTACAATTACAACATTTAAAAGGCATCTGGATGTGTATATGAATACGAAGGGTTTAGAGGGATTTGGGCCAAGTGCTGGCAAATGGGACTAGATTTGGTTAGGATATCTGGTCAGCATGGATGCGTTGGACCGAAAGGTCTGATTCTGTTCTGTACATCTATATGATTCTACTACTCAATGAACTGACACTGTGTTTGTAAGCCTGCGATATTGTAACCTTTTAAGTAGTTAGCGTTGTAAGTAAACTTCAAGATATCTGTCTCACAAGAACCTGACTGCTTGTGATATATGTTACATGGCTAACATATATTTAACAATAAACTGCACCAGCTCCCATTTGTTTAGTGCAGAAATCAAGAGTCCAGTATTTGTAAGGTTGGCTTGTGTACTGGCACAAAATGGTTGCTATATGCATTAAGGAGAGGTCTGTCTTCTTGTCTGTTCACACAGTGGTGGTGAGAATTAGTCCTTCAGTCTTGTGTTTTATTTAATTATGATAGTTCCTAGACCAGACAGGCAGCAGTTACATTTTTGTCTGAAGCAGTTAGTGCTGAGGGTTGATAACATAAGATCTGTCAATTATGATAATATGACTTTGAATTGTGGCCTGGATAGTCTAGGATCTCAATGCACTGAAACCCAATATCTGATCCTCCTCCATGTCTCCCTGTACCAATCTCTGTCAAATCAGTATAACCTGGAACTAATTACTAATATAATATAAACTATTTCATATTACAACAAGATTATGCCTCAAATTGTACCGGGAAGGAGTTGTCCTCTACCACACCAGACCGCACAGGCCTTGCGATCGTAGAATTAAAGAAGATGGTGGTCAATGTCCTGTCTAAACTGCGTGGCTCTGAGGGTCTGTGCCTATTGATCAATTTGCCAACACCATCCCCAGCATTGACTTTCAGTTTCGTAAGTTGCTACCACTCATGGACCTCAGAGGTCCTCACAGAAGAAAATGAAATTCGACAGAGTCGAGATGCTGTCAGCAATCTGCATCATAGGTAGCATCTGACTGGATTGAGCTGAAGTTACCCTGGGCATGGCTAAAACTGGGAGCAATTCAACCTACTGTGCCATTGAGAAACTGACTGGATTAATAATATCCTGTCTAATTTCTTCGACATTGCAGCCACTGGAAGGGTATAAAGCTGCTGTTCCAGCCCTCTGGTGAGTGAGGATAAACTTATCCCCATACCGGCATGAGGGAATCACAGCACAAAGTCTTCCTGCTGTTGCTGCAAGGTTCCTCCTACACCCCCATTAATTTTGGAATTGAAATTCACTCTGTGGTTATGGTAATTTAGTTTGTAACTCTCACAAATTCCCATTGTATTTTCAGTTTAATTAAAGGCTGACATGCATTCACAAGCAAATGAAATTATGTTGCCCCCATGAATATGAGGAACTATCGCCCTCAACAATGACCCGATCCCAGTCGCCTTTCCCCCCCAAGATTTCTCATATGACATTGACTTCTTCCTGATAAAACATGAAAGAGCTGGTTTTCAGAGGCCAGGCAGAAATCGATAACGAAGAATTTAGTACTCACATGCTGAATGACAGCCATCTAGATTAATTACAACAGGTAGACTTTACTGATGTGTGTTAATCTCCCTCAACATATGGACAAGGAATTAGTAGGGAGGAGAAAAAAAAAATAAATTAAACTGTGCTGAACTGCTTAACCAATAGAATAAATCTTCAGTCCTTCAAGAAATCCAAATTGACTTGCAGCTGTGGGAATAACATTTATCCAAGGCCTTTCTATAATATGTAATAGACTTCCAGTTATTCGTGTGCCTTAAAATGTCAGGCTGTCATGATTGAATTTTACTGCTACTTTGGACTGGGTCAATGGCCATAATATATAGCAAAATGTGAGGTTCCACTAAATTATTTTCAAAGCTGCAAAACACTGTAAAGGCATTGCCTCATTTGGAGGGCGAGGGCGAGTGGGGAGAATGTTGCATCCTTTCCCCGTTCATTGCAAGTCGGACGTTTGCCTACAAAGCCTTACGGTTATCCCATGCTTCCTTATGTGCAATATTTTACTGGTCAATTTCCTTCTTTCAAGCAGCTTAAGCTCCACTGAAATGGTGGAGGGACAATGTTCGGGGAGAATTAGATTATAAAGTTTAACAGAGATATAGGACTGATCAAGGACTGACCTCTGGATATCCAATGACTTACTGAGTTTGAAGTACCATTGAATTCCTTTTGAAATGCAATAAGCTTTGTTGCCATGTGGGAAATGCAGCATATTTGCACTCAGCAAGCCTCCACAGACAGCAATGTTAAAGACAGATTTAATTATATTTAGTTGATTCAGCAGTTGACAAAGCCAGTTGGCCAGTGGGAGAGCTCCCCTTTTTTCCTTCACCACAACGGGATGGATTGTCTTAACTCTTCCGTGAAATGACAACTGGGGCCTTGGTTTAATCCATCCTCTGAAAGCTAGCATCTCCAGCAATGTAGCTCTCCCTCAGTAATGATGCGGAGGAGCCAGTGTTGGAATGGGGTACGCAAAGTTAAAAGACACAAAATACCAGATTATAGTCCAACAGGTGTATTTGGATGCACTAGCTTTCAAAACCCTGCTCCTTCATTAGGTGGCTGTGGGGCAGGACCATAAGACACAGAATTTATAGCAAATGATTACAGTGTCATGCAACTAAAATGATATATTGAACAAACCTAGATTGCTGTTAAGTCTTTCATCTTTTGAATGGGTTGCAAGTTTTGGTTTTTTAATACGTAAATCCCAGAACTTCTTTTAAGTCATGTTCTCAAGATAACTTATTAAAAATGGTGACATCTAAGCTCAGACAATGTTTTAAAGGTGGGAGGTTCTATCTGTCTATATCACAATCTTGAGTCAGACTGGTTCTATTTCCAAAGTGGAATTTACAAAATATTACATGGATTGACTGCCTGCAGCTTGTGCAGAACTTGACCCCTGACTAATGCCCCTAACATATCCCTGCAGACTTAGTAAAGTGTGTGTGTAAGTGTGATGGGAGTATAAGCCTGTAAGAGGGTGAGTGCGTGGGTGTGAGTGTGGGGATAGGCAACAACGCAAAGTGACCGAGCAGAGGCTGATAGCTAAGTTCGCTACCATGAGGATGGCCTCAACCGGGACCTTGGGTTCATGTGACACTACAGGTGACTATATGAGAAAAGTGACCGAGCAGAGGCTGATAGCTAAGTTCGCTACCATGAGGATGGCCTCAACCGGGACCTTGGGTTCATGTGACACTACAGGTGACCCCACTACACTATACATTTTCTCATATACACATACGAGCACACACATACACATGCAAGCACATATATACACACACTCTGACATACTCACACACTCACGCAAACCTTCTCTCAAACACGCACTCCCCATTCACACCCACGCACACACCCTCTCACAGGCTTATACTCCATCACACTCATACACACACTTTACTAAGCTTGCACACACGCAAATACACACTCTTACACGTGCACTCACACGCACACACTCACGTGCACACTCTCTTTCACTCTCTCTCTCTCATGCACAACGCACATATATAGGTCTATGAGGTGAATTCGTATTTGCAAAATTATAGAACTCTGTGGGAAACTACAGAAGAGATTGCTGGGCCCCTTGCTGAGACATTTGTATCATCGATAGTCACAGGTGAGGTGCCAGAAGACTGGAGGTTGGCTAATGTTGCACCACTATTTATGAAAGGGTGTAAGGAAAAGCCAGGGAACTATAGACCAGTGAGCCTGACATCAGTGGTGGAAAAGTTGTTTGGGGGAATCCTAAGGGGCAGGATATACATATATTTGGAAAGGCAAAGACTAATTAGGGATAGTCAACATGGCTTTGTGAGTGGGAAATCATGTGTCACAAACTTGATTAAGTTTTTTGAAGAAGTAACAGAGGATTGATGAGGGCAGAGCAGCGGACATGATCTATGTGCACTTCAGTAAGGCGTTCAACAAGGTCCCTCATGGGAGACTGGTTAGCAAGGTTAGATCTCATGGAATACGGGGAGAACTTGCCATTTGGATACAGAACTGGCTCGAAGGCAGAAGACAGAGGGTGGTGGTGGAGGGTTGTTTTTCAGACTGGAGGCCTGTGACCAGTGGATCGGTGCTAGGTCCACTACTTTTTGTCATTAATATAAATGATTTGGATGTGAACATAGGAAGTATAGTTAAAAGCAAATTACTGCGGATGCTGGAATCTGAAACTAGCTTTGACAAAGGGTCAGTTAGACTCGAAAAGTCAGCTCTTTTCTCTCCTTACAGATGCTGCCAGACCTGCTGAGATTTTCCAGCACTTTCTCTTTTAGTTTAGTTAATAAGTTTACAGATGACACCAAAATTGGAGGTGTAGTAGACAGCGAAGACAGTTACCTCAGGTTACAATGGGATCTTGATCAGATGGGCCAATGGGCTGAGGAGTGGCAGATGGAGTTTAACTTAGATAAATGCAAGGTGCTGCATTTTGGAAAGGCAAACCAGGGCAGGACTTCTATAGTTAATGGTAAGGTTCTGGGAAGTGTTGTTGAACAAAGAGACCTTGGAGTGCAGCTTCATAGCTTCTTGAAAATAGAGTCACAGGTATATAAGATAGTGAAGAAGGCATTTGGTATGCTTTCCTTTATTGGTCAGAGCATTGAGTACAGGAGTTGGGAGGTCATGTTGCGGCTGTAGAGGACATTGGTTAGGCCACTTGTGGAATATTGCATGCAATTCTGGTCTCCTTCCCATTGGAAGGATATTATAAAACTTGAAAGGGTTCAGAAAAGATTTACAAGAATGTTGCCAAGGTTGGAGGATTTGAGCTATAGGGAGAGGTTGAATAGGCTGGGGCTGTTTTCCCGGAGCGTCGGAGGCTAAGGGGTGGCCTTCTAGAGATTTATAAAATCATGAGGGGCGTGGATAGGATAAATCGACAAAGTCTCTTCCCTGGGGTGGGGGAGTCCAGAACTAGAGGGCATAGGTTTAGGGTGAGAAGGGAAAGATATAAAAGGGACCTAAGGGGTAACTTTTTCACATAGAGGGTGTGCTTGTATGGAATGAGCTGTCAGAGGATGTGGTGGAGGCTGGTACAATTACAGCATTTAAAAGACATCTGGATTGGTATATGAATAGGAAAGGTTCAGAGGGATATTGGCCAAGTGCTGGCAAATGGTTAGGATATCTGGTCGGTATGGACGAGTTGGACCAAAGGATCTGTTTCCATACTGTCCATCTCTATGACTGTACAACTCTATTTGCAGATACATTTTATTTTGCTCAAAAAATGCACAATCTGCAGGCAGTCAATCCATGTAATGTTTTGTAAATTCCACTTTGGAAAAAGAACCAGTCTGATTCAAGATTGTGGTATAGACAGATTCTAACCTCCCATCTTTACTGCATTGTCTGAGCTTAGGTTTTATTAAAAATGGTGACATCTAAGTTACCGCGAGAACATGACTTAAAAGAAGTTCTGGGATTTACATATTAAAGAACCAAAACCAGCAACCCCTTCTAAAAGATGAAAGACTTAACAACAATCTAGGTTAGTTCAATATATCATTTCAGTTGCATGACACTGTAATCTTTCATGATAAATTCTGTGTCTTATGGTCCTGCTCCACAACTACCTGATGAAGGATAAGCGCTCCGAAAGCTAGTGTTTCCAAATAAACCTGTTGGAATATAACCTGGTGTTGTGTGATTTTTAACTTTGTCTCCCTCAGTAATGTAGTTAATTTGGACTCTTATGTTCAAGTGGATGGAGCTGACACAAATATATCTTGGCCTTTTCCCTTAGGAGTCTGTACATTTAGATTTAGGTTTTATTGTCATGTGTACTCAAGAATGAGATACAAGAGTACAGTGAAAAGTGTACAATCTCACCACACACGGCATCATATTAACTACAAAGTACCTCAGTACAATATCTTAGTTACAGCAGTTGAAAAATAATGAAATAAGTTAAAAAGTCAAACGTTACAGTCCTTTCTTAAGCTGCAGACGCTCTGAGCTGGGCTTTCTCCAAGAGGGCTCGCTCTCCCCTCCGCTGGGCACACTTTCACCCACTCTGGGCTAAAACCCACCCATGCGCACCAGCCACCTTCGGCACTGCTGACCTCCATCAGGCCATGCCAGGCTTCGTCACCATTCGCAAGGCTTCGGTCCTGTCCACATCTTGGCCACTGACTGCACATCCACAACTTCCTGCATTTATCATTTCCCAGCTGACTGAGAAACAACAGCCTCATTGGTCAGAAGTTGATGGAATCCCGGCAAGCTGGGGTAAATGGCTGACAACATCTATTCAATACTATCGTCTGCAGATTGAGTTAGTCTCTCAGTGAACTTGCTGCAGGACACACTGGAACATGACACCCACACACTTTCAGAATCAGTGAGGTTGACTTTAAATTAAAATTATAAATATTGAAAATATTCTCTCCACCAAAGCAAAATTCTAGCGAGTTCAAGAACAACCTCACACTTGTCTGTCAATCCTGAGATCTTTTGCTTCAGTTACATTGCAGCATAATGCATGATTAATGATTCCACATCTCAACTCGAACAGAGCAAATCTCAGGACTGAAAAAAGACTTGTCGATCAACTCCATTGAATCTTTCTCTCACTGTATCTCTTGATTCCCTCTCCTCTACAGATGAATCTAAATGCCTTTTCAACTGACATATACCATCAACTTCAATGGATTTTACTGATAGCATATTCAGAGATGTGTTACCCTTGGGATTTGTTAAGAGCCCATCTCTTTTCCCTCATCCCTTCAGATGTCCAACAGACATTCCCTGGAAATGTAAGTCACACCTGACTTCAAGAGGGAAACAGGTATCTTATGGGAATTTGTTATGGGATGGTGGGTGATGTGATTTGGGTGGTGTAGGGAAGGAAAGTGGATACTCTTCAATGTAAATATCAGCAGGACCTTTTCAAATGGTGCTATTATTGTATGCAAAAAACAAATCACTCAAAAGATCAGTTTGTGTTCACTCTTACAGAAGGCACCAGGTTTGCTTCATAGCTGGAGTGGCTTTAGCTGATTATATCTGCAGCACTCTTGGGCCAGACGGTACCAGTATGATAAGGTCTGAGTGTTCCCGTTATGATAGCCTTGTACAGGTACCACAGGACTGAGTTATTGTTGAGATAGATGTTTTAAAGTTTTTAACAACACTAACTATTTACACTGCTGTAAGACCTCAGACTTACACATAATCTGGGTTCGGTGCTTACTGCTGTTATTATGATTACTGCTGCTACATCAGTAACACTAACTGAAGATGAGATGGTTGCCTTTATACTGGAATGTTATTCCCACTCCGAGTGCTGATCAGTGCAAGTGGTCCCTGCTGGGAATCTGTATATTCTGAGAGCCAATTTGTGAAAGCTACACATGAACAATTACCATCGAGCTAACGAGAATGGATGGTAACTAAGGCCCAGCCTGAATTCTTTGGCTTGGGGTAGGTTTTTGAATTTTTTGTGGAGGAGAATTACAAAGAGCGAGGAAGAAATCATTATTGAAGAGCGAGAAAATCCTTTTTTTTAAGGTTTAAGTGGAGGAAGAAGTACAATGAAGCAGTATGTGTAGCTTTCCAATGAATGAGGCGGAGATTCCTGCATTGAAGCATTGATTCTTTGTTCTGGTTTGGATTCTGACCTGTTAAAAACCTGAGTGTAACAGGTACAGTTTGTCTCAATGAATGAAAGTCTTCATAATTCCACTCACACCTTTATCATATGAATCATCAACTTTCATTTAGGTAGAAACTTTAGAGTTGTAAAGCATCCCAAGTAATGACACAAGAAGAGATATGAGGAGAAGTGATCACAATTGTGACCAGAGACATAGGTTTTTAACAAACCAATTAAAGACAGAAGAAAAAGAGGAGCAAAGAGCTGAATGGAGGAAATTCCAGAGCTTGTCCCAAGGAGGCTGAAAGCATGCCCACCAATAGAAGAGTGAGGGAAATCAGAATGCATGAGAGGCCAGAATTGGAGGCAAGCAGAGATTCACAGAGTTGGAGAATTGATGGAGGTTACAGAGATAGGGAGGTGCTTTGCGTAGCCTTGAAGATTTGATCTGATTTATTATTTTCAATGTCCTGAGATACAGTAAAAAATATGGTTTTGCATTCTTTCCAGGCAAATCATACTTTACATAAGCACATCAGGATGATAAAACCAAATGCAGAATAAAGTGTTACAGCTACAGAGGTGCAGAGAAAGATCAACTCCAATATTTGAGAAGTCCGTTCATAAGTCTGATAACATCAGGGAAGAAGCTTTTCTTAAATCTGGTGGTACTCTATGTGTTCTCAAATTTTTGTTTTGGACTGAATTTTCACAGCTTACAGTCATTCATTCCCCTCTCCCTATCTCCTCCATATCTAATCCCGCCAATGCCTTTTTCAGCAAGGAGATGTGTGTTGGATTCTCGAATTTAATGAACATAAGGAAGGGGGCCCACTGTTTTTGTCCTGTAATGGTTTGGAGACTAACTGTTGGTCTGGATGGTAATAAACAGCCAACCAGGTTGCTGCCTGCTTCATGTAGTCAAAGGTGTGACTTTCCCTCAGAGAATACTGGGACCAGGTTAAGAAGCAGGTCAACCCTTCCTGGGGGAGACTTTACCCAAAATAAACACTGGGCCAGACACCAATGAGGAACAGCGATATATTTTCTACTCTAGAACAGCTTGGAGTGGAGCTTGCAGCTGCTGGTCCTAAGTATCTGCTGCTCATGTCCTTCATGATGGAGGTAGTCATGGCTTTGGAATGTGATGTCTGAGAAATCTTGCTGAATTTTTGCAGTGAATCTTGTAGAGATGGTGTCAAGTTATTTGAGTATTGTTGGAGCTGCCCCCATCCAGTCAAGTGGGGAGTATTCCACCACACTCCTGACTTGTGTCTTGTAGATGGTGGACAGGCTTTGTGGTGTCAGGAGGTGAGCTACTCGCTGAGGATTCCGAAAAAAATCTATTTCTTAGACATTCCTTAAGGGGTAAATATTGACCAGTTGCATTGCCTTGATGTTAATGTAGGCCAGTATTATAGCAACAATTTCACTGCATGCTCTGGGATGTGGGTTAAATCAGGGTCAATACAATCAGCAGAAGTGGGTGGCATGGTGGCTCAGTGGTTAGCACTGCTGCCTCACAGTGCCAGGGGCCCAGGTTCAATTCCTTCCTCAGGCGACTGTGTGTGGGGTTTGCACATTTTCCCCAAGTCTGTGTGGGTTTCCTCTGGTTTACTCCCACAGTCCAAAGACCCATAGTGTTAGGAGCATTAGTCAAGGGTAAATATAGGGTCTGGGTGGGCTACTTTTCGGAGGGTTGGTGTGGACTTGTTGGGCCGAATGGTCTGTTTCCATACTGCAGGGACTCTAATCTAATGTTCTGATCTCAATGCCAGGATGCATGTAACTCTGAGACATGCATAGTATAATGAGTGCAACAAAACATATTAAATGCAGTAATAATTTATTGCAGTAGGAACTCCCCCACCCCCACCAAAGATCTTGCATCAAGCTCATACATTTTGTTGGTTGCAGCGATTGCCTTTGTGTTGTTGGAGGTAATGGCTTTCAGTCGGATTTTGTTGCAATGTCTGCCGATTGAATAAGATAGCACAGTGACAGTGTTACAATCCCAGCTCTGCCAAATTTATGTTACCATTTGGCTAGGGACCAGTAACATAAAGTAGGCAAAGTATAAGATGTAGGAGAATTGCAAAGAAAATAAAGCCACACGATTCCACAGTTTTGAACAGCCATCAATACTTTACAATACAAGTCAGAACAGAATTACAATCTACATTATTTCTAGCATTCAGAATTATCATGTGGTAAACATGGCTAATACTCTATGATCAAACATCTATCACATGCATTGAAAAGCATCTGAGAGCAAGGCATGTCCCTTGGATTCCCCTAAAATGTTAATGGCACGATGGGTCATCAAATCTCATTCAATTTTACAAGGGATTATAATTCTTCACTTTAGCAAGTCTGGCTAAACTCCCTCTCAACAGCCACACCATCAAGAATTGCATCGATGACTGACTGCTCTAGTTCTGATTGATTGACCTCCTTTCCTGGGTCTACACTGCACTGTACTTTGAAACTGCACTCCAGTGCTCATTCACAAGCACAATTCCAGCTCATCCTTGACAGATAGCTTCACCAAGCTAGTGCTGCCCCCGAGTGTTTCCAGTACTTAGCTGCCAACTAATTCCTAGAACATCTATGAATATCTAACAGCACAGAGTCATCCAGCTGAGCTTGACTCCTCACTGAGTCCCCAGTGCAGAAACTGTGTGGGTTCAGCTTCCATCCGAGCAGTAGAGCCAACTGTAATGCTCCCTCTCTCTCACTGACTTCCCAACACTGTCTGTAACCTTTGAACTCTTCTTCGGGAACCCTCAAATTGTCCTGAGTGACCTTTTGAAAACCCTGCAGCAAGACCCTTCCCAGTTGCTGGCCAGAATTGAATGCTACTAACATTTTGAAACTGTCAAATGTACACAGGTGGAAATGTGTTGCTGGAAAAGCGCAGCAGGTCAGGCAGCATCTAGGGAACAGGAGAATCGACGTTTCGGGCATTAGCCCTTCTTCAGGAATAAGGGATAATTCCTGAAGAAGGGCTAATGCCCGAAACGTCGATTCTCCTGTTCCCTAGATGCTGCCTGACCTGCTGCGCTTTTCCAGCAACACATTTCCATCTCTGATCTCCAGCATCTGCAGACCTCACTTTCTCCTCAAATGTACACAGGGAATGGTATGTTTCCTGAGAATGCGAGAAATGGGTTTTATCACAACAGATGGAGGAATGGTCCTTCTGCCCAGGCACAAACTACAAATCTCAGAAAGATGGCACTTCTACTATCTGTGTGACTCTACTTCAGACTTTATTCAAAACGTTGCCAATTGCACTGGAATTACAAACAGGACATGTTTGTAAATTGCATCTTCTCTAAACTCATGTCACTTCAGAGTTGTCGGAGTCGGCAGTGAGACTAAGAGAGAGAGAGAGAGAGAGAGAGATTACGAATTAAAAAACAGCTTTGTGTGGGGAAGAGGACAAGACTTGAGTCCTAATGTTCAAACACATGGTGTCCTTGCACACTGTTAATCCCTGAACTGCCAGCGCTGAAATTGTAAGGCACAATTGATTTGTAGCCTTGTCAAACCAAAGTAATACATTCAGCCTGTTTGGTGACCCACAAGTGAGCTCATCACTACTTACAATGTGCTAGGCTGGTGTGCTGTTCCATTTACGCTATGGAGATGTGCTTTAAATACACTGTAGAAAGTGATGCGGAAAGTTAAGTGATAAATCGCTCGAGTGTATAATTGTGTTTATTTTTCACTCAAGTGAATTATCACTTGTCTGGGCAGTGAAAGTAACATTCACTCCTGTGGTATTCCTTTCAGTGATGAACCACTTACTCTAATAGCTATAGCTTTGAGCAAACAAATTGATATTAATGCTAATATAGTTTGAAGCTAATACTAATGCAGTTTGGAGCCAGTGAGGATGAAATAGGTGTCGTGGTTGTTAGAAAGTCGTTAGCATGGATTCCAGCCCCAATGAAACAATGGACTCCCAAGCTCATGCTGGGAAAAGCCATTCAACTGATGAGAAAATATTGAATTTTGCTCTCTATTTCTTTATCAATTCCAACTTTGTCACACTCATGATCTTCCCCGCCTGCCCTCTAGCTGTCATCTGGGCCAATTAGGTGTTAGTTAATTAATGTAGGTGCCAGCTTTGTTTCTGTGGCTATGACTCATTTCTTAGCCTGGAGATGCTGAGTTCAAAATCCCACTCCTGAGACTGAGCACGCCATTTCAGGCTGCACTGAAAAGAGAGTGCTGCACTGTCCGAGGAGCTGTTTGAATGAGATGGTGAGGCATAACAAGTTAAAGTTTACACAGCACTCTTTCAGAAAGTGAAGAAATTCTCCCTGGCACACTGGCTAATATTAAAACAACATTACTGAAACAGGTAATCGATTCATTATTGATGCACAAAGGAATTCATGTTCATGTTACATTGGCTGCAACCATCCTACTGACATCACACACAATCTGTATGTGGAGACAAAGTGATCAACTCCAGTTTTCAGAGAGAGCAGCTGTATCTGCACCATCTCTCTACGGTCTGAGTAAGTATGTCTGACCAAATGTAGCTATTGTTATCTATGCACTAAACCTTCTACGTATTTAAGAAGAGTGCCCTTTTTAAACACATCCATAGTGAAGTATCCTACACTGCTAATCAGTAGGTAAGCCCAAGGCATAATAAAGGGGAATTGACTGGAATGAAAAGCGTCAAACAAACCTTACCTAGTACCACATACTGATAGAGATGACAAATACCACAAAGCACCATGAAGTTTTGGGAAAATGCCACAATTATCACATCACTGTTTGTGGTACCTTGGAATGAACTAAGTGGCTGCCCCATTATTCTGTGTAACTATAACGAGATTTGAGCACACGCACACACAGCCCAAAGGTCATGAAGCAGGTATTCTTTATTCCACTGGCATCAGGTCATTACAAACAGGAAGGGATATTGAGGTTGTGCACAATGTCTACTGAATGACTATGTGACTTACATTTGACTGAAATATTGATTCTCCTGCTCCTCGCATGTTGCCTGACCGGCTGTGGTTTTCTTGCACCACACTTTTCGACTCTGATCTCCAGCATCTGCAATCCTCACTTTCTCTGAGGAATTAATTTACAGTATTTGTCCCATTGTCCCTCTCTCCACCAAAGACATTCTTTTTCAGTAAAATCTGGTCGATAATTCCTGCTGCCCACCCTTGGTGGCATTCTCATACAACTGCTCAGCTCCCTTGTTCAGTACCATCTCTGTTTACTGTCAGAGGTTCCAATACACAATTTTGCTTCAGAAACACCAATACTGGAAAATGCATTGAGAAATTGTGTTATGAGTTTGTTAAAGGCACAAATGAATAAATAGTAATATTCTTTCATATATGGCTTGGGATCATCTGATAGATTTAACTCCAATATCCAAGTCCTGTTCCCCATCCTGTTCTCCAAGAACCTTATCAGTTGTATTGATTGATTTTAATTATGTCAGCGATGTCAAGGGGCCTACCCAGTCATGGTTCAAATGCTGAATTAAAATTCAGACAAGAACAACTGAATGCTGGGAAAAGGATTCAAACTATATAGAAAGGAAGTAGGAAAGGAAGACATCTATTTATGTGCTTCCTCACAATTCTAGTTCAATGGATGTTCCTCAGTTAATTGGAATGTATTGACTACTGTTATTAAGGCAAAAGAAATGTTATGGTGCACGTCTATAATAGTGACCATAACAACTGTCATCAATTGTTGAAAAAATCCATTTGGCTCATTCCAGCTCTTTAGGGAAGGGAGTCTCCTGTCCTTACCTGATCTAACTGACATGTGACTCCAAGCCCAGATCAATGTGGCAGATGTTTAACTCCCCTCTGAAATGGCTGAGGACAGTTCAGGGGGGTATGAAATGTTGCTCCTGCCAGTGATGCCTACATCCCGTGAAATGTAAAACAAAGGTAACGAAAAGGATCAACTTGCATTCCAAAATTAACGCATGTTACAAAACTAAAACCTTTTAGTCCCAAATATGAGCAAAGAGATAGCTGGCTCAGTGTTAAAGGATTAGTATAAAGCTGTTGCAGTAGAACAGAACCAGTGTGAAACTCTGTGTGGGAGCCATGTTCGAAGCTATAATTATAGTGAAGCTGTTGTTTTTATGTAGCTTCTCAGTTGTAGTAGCAGCCATAAGCTGTATGTGGAATGTGGAACGTCAGTGAGACAGAGGGGCTCAGCATTTTATTTAATATTCAGGAACTTTAGAAAGCTATCATATTAAGGCAACTGGTGGTGTACTGGGCTTGTCACTGGGCTCGTAATTTGGAGACTCAGACTAGTGCCCTGGAGATTGGGGTTTCGAATCCTGCAGCAAATAGTGAAACTTGGAGTCAACTAATAAAACAAATTAATTAATAGCAGTTATTTCAATACAAGTCATCATTGCCTTACCAGACTATATAGTTGCTCTCTCAGTTGAGAGAGATAATTGGTGGTAGTTTAATCTAACGATCACCAGATCTTAGGTAAGGTAAAGAGATGTGAAAAGGAGAGTCCCTCATGGTAACCTCAGCCAGGCTGGGAATTGAATCCACTTTATATTGCTATCCAGCCACCCAACCTTCTATTAGTCTAGTACTGACCATGAAACCATTGTCAAAACATTGTTGTTTAAAAACCTTCATTGATGGACTTTAGAGAAGGAAATATGACCTATATGTGACTTCAGGCACACAGCAATGTGCTTGACTCTTAAATGCTCTCTGAAATGGCAAGTAAAACTACTTCCTGACATAGTCATGCTCATTGAATCATGTCTTACAATGTCCCAGTTACCACCATCACATTGACAGTCAGCACGGACCCACCAGAGGTGGCAGCACCGTTGTGTATGATAGGGAGGGAATTGCCTGGCAGTCTCCAACATTGACTCTTGACCCCAGTTCAGTTTTGGCTCTGTGGTAACTCCTAGGATATTGATAGTGGGGAATTCAGCAATGGTAATGCCACTGACTGCCAAGAAGCAGTGCTTCAATCCTGGGCCACTCCCAAAGTATAGAGCCAGAACTCCCAGCACTGCTGTCTTGCTGACAGCCTTTGAATGGCTGGCAGTTCTCAATGAAACTCTCTTGTTTGTACGAGTAGGAATTTAAATAAAACCAATGCAGTTCATGATAGAGCTATGATCATTAACATGTGAAGTTGGAGCTATTTGTATTTATTTTCCTGTTGCATTGATGCAAATTGCCAGTAAGAAGCTTTCGTTATAAATCCCTCCTGATCGCTGTATAATGTGCTGTTTAACTAATACTCACAGATGGTTTGGCTGATAAAGCAGGACACCCAACCTTATTTTCAGGCTGGATTTTTGCTGGAATCCTTACACAGAGTGTTCAACAGGATTTCTTCATTCATCTATCCATTTTTGTGTTTATCTACAGTGTATTTAATTCAAGAAGGAAGGTTCAATACGGATGAACATCACATCTCATAGAGTCATAGGAATGCACAGTACGGAAACAGACCTTTCAGTCCAAGTTGTCCATTCCATTCAGATATCCTAAATTAATCTAGTCCCATTTGCCAGCATTTGGCCCATATCTGTCTAAACCCTTCCTATGCATATATCCATCCAAATGACTTTTAAATGTTGTAACTATACCAGCTTCCACCAC
Source organism: Chiloscyllium plagiosum (assembly GCF_004010195.1). Lineage (NCBI taxonomy): Eukaryota > Metazoa > Chordata > Chondrichthyes > Orectolobiformes > Hemiscylliidae > Chiloscyllium > Chiloscyllium plagiosum. The sequence goes on along the minus strand of NC_057721.1, from coordinate 69,443,982 downwards.
ACTACATCAGGGCTTTGGGCAATCAGGCACTATACAGTTCCTTGAAGGAAATCGAAGTAGGTTGGAATAATTCACATCTCTCCCATCCTCTGACTGCCTCCTGAGCATAATACCTGCGGCAGGTAGTACAGTTAGTACTGGGGTTAATACAGCCTTAAAATAAAAGAATGCAAAAAAAGTCTTGCATTTTCTGCAGCATTTTGTGTATCTGCCCCTTAGTGCTTTACTGTTAATGAATTACTTGGGAACTGAATTGTTGTAAATAAAGTCGCTAATTTGGGCACAAAACTGTCCCAGAAACAGCAATGAAACTGTGACCAATGATTTGTTTTTATTGGTGTTTCATGACTGGTAAATATGAAGGGGCTCTTGTGTGCAATGGTAGTGCCCCTCTCTCTGAGCTAGGACGCCTGGATTCAAGTCCAAACTGCTCCAGTAGGTGTGTAATAACATCACTGAACATGTTGATGAAAAATACCTGGCTAGTGAATGCAATAAGGGGGTCCTGTGTGCAGTGGTAGTGTCCCTATCTCTGAGCCAGAAGGCCTGGGCTAAAGTTCCACCTGCTTCAGAGGTGGTATAATAATATTGCTGAACAGATTGGTTAGAAAATATCTTACTGGTAAATATTTTCCAGAAACATAAGACATTGGATCAGAAGAAGGCCATTCAGCCCATCTGATTCTGCTCTGCCATTCAATATGATCATGACTAATCTGATAATCCTCAATGCTACTTTTCTGACTTTTCCCCATAACCCTCGATTATCTTATTGATTGATCTCAGCTGCGAATGTAATTAATGACCCAGCCTCAACACGTTCTCCCCATGTCTGCGTGGGTTTCCTCTGGGTGCCCCGGTTTCCTCACACAGTCTAAAGATGTGCAGGTTAGGTGGATTGGCCATGCTAAATTGGCCTTAGCTTTAGGTGTGTTAGTCAGAGGGAAATGGGTCTGGGTGGATTGCTCTTCAGAGGGTCAGTGTGGACTGGTTGGGCCGAAGGACCTGTTTCCACACTGTAGGGAATCTAATCTAATCTAATCTAATCATTCCCCAGTAGTAAAGAATTCTACAAATTCACTAGCCACTTTGAGAAGGAATTCCTCCTCATCTCTGTTTTAAATAGAGAGAAAAACAGAGTTAACATTTCAAGTCCAAAGACTATTCTTTAAAATTAGTAATGACATCACAACTAAATCCACATGTCAGCTTTCCAGCAAGATGTTGCAAAATAATGATCCTGGCTAATCTTTCCCACTATTCAGACAAGTTCAACTAAGTTTGGTTGCACAATTCCTGCTGATTTTCAAATATCCTACATTGTGTAAATTCCCATTCATCCACAACCTCTATACCTGCTGACTTATGTTGACCTCTGGTCTATAATATCTCAAATTTAACTTTCTCTTGCTTATCTTCAAAGCATCCCCCCACCTAACCTCAGGAATCTTCTCCAGCTCCATAACCTTCCAAGGTATGTGCTCCTCCAATTTTGGCCTCTTGTAAATCCCCAATTCTCATCATTCCATCATTTTCAGTTGTGCCTTTGGCTGCCTGCAATAATTGGTAGCATTATTGCTTCTAATACAGGATTTATGAGCTCAAATCCCATGCTGAATTATGAAAATCTATGGTGACAATCTACTGGAGAGGTGCTGGAGTGCTGCACTGTGGGAAGTGCCATCTTTTCAATGAGTTATTATTAAAAGTCCCTGTCTGCCCAGGAACATAAAAGATTTTCCTGGCACGATGGAGGAGAGAAAGGAAGATATCTATTTCAGGACTCCTGGCCAAGATTTATCCCTCATTTGACAAGAAACAGATAAGCTGGACACTATCACATTGCTGACTCTGGGAGTGTACAAATAAACTGGTGCACTATTTTTAAAAATTAGATTACTTACAGTGTGGAAACAGGCCCTTCGGCCCAACAAGTCCACACCGACCCTCTGAAGAGCAACCCACCCAGACCCATTCCCCTACATTGACCCCTTCACCTAACACTATGGGCAGTTTAGCATGGCCAATTCACCTAAGCTGCACATTTTTGGACTGTGGGAGGAAACCGGACCACCCGGAGGAAACCCACGCAGACACGGGGAGAATGTGCAAACTCCACACAGACAATTGCTTTAGATGGGAATTGACCCCAGGTCTCTGGTGCTGTAAGGCAGCAGTGCTAACCACCGTGCCACCAAAACAGCGAGTACAATCAGAAGTACTTCATTAACTGTGAAGCACTTTGGGGCATCTCTCATTAGTTAAATATGCTCCAGCAAGTCTTTATTTCTAAACTCTTGAAATTCCCTCCCTAAAGTAATCTGCCTGTGTACTTCTGTCATGGTCCATTGAGATGCTTTTGAAAACTGGCCTCTTTAACTAAGTGTTTGGAGCACACCTCTGAATATCTCCTTATGTGGCTCAGTGCCAACTTATGTTTGGTGGCATTACCTGAAGGCCTTGCAAAATTTGATTGTCTTGAAGTCAAATTGTTGTTGGCACTACACAAATCCAGTGAGTTTCATCCTTATAGGATGTGGGATGTCATTTCTCCTTAAAAGTAACCTAAAGAGTTCATCAAAGGTACAAGAGCTCCCAGACATACACTCAGACTGGCATACTGATGTAAATATGTTGTGCCTATATGTTTGTATAGGTGTGTATATTATGTGCAATTATAAATATGAGCATGAATTGTCATATATTGCATGCTTGTTATATCTCCAGATCTTATAAGTTAATTGAATGTATTATTTATAAGACATTTTATATACATATATAAAGTCTTCCAGCAATGCCTTCTTTTATTTGCACTTGAGAGACTTCTTTCAATTAAGCCCTCTCAATGGGCCTTGATGCATATGCTAATTGATGCTCAATGTGGGTGGTGAAGCAGAGCTTAAGAGAACATTTTTAAATAGGAACACAGTCACAATGTAAAGTGCCAGGGCCCTGAGGCGCCCTGTGTTGATGTTCACTTAGGAAGTGGCCCATTTTGTTCGTTAAATAGAGGGAACAGTTACACGTTCACCTGCATAAAATAATAAAAAGGATTCTGCCTGGGGTGGGTGTGAACGATGGGGAGCAATTAGCAGACATCTTTCTGATGCAGTGTCACAAAGTGACGCGTCGCCTGTTGCTGCTCAGAATTGGTGTCAGCGTATGCTCCTCCGTATACCTTCAGATCTTTTCTCCGGCGCTGAACGTTGCCAGCATATCTGTCCACACCCGCGCAGTTGCCTTAGCTGGAGACACGACGTCGATTATTTAGATCTCAGTCAGAGGCTGCCAGGACATAGAGAAATGAAAATTAGAACTGCAAAGTGGTGCATCTGCCAGGCAGCTCTCACATTGACAGATCTAGTGTAATAGTTCTGCAAAAGAGCAACCAAGCTGTCACTGCCACCCTGTAATCCCAGAAGACAGTTGACGGTGAATTGTTAATAAAATCATATTTTCCTTTCTTGTACCACTATGTTTCTCTCACCTTCTTGTTTAGAGTGATGGGAATGTTTGGGAATCAGACATTTTACATTTTCAGGCACTCAGTCAGCACTAAGCAGTCTGTTGGGTGTAAAGGAAGACTTATATGACCACTGGATGTTTCAAACTGTTTTTGCAGTCAATGAGACATTTATTTTTAAAGTGTATCTTTGTTGTAATGTTAGGAATCACAATGTACACAGAACAAACTCCCACAGATAATTTGGGACGTTAACTAAGAGATAAATGTTGGCTAGGAGAAAAGACTCTCATACTTTTCTTTGAAATAGTGCTGAGAGGTCTCTTATACCCACTTGAAGAAGCAGATACGGTCTCAGTTCAATATTTCAATCAAACTTCAGCACCTTCAACAGCACAGCACTCCTGCAGTATGGCAATAGAGTAACAGTTTTGATTGTTGTGCTTAAGAATGGAACTGGGATTTGAACCAGGAGGTTGTGACCTGGAGGCAAGAGTGCTAATAACTGAGTCACAGCTGCTGCTGCAGAGGAAGATTCAACTTTCTCTGAACCCACAACATGCCGAAGCCCCCAAGCTGTCAAAAATGCCACCTTTAATTTTCTGCAATTTATACATTGTGGAAGTCCCTTCAGCAAATGGACTGCTATGGTTCAAAACAAAGGTGCTCTTCAGGATCAGCTAGGCCGGAGCAAAAATTGCTGACCTTGCCAGACACACCCGCACCCTGAGAATGAATATGTAAGAATAGAAATTCATGAACAACTATCCCAGCAGTCAGAATTCAGTATTTGAATTGTCCAAATGGGTGTTTGGTGATAGAATTAAAATTTTGCATGAGAACATAAATAGGCCTGAGCTGAACATCTCACTCAAAAGTCAGTATTGCACTGATGTGTCAAACCTTGAGTTTAAGTTCAAGGCATACCAGTGAGAATTATGCCAACAACTTTTATAGCCTTCCAACACATAATATGGTAAGATTTTATTTTGTACGTCTTTGAATATATTGAGATACATAACCAGTGAATCATGACTGGTCGGTGTGTGTTAATTAAGGGCCATCGTATGGAGTAGTGGAAATTAGATAGCCTGGAAAGAGAAAATTAGGTGACCAAAGGACTGCCTTCATTTGAACCTCTCTTACAGTGTTCATGCTGAGGTAAACTGGATGTTCAGAGGCTAGTTTTAATAACCACCTGATCCTTATTCTTCTGATTTATAACTTTAGACCTCCTTGATGAACTTATCACTTTATAATTACTTACAGGTTCTCATTATTGTGTAATTTATCTGACAAAAACTAGTGGTTTGTAAGCAGTTAGTCATCAATAATGGAGGATGCAGCAAGTTCTGAGCTGACAACATGATCCATTGTTGCTGAGTAAGCATCAACTACAATATGAGAGATGCTTGGATCAGGACTTTTAGGACCGTGTATGAATCAGCTCAGTACCATGGGAGAGCATGCTGCAATTGTGGAATTCTGGGATTTGATCAGTGGGGCCATAACTTGTCAACTGCTGTCATTTTAATTCTTTGATTCTAAACAAGAGTGAACAGAACACAGTGCTCAATGTGGTTTACAACATTTCTCATCAACTAGCAGCAGAGGAAACCGCAGTACTTAATAATGTCCCCCTCTGAAACTTCAGCTCTGAGCGAATTAAGAAGAAAACTGTCCTCTGCCATTTCTCATTTCAAAGAGGAATTTTTACCTCTGTGGGGAGTCAGAGTGCTGCTGTTCGATTGAAAGAGGGCTCAGGAACATGTGGGGAACAGTCATTCATTTCCCCTGAACTGACCAAAGCGTGGCCAGAGGTGAGTTTGAGAATGCTGTGGAAACTGGAGGTTCAGTAGGAGACTCCACAGCTTGGAAACAGGACCAGGATGACACAGAGGATACTGAGAGAAAAGGCCCATTTGGCTCAATGAGCATTCCCTCCAATGTTTTACAATGTTTCATTTAGAAAGTCATCTTCACTGCCTGGCTACCATTGTTGGGATGGCTTGTGAGGAGGTGAAGAGGTGGCTAGCATCTCCAAAGTACATTCTGAAGCTGAACCCAGCTAGGCAGGGCTTGTGGATGGGGTACCATTTAAGCTGACTGGAGCCCTCATCCCCTAACTGTTGTGAGAAGGCAATTTGGCCTCTTTATCTGAGGAAGGATGTTCTTGCGATGGATGTTCTTGAGTGCAACAAAGCTTTACCAGGCTAATTCCTGGGCTGACAAGACTGACATATCAAGAGACATTGGATCAGTTAGAGATACCACTGCTTTTTGTCATTTATTTAAGTGATTTGGATGTGAACATAAGAGGTATGGTTAATAAGTTTGCAGATGACACCAAAATTGGAGGTGTAGTGGACAGTGAAGAAGGTTACCTCAGAATACCACAAGACCTTGATCAGATGGGCCAAATGGCCAAAAAGTGACAGATGGAGTTTAATTTCAATGAATATGAAGTGCTGCATTTTGGAAAGGTAAATCAGGGCAGGACTTATACAGTTCACGGTAAGGTCCTAGGGTGTATTGCTGAACAAAGAGACCTTGGAGTACAGGTTCATTGTTCCTGGAAAGTAGTGTCACAGGTAGACAGGATAGAGAAGAAGGCATTTGGTATGCTTTCCTTTATTGTTCAGTGCATGGAGTATAGGAGTTGGGAGGTCATGTTTCAGGTGTACAGGGCATTGGTGGGGCCACTTTTGGAATACTGCGTTCAATTCTGGTCCCCCTGCCTTAGGAAGGAAGTTGTGAAACCTGAGAGAGTTCAGAAAAGATTTACAAGGATGTTGCCCGGATTGGTGAGTTGGAGCTGTAGAGAGAGGCTAAATAGGCTGAGGCTTTTTGCCCCTGGAGCATTGGAGGCTGAGGGGTGACCTGATAGAAGTTTATGAAATCATGAGGGGCATAAATAGGGTGAATAGCCATTTTTCCAGGTTATGAAGTCCAAAACTAGAGGGCATAGGTTTAAGATGAGAGGGGAAAGATTTAAAAGGGATCTAAGGGGCAACTTTTTCACACAGAAGGTGGTGCATGGATGGAATGAGCTGCCAGAGGAAGTGGTGGAGGCTGGTACAATTACAATATTTAAAAGGCATCTGGATGGGTACATAGGAAGGGTTTAGAGGGATATGAGTCAAATATTGGCAAATGAGACTAGATTAGGTTAGGGTATCTGGTCAGCATGGACAAACTGGACCCAAGGAGTGTAGTTTCATTCATTCCTGAAGAAGGGCTTTTGCCCGAAACATTGATTTTCCTGCTCCTTGGATGCTACCTGAATGGTTGTGCTTTTCCAGCACCACACTCTTGGCTCTAATCTCCAGCTTCTGCAGTACTCACTCTCGCCTATGTTTTCATGTAAACAGCTCTATGACTGTATGTTCACTGGAGTTGAGAGCAATGAGGTAGGTATCTCATTGAAGCATTCCACAAGGACTGGAAACAGTTAAAACGGCAGGAAGGATGTTCTCAATGGTCAAGGAGTCTAGAAACAGGGTCACATTTAAAAGATTTAAAGTAGGCCAATTAAGATGGAGATGTGGACAATTTCTTCAGCCAGAGAATGGTGGGCCTATGGAATTCATAACCACAGGAAGCGATTGAGGCCAAAACATTGATTATTTTCAAGAAAGAGTTACAAGAGTTAGATATAGTTTTTTGAGCCAAAGAAAACAAAATGTATGGGATGAAAGTGGGAACAAGGTACTGAGTAGAATAATTAGCCATTCTCAAATCGAATGGCCTACTCCTGTTCGTATTTTCAATATTTCTGTGTTTCCTTTAAAATCTCATCCTATTTGCTGCCAGTTCAGCCTTTGTAACTCCACCGATCTCTGCCCAACCCTCAATTCAGCTGCTGCTGAAAACCTCACCCACACATTCGCCACCTTTCCCTTGCATTCATCTGTCACACCGCTGGCCAGCCCACCACAGGCTATGCACATCACCTTGAGTTTTATGGCAGGATTACAAAGCAAATTTGATACTGGGCCACGTGTAGAATGAGGGAGATAGTCAAAAGCTTATTCAGACACGTGGGTTTTGAGGAGTGACTTAAAATAGGAAAGATAGGTTCAGAGGTGGAGAGGTACAGAGACATTCTTCCAGAGTGTGGGATCCAGGCAACCAGAGTCATGGCCAACAAAGGGAAAGCAACTAAAGGCGAGGATTGGCAAGCATCCTGAAGTGGAGGAATACAGATATCTCAGAGGTTGTAAGGCTGGAGAAGATTCCAGAGCACAGGAGAGGTTTGAAAGCAAACATAAATTTAAAGTTGAAGCATTCCCGGACTGGGAGTTTATGCAGGGCCATGTACACAGACATGATGAATGAACAGGACAAGTAAGGACATAGGCAGCAGAGGTTTGGATGACTTTAGGTTTATGGGTGGAATGTGGAAAGCTGACATATTCAGGCTGCCCTCAAATAGCCATGTCCAGAGGTAACAAAGATATTGTCTCAGCAACTAGGAGGAAATCTTAGATAGGATGGACTGTTTTCACTCGACTAAGGGATGATTTGAAGCAACAATAAAAGATTTCTGAATGGTCTTGACAAGTTAAACGTGTAAAGTATGTTTACTGTTGTGGGTGACCCCAAATCTCAGAAACGTTGTTTTAAAATTAGGGATTTCCATTTTAGGACAGAGATGAGAAATTCTTCCTTTTAGAGGGTTTTGCAAAGGGCTCTGGCAGCACAGTGGTAGTGTCCTAACTTTTGGGCCAGGAGACCTTGGTTCGTGTTCCATCATGTCCAAGCAGGTTGATAAAAATAATGAGAAGGTTATGTGATTTTGGATGACGTAGGAGGGGTTCTTGAAACTGCTTAGAATGGAGGTATTTGGATTCTTGTTAAGCAAGGGGATGGAAGTTTATTGGGTATAGGTGGAAATGTAGCTATCGGTCCAAAAACAGATTAGTCATGATCTTCTTGAAAGGCAAAGCATTGCTTGATCGTCAGAATGGCTTATTCTGTGCTCTGAGTTTGTATGCTTGTGAATGGGCCAAGGCAAAGGAAGTAAGTCTCACTTTATAAGAAAAGAAAGTTGCATTTCTTGAACATCTTTCACAGATTCAGGATAACTGGGAGCACTTTATGGTCAAACCAAATGCATGGTTTATTATTGCTGTTTGTGAGAGCTTGCTGTGGGAAAATATTCCATACTGTGACTACACTTCAAAGGGGCTTTTATTGGATTCAAAGTGCTTGGGGATGTGAAAGAGGCTACATAAATAACAAAACTGATTTCGCTGGAGAAACACAGCAGGTCTGGAAGCATCTGTGGAGAGAAAGCAGTTAATGTCTCAGGCCCAGTGACCTTCTTCAGAACTGAAATACATAAATAGAAGCTATTTTCCTTTCTTAAGGCTGTCTTTCTGTCCCCTTCCACCACCTTCTCCTCCTCTACCCCGGCACAGTGTGACAACCCATCTCCCGTCGTTGTGACCTGCTATTGGAAGGATGCCCAATTAATTGGCAAATCCATAAGTAGTTTAACTTTGTGAGTTGCAGTCCATAGGGAGGAATGAGATAAAAAGGAACAGGCACATCAAACAAGGGGAGAAGGAAGACAGACAGACCAAACAAGCTTTAGGGGATGGAGACAGAGATCAACTGGAGAAAGACACTCAGCAATAGGCAGACATGCAAAACACAGTGTACTTAACTTGCTCCAATCAATCCACAACACACTGCGCCAAGCAAACTCCCTCCTCCAACTCTGCCCCTCTTCTACCATGCCCCACACCTACCCTCACGTTTGTTGATGTATTGCCCAAGCCTTTTCTTAATTTTGGAAGATGCTTAATGTTGAGAAGCTGAAAACAATGCCCAAAGAGTAAGGCACCTCATTGACAGATTTCCTTAACCAGATTTTCTTAACAAAATAAATTGGAATCTTTATTTTAAAAGTTCACCGAATGTGGTGAGGGAGCAGTGTTCGAGGGGTTAAATGACAGCATGCTCTTCGTCTGAGGAGAGAAGGTAGTCTCACAACACAAAGAGATTCTTGGAAATGTGAAAGGCTGCCTTTAACAGCTGGCGTCTAATTAGATTCTGCTTCATTATCCGCTATATCAAGGCTTTATCTAATGCTAACAATCAGCAGTTTGCTCCGACGTGGGTGAAATCAGCAGCATATGTTACTCCTTGTCAAGAATCGCACCTTATGGACCCTCAGCTTCACTTGCATTTGTGTCAGCATGTAAACTGAATTATTCCCCCCATTGCAATTCAGTCAAGTTTTAAAATTAAAACTATCCCCATTCTTTCCCTCCTTCCTCCCTCCATTTGTTGAAGTGAGTTGCCTGTGGTGTCAGATTTTACTCTCTCAGACTATGTCATGCAGTGATGATAATTAGTATTGAAAAGGACAGTTCCAGAAAGGCTTTTAAATACAGCTTTTATCTCGCTCACCCAGAGATCTTCCACAGGGTTTGTTGTGAGAAGAACGTATTTCTCTCTTTTTTTCTTGTCGTTAAAAGCTCTAGACCATGAGGTGTGCAGTTAAAGCCTGACAGCCACATGCTGTGATCTGACCACAATCCTCATCCTCCTCTCCCCCACAGCTCTCCATTATGTATTTGTGCATGCCAAATCTATCAGGTACTCTTAAACGATTTGATGAATTAAAGCAAAATCACGTCGAATGCCTTATCAAATTATTGCAGAGTAAGAACCTGCATTCGCACAATATTTTCTCATTTCTCACCTGCATAAAAGCAAAATACTGTGAATGCTGGAAACCTGAAACAAACACAGAGAAGGCTAAGAAACTCAGCAGGTTTGGCAGTATCTGGGGAGAGAGTATAGAACTGATGTTTGGAATCTGGTGTTTCTTCTTCCACAGACTTTTTGCTGTGTTTCTTTTTTATTATTGTCCATCCTGAACATGCGAATCATGGCCCATTCAGCCCATCATGCCTGATCCATCATTTGAATAAGATCACAGTTGATCTGATTGAGGCCTCTACTTTCCTGTCCAGTAGAGTAGAGTAGACTAGTTTTTTAATTGTCATTTCGACCATATACAACTGATGCAGTAAAACCGAGGCAGTGTTGCTCCAGGATCGAGAGTGCTACAAACCACACAATCATACACAGCATAAAGTGCAAAACACGTAAGTTACAGTATAATAGAAGACTGATAAATAATACCAATTTTTCTACTCGCAATTCAAAATTGTGCAAAGAATTTCAGATGGCAAAGAGTCCGATCATACTGTTTTAAGGGCCCTGATGGCTTGGGGGAAGAAACTGTTGCACAGTCTGACCGTGAGAGACTGAATGCTCCAATATTTTCCGCCAGATAGCAGGAGGGAGAAGAGTTTGAATGAAGAGTCTTCCACAATGCCCTTAGCCTTTTGGATGCAGCGTGTTGTGTAAGTGTCTGTAATGGAGGGAAGAGTGATCCCGATGATCTTCTCAGCTATCCGTTGTAACGTCTTACGATCCCAGATGATGCAATTCCTGAACCAGGCAGTGATGCAGCAGCTCAGGGTGCACTCAATGAACCCTCTGTAGAATATGGTGAGGATGGGGGATGGGAAGTGGGCTTTTCTCAGTCTGTGCAGAAAGATGAGACGCTGCTGCGCTTTCTTGGCTATGGAGCTGGTGTTGAAGGTCCAGGGGAGATTCTCCACCAGTTTACACTGAGAAATATGGAGCTCTTCACGATCTCCATGGGGGACTCATCAATTTCCAGTGGAGAGTGTTTGCTCTGTGCCCTCCTGAAGTCAACAACCATGTTAAGAGACAGGTTGTGGGCTCTGCACCAGTTTGTTAGCTGCTGCACCTTTACCTTCCACTTGTCAGTCAAAGAACTTTCTAAAGGAACCCTTAAAAATCTTTAGTGACCCTGCTTCAGAATAGGGTTGAGGCTTATAAAGACTTGGTGGTTCTCTTATGGTTGCAGCATGAGGAGTGGATGTTTTTGTCATTAACATGTGGGATGTGGGTATCACATGCTACAGGTGGATCCACAATGCTCTCAGGGAGGGAATTCTAGAATTTTGACCCAACAACAGTGAAGGGACAACGATATATTTCCAAGTCAGGATTGTGAGTGTCTTGAGGGGGAACTTACAGGTGATGGTGTTCTCATGTATCTGGGAAGGTGAGAGTAGGTGAATACCTGCAGCATATCTTGTAGGTGATACACATTACTGGTATTGATATTGGTGGCGGAAGATGACTGTGGAGTTTTTAAATTTATTTGTGGGATGTTAGCATTTATTAGCTATTCCTATTGCTGTTGAGAAGGATGTAATGAGATACAACTAAAACTTAGACCTGATTCATTGTTTGTGGAATCACTTGCTGCTTATGGTGTTTACCTCATAATTAGCTTAACTTCAGTGTCTTTCCTACTAAATTCACGAGTTCCTCCTTTCACAAACTCCAATACATCCAGAACTCGGCTGCCTGCGCTCTGTTCCACATTAACCCTTAAAGATGCTCACTGGGGTGACTAAATTGTGTCTAACCTATTTAGACACTATCTCTCAATCTTCTCAATCTTTGTGTCTCTGAACACCCGAAACTCTTAGCTTACATTGACCCTGCCATGTGTGGCAAAATCATTCATAACTTTAGCTTTCGTCTCTCTCTTGGAAACAAACTGGAAATAGCTTATTGTGACCAAAGCACTTTGTATCTCCATGCTGTAGAATGGAGATTTGAAAAGCTATGTATTTGAATTGCCATGTAAAACATGATTGCAGAGAGGAACAAATAGCAATAGATCATCAAATGATGACCTACAATGTCCCTGCTGCATGGACAATACCTTATGGGATTAGAAGTAAACTTTCATTTTAAAATTCACAACCAATGAGCAGTAGATGGGAACCTTCAACAATGATGCAAACCCAAAGTTCAAGATTCTCTTTGACTCCTTCCTATGCTCTTACATATCTCTTTTACCTTCAAAGTCTCACAAAATCTTTCTAGCCTCAGTTTCGTTCATCTATCGTGAATCTTTTTGCACCATTCTTCTTCTACATGAAGTGCATTTGGAGATTTTATTATGTTAAGGATATTAGGCGAATGTGTTTTGTTGCTCCATTAGTTAGCCATGTATGGGAGAATTTGCTTGCTGCAAAAATAAGAAAAAGAACATTGAACAACTGTTATCAAAAAGTATTTGAAAGTCGAAAATAAGGTGGAGAAAATTTGCAAAGGAGACCCGGGAGGAAAGAACCTCAGAGTCAAATTCTCTGGCATTCTGAGTATAATGGGAAGCCTGTCCTTTTAGGTATAAAATTAAGGGTTTTTTTTTCATCCTTTCAAACAACTCCATGCTTTCTGATCATGGATTAGGTGGTCTGCTGTGATTTATTTTTTAAATCTTTCTTTCTAAATAAATCCTTGTCATCATCTATTTCCGCTCTAACTTCCCACTGTCTGTTTTGTCCTGTCTGTCTTTCCCTCTGTTTCATTCTCTTGACCTGCATACTAAATGTGCAAGACTGGCTTATTGACATCACTGGAACATAAGGTGTAGTGTCAATCTATGACCTAAAGTCCCAAGGTACCAGGTTTTGTGAAGTTGGTCAGTGAGTGACAGTCTCTCTGTGACAAAGAGGTGTAATATCAGTCAGAGGATGACAAGTTTCACTGACAGAGGAGGAGTAATATTGGTTAATGAATGATAGTCCCACTGTATTGGGATGCTGTTCAGTGACTGCCAATTCCTTTGTAGCAGGCAATGTGTTGCCAGTCAAACAGTAATAGTCATGCTATGACAGGTGACATAATACCAATCAATAAATGGCAGTCAATAAGTCAACAGGTTTATTGTTGTTTTGTATAATTATGATTAGTAGATGGCTGTGTAGTGGTTGTTGGACGAAAAATCCAGGCTAATGCTGTATGGGTAGGAGTTCAGATGCTGGCATAGATCCTGTCAGAATTTAAGTGTAATTGATAAATATAGAATTGAAACCTCATCTCAGTAATAGTGACTGTGAAACCATCTTCAATTGTTGTAAAACCCCATCTTGTTCACTAATGTCCTTCCTTTAGGATGTTCTTGTTATAGAGAGTGTGCAGCGAAGATTTACCAGATTGATTCCTGGCAGCACTGATGTATGAAGAGAATAGAATCATAGTAGTTGGAGCAGTTAGGATTATATTCCCTGAAGTTCAGAAGAATGAGGGGGAATTACATAGAAGCTTATGAACTTCTAACATGATTAGACAGGATAGATGAAGGAATAATGTTCTTGATGATCCGAGAGCCCAGACCAGGAGTCACAGTCTAAGGATATGAGGTTGACTATTTAGGACTAAGATGAGGAGAATTTTTTTCACCCGAGAGTAGTGAGCCCATGCAATTCGCTACCAAGAAAATAGTCCAAATGTATGATTTCACAATGGCGTTGGATATAGCACTTGGGGCTAAAGAGATCAAAGGGCATAAGGAAAAATGAATGGCGGAGCAGGCTTAACGCACTGAATGCTTCTGCATTTATTTACTATGTTTCTATGAAACCTGTTGTCCTCACCTGGTCTGGCCATCATGTGACTCTAGAGCCACACAGCAATATAATCTTTCCACCCTTCCTGATGAAGAGCTTTTGTCCAAAACGTCGATTTTCCTGCTCCTTGGATGCTGCCTGAACTGCTGTGCTTTTCCAGCACCACTCTAATCTAGACAGCAATATAATTGTCTTAACTGCACTCTGATTTGGCTTAGTGAGCCACTCGGTTTGAGTGTAGTTAGGGATGAGTGACAAAAGTTTGCCTTTCCAGCTAGACACACATCACATCAAAGAATAATGACATTAGTTTTGATTATTGGTGTAAGAAGAACTTGCTTACACGGTCAGTTGTGAAGAAGGCATTGGTAGACATGCATTCCCCATGAAATAACGTCCTCACAACAGTTACCACTTTCACCAGACGTTGGGATAACGTTGGGACTGCAGTGAAATTACATGCAGTTGGATTGATGCAGTTGAGCTCAACTGATCATGTCCCAGCAGTCAGTGAGGGGAGAGGATCTGGAACACTGGCAAGTTCCTTACTGCAGTAGGCCTTAATGAGATGGGTAAGAGAGGTTAGGAAATCCGGACAGCTGAATAAAGGAGTTAACATGTTTCTGGATGAGAAATTCCCAGATTCCCACCAGCAACAATGCAACGACATGCATTTAACTATCCATCTTTAACAAAATGAAATATTGTTAGGCACTTCCCAGGCGCACTATCAAGCATAGAGTCATATAAGAAAACATGAAATTAGATAGTGAAAAACTTGGTCAAAGAGCTAAGTTTTAGAGGAGTGTCTTAAAGGAGGAGAAAGAGCTGAAGAAGTTTAAGAGGAACATAAGAGCTGGGAGCAGGAATAGGCCGTCTGGCCCATCGGGCCTGCTCCACCATTCAATAAGATCATGGCTGGTTGTTTCATGGCCTCAGATCCACTTACCCACCCACTCACCATAACCCTTAATTCCTTTATTGTTAAAAAATCTATTTATCTTTGCCTTAAAAACATTTAACGTGGTTGCCTCAACTGCTTCACTGGGCATGGAATTCCACAGATTCACAACCCTTTGGATGAAGGTGTTCCCCCTCAACTCGGTCCTAAGTCTGCTCCCCCTTATTTCGAGGCTATTCGCCCTATCTCTAGTTTCACCTGCCAATGGAAACAACTTCCCTGTTTCTAACTTATCTATTGCCTTCATAAGTCTATATGTTTCTGTAAGATACTACCTCATTCTTCTAAATTCCAATGAGCATACTCCCAGTCTACTCAATCTCTCTCAAATGCCAACCCTCTCAATTCCGGAATTGACCTAGTGAACCTCCTCTGTGCCAGTACATCTTTAAAGACTTAAGTCTAAATAGCTGATGGAACAGCTGCTCTCGTGTATGAGTCTGGAAGAGTTAATCATTGGTTGAGTGAAGTAAGCAACATTCAATGTGATGATCTAAAATGCTTTTAGGAAATAGAATTAAGACTAGTCTGCTCTTAACAGACTCTGTTGTAATGTAGGTCATATTCGTGTTGCAGTAATGGGATAAATGTGTAACTGTTACACAATGAGACTCTTCCAGTTAGACAAGAAATGTAGTTATCCTCATCAGTTTAGACCAATTTAAGCAAGACGAGACTCACTCACAATACAGCCTTCAGTATGAGGTGATAAAAATGGTGATGTTGAAGCAGACAAAATTGGGGGTGTGCTGATATCTCCAAGATGTTGTGGGTCTGGAGGAGGTTTCCAAGTCAGGTGAGAGCAATTTGCAAAAATTATTGTTGATTTGATTTGAAATGATTTGGTTCGATTTATTATTGTCATGTAACGAGATACAATGAAAAGTATTGTTTTGCGTGCTATCCAGGCAAATCATACCTTACATAAGGGTACATCAGGATAATAGAAAAGTTTGCACAATAGCAATTCATTCTATGCAGCTACAGAAAAGGTACAGAGAAAGCTCAGCTTTAATATGCGATCTCCATTCAAAAGTCTATAAACAGCGGCGGAAAATGAAGATGTTTTTGAATCTGTTCTAACATGTTTTCAAACTTTAGTATCTTCTCCCCAATGGAAGAGGGTGGAACAGAGTATAATCAGGGTGGAAGGGGTTTTTGATTATGTTGGTGGCTTTCCTGAGGCAGCAGAAAGCGTAGATGGACTCAGTGGATGAAAGGCTGGTTTTTGTGATGTTCACAACTCTCTAATTTCTTGTAGTCTTGGGCAGAGCGGTTGCCATACCAAGCTCTGATGTATCCAGATGGGATGCTTTCCATAGTGCATCTGTAAAATTGATTTCCATAGTGCATCTGTAAAATAGTCCTTGTGAAAGTGCCGAACCTCCTTAGCTTCCTCAGAATATAGAGGGTTGGTGTGCTTTCTTGACTGCAGCGTCGATATAGCTCGACCAGGACAGATTGTTGGTGATACTTACTACGAGGAATGTGGTGCCCTCGACCACCTCCCCCTCAGCACCACTGATGCAGACAGCGGGTGTGGCCTCCACTCGGCTTCCTGAAGTCAATGACCAGCTCCTTCATTTTGCTGATATTGAGGGAGAGTCTGTTACCTTTACACCATGCAACTAAGCTTTTCTGTACTCTGTTTCATCATTGTTTAAGATCCAACTCAATATGGTGGTGTCATCAGCAACTTGTAAATGGAGTTAAAGCAGAATTTGGCCCCACAGTTGTAAGTATGCAAGGGTTACAGTAAGGGGCTCTGAAAGATGTACTGGCATTGGAGGGGCTGGAGAGGAAGTTCATCAGGTTGATTCCGGAGTTGGGAAGTTTGGTTTATGTGGAGAGATTGAGTAGATTCATTGGAATTTAGAAGGATGAGGGAGGATCTTATCAAATCATGTAAAATTATGAAGGAAATCGATAAAGATAGAAGCAGGGAGGTTGTTTCCACTGGCAGGTGAAACTAGAACTTGAGGAATAGCTTTAAAATAAGAAGGAACAGATTCAGGGCTGAGTTGAGGAGGAACTTCTTCACCCAAAGGGTTGTGAATCTGTGGAATTCCCTGCCCAGTGAAGCAGTTGCGGCTACCTCATTGAATGTTTTTAACGTGAAGATAGATTTTTGAATAGTAAAGCAATTGAGGGTTATGGTGAGAGTGTAGGTAAGAGGAGCTGAGTCCATGAAAAGATCAGCCATGATCTTATTGAATGGCAGAGAATGCTCGAAGGGCCAGATGCCCTACTCCTGCTGCTAGTTCTTATGTTTCTATGATTACGCAGCCTTGCTGGGCACTAGTGTTGAGGATTATCGTGGAGTTGTTGCTATCCTTACTGATTGTGGTCTATGACTCAGGAGATTGAGGATCGAGTTGCAGAATGGGAAGCAAAGTTCTAGGTGTTAGAATTTGAAGATGAGTTTGGCTGGAGGTAGAGCTACAGTCAATAAATAAGAGTTTGATGTGGGTATCCAGACATTCCAGGGATGAGTGTAGAGCTAGGGAGATGGCATCTGCCATGGATCTGTTGTGATGGTAAATGAATTGCAATGGCTTAAGGCTATCTGGGAGGCAGGAATTGATGTGTCCCATTACTAACCTCTCGAAGCACTTCATATTGATGGATGTCAAAGCCACTGGGTGGGTAGTCATTAAGGTACATTGCCTGATTTTTCTTTGGCACTGGGATGATAGTGGTCTTCTTGGAAGCAGGTGGGAACTTCAGATCATAGTAAGGAGATATCGAAGATGTCAGTAAATACTCCCACAAGCTGGTCTGCACAGAATCAGAGTGCATAGCCGGGCCTCCATCTGGGCCAGTTGTCTTTCCTGGGTTCAATCTCAAGAAAGCCAACCTGACCTCTGTGACAGTGACAGTGGGTTCAGGTGCACCCGAGGCTGTCTGAGCAGGTGACATTATTACACTGACCTTCTGCACAAAATGAGTATAGAATGCGTTGACCTCATCTTGGAGGGATACATTGTTGTCAACGATTCTACTCGATTTTGCTTTGTAGTGCTTCATAATGTATAAGCCTTGCCACAGTCAGTGTGTGTTTGGGTGGTTTGTCTAGGACTCTAGTTTAGTCTGGTATTGTCTCTTGATGTCCCTGATGGCTTTGCAAGATTGTACCTAGATTTCCTGTATAGGTCAGAGTCACCTAACTTGAACCAGGACTTTGGTAGAAAGTGGATCTCCCGGTTCATCCAATTGGGAAACAGTCAGGTTAACTTCTTTGGCAAACAGTTCTCTACACACTTGCTGATGAAGTCATAGAGTCACAAAGATGTCCAGCATGGAAACAAACATTTTGGTCCAACTCGTCCATGCCAACCAGATAGCAAATCAATCTAGTCCCATTTGCCAGCATTTAGCCCATATCCCTCCAAACCCTTCCTATTCATATACCCATGCAGATGCCTTTTAAATGTTGTAATTGTACCAGCCTCCACCACTTCCTCTGGCAGCTCATTCCATACACACACCAACCACTGGGTGTAAACGTTGCCCTTTAGGTCCCTTTTACACCTTTCCCCTCTCAACCTAAACCTATGCCCTCTAATTCTGGATTCCCTCCACCCCAGGGAAAAGACCTTGTCTATTTACCCTATCCATGTCCCTCATGATTTTATAAACCTCTATAAGGTCACCCCTCAACCTCTGACCCTCTAGGGAAAACAACCCTAGCCTATTCAACCTCTCGCTATAGCTCAAATCCTCCAACCCTGGCAACATTCTTGTAAAAGATTTCTGAACCCGTTCAAGTTTCACAACATCCTTCGGATAGGAAGGAGACCAGAATTGCACACAATATTCCAACAGTGGCCTTACCAACATTCTGTACAGCCGCAACGTGACCTCCCAACTCCTGTACTCAATATTTTGATAAATAAAGGAAAGCATACCAAACGCCTTCTTCTCTATCCTAATCTACATGCTCTGTGACATATCATGAGTAAATCAAGAGGTAATGAATGGTGCTACTGCCATATCTCTGGATAGGGGGAAGGAATATCCTGGCTGTCAATGTTGACTCCCTTTTGCTTTGACTAAAAGCACATGTTTGGTGAGAAAGGAATGACATTTCACAAGATTGCATCTTTGCACAATCCATGATTCAGCAGAAAGGGATGAGTCAATCATAAAGTCAGCTGCTCCTGCCCTATTGAGCTCTAGCTCAATGCAGTACAATTAGTTTCAGAAGGCAATGAAAAATAGCCATTGCTTTGTTTAAGAAACCCTTTCTTGTCTCCCTTATCCTTCCCATCACATGTACAGGGCTATTGACTTCAAGTGAGATAACAGTACGTCTTCCTTTTGGCACTTCTCAGACGAGAGTCCATTATCACATTTTAAGGGTCTTGTTGTGTGAAGCTAAGTCACTTAGAACTGAGTAATGGTAAAGAACACAAGGTTCAAAAGTTCAAGGTGGCAGGAGATCACCAGCAATGCAGGTTTCTTGGGAAAGAAATGAGAATACAAGTAAAATAGCCTGCTCTTTAGAGCTCAATGACAATGACATCTGTACCGCCAACTCTGAGTTATCTGAGGACACACTCATTTTGCTTCACATATTTCTACCAATAAAATAAATAAAACTCTACAGGGAGTATCATCCTCCAGGCACTGCTGACTACAGCAATGTTTGAAATGTCGATCTCATTCCAGTCTCTGTTTCTGGTAAAATGAAAATAATTGGCAAGTTGCTTTGGCATCTTGATGCCTACAGGACTCTCACTGTCCCGGGAATGTCCACTGAAGCACACTTCAATCAAGGCCAGTGTTAGGGCTTTCTCCAAGAATAGAGACCCAGGATGGGGAAGGTTGGGATGGGAGGGGGGTGGGGTGGGGGGTGAAGAAGAAGACCCTATAATGGAAGCTGATGGTGATTCAGAGACTGCCAGCTCTTGCATTTACAGGAGTGATTGAGGAGGCTGTGGATCTGTTGGAAAGATACCCATCCCACCGCTGGACTCCCATAACCCTGGCAGGTTCAGGCCACATGGTGTTCAGAAAGGAGAAGGGGTTCAGACTGTGTTTCTCATCATGTTTCCCCCTTCCTGACATATGCTTTGATCAGATACTGTACCCTTTGACTGAGATACCCTGAGGTGACTTGTGATACACACACAGTTTGACTGTCAGGTGTGGCAAACAGGGTTAAGGAGAACTCGAAGAGTTTTTATAAATACATTAAGGACAAAAGGGTAACAAAGGAGAGAATAGGGCTTCTCAAAGATCAGGATCTCAAAGCCATTCCTGAAGAAGGGCTTATGCCCAAAACGTCGATTCTCCTTCTCCTTTGATGCTGCCTGACCTGCTGCGCTTTTCCAGAAACACATTTTTAAGCTTCTCAAAGATCAGTAAGGTAGCCATTGTATGGAACTGCAGGAGATGGGGTAGATACTAAATGAGTATTTTGCATCAGTTTTCACTGTGGAGAAAGATATGGGAGGTATAGAATGTGGGGAAATAGATGGTGACATCTTGAAAAATGTCCATATTACAGACGAGGAAGTGCTGGATGTCTTGAAATGTCTAAAAGTGGATAACTCCCCAGGATCTGATCAGGTGTACCCTAGAACTCTGTGGGAAGCTAGGGAAGTGATTGTTGGGCCCCTTGCTGAGATATTTGTATCATTGATAGTCACAGGTGAGGTGCCAGAAGACTGGAGGTTGGCTAACATGGTGCCACTGTTTAAGAAGGGTGGTAAGGAAAAGCCAGGGAACTATAGACTAATGAGCCTGAATTGGTGGGGGCAAGTTGTTGGAAGGAATCCTGAGGGACAGGATGTACATGTATTTGGAAAGGCAAGGACTGATTAGGGATAGTCAGCATCACTTTGTGAGTGGGAGGTCATGTCTCACGAACTTGATTGAGTTTTCTGAAGAAGTAACAAAGAGGATTGATGAGGGCAGAGTGGTAGATGTGGTCTATATGGACTTCAGTAAGGCATTCGACAAGGTTCCTCATGGGAGATTGGTTAGCAAGGTTAGATCTCATGGAATACAAGGAGAGCTTGCCATTTGGACACAGAACTGGCTCAAAGATAAAAGACAGAGGATGATGGTGGAGGGTTGTTTTTCAGACTGGAGGCCTGTGACCAGTGATGTTATACCACCCAGATTTTCTAACCTAATCTAGTCCCATTTACCAACACTTAGCCAATATCCCTTTACTGCTCATTTACCCATCCAGATGCCTTTTAATTGTTGTAATTGTGCCAGCCTCCACCACTTTGTCTGGCAGCTCATTCCATACACACATCACCCTCTGTGTGAAAATGTTGCCCCTTTGGTCCCTTTTATATCCTTCCCCTCTCACACTAAGCTATGCCCTCTAGTTCTGGACTCCCCCACCCCAGAGAAAAGACCATGTCTCTTTACCCTATCCATGCCCCTCATGATTTTATAAATCTTGATAAGGTTACCCCTCAGCCTCCAATGCTCCAGGGTAAACAGCCCCAGCCTATTCAGCCTCTGCCTATAGCTCAAATCCTCCAAATCTGGCAACATCCTTGTAAATCTTTTCTGAACCCTTTCAAGTTTCACAACATCCTTCGGATAGGAAGGAGACCAGAATTGCACACAATATTCCAAAGGTGGCTTAACCAATGTCCTGTACGGCTGCAACATGACCTCCCAATTCCTGCACTCAATACTCTGAGCAATGAAGGAAAACATACCAAATGCCTTCTTCACACAAGTTGGACCAAAGGATCTGTTTCCGTGCTGTATATCTCTGTGAGTCTATGACTCTATGTGTCTCTTGCCTGTGGCTGGGCTATTCCCTGTAGCCATAAGACAAAACACTCGTATGGCCCTCACCTCAGGAGCTTCCATTGGTGGATGGACAATGGATCATCTAGTTCTGGTGAAGGCTGGAAGACTGCGAGGTCAGGTTACTGCCTCCAAACTGGCCAACAGCTAAAGCAAACTGATTACTGAGATTTCATTTTGTGCAGGGAGTCATTTCAATCTGGAACGCACTGAGTAAAAGTGGAGGTGAAAGTGGATTCAATCGTAATGTCAACGGGGAATGAGATACTTTGTTGAAGAGCGGAACGTTGCAAGAAGAGTGAAGAAGTGACACTAGTTAGATTGCTCCTTCAGGAGCAATGGGCCACATGACCTCTGTCTGTGTTGTATGATTCCGTGGATCTGTTTTATAAACACATGGAGGTTCAAAGTTTCCTGCTCTCCCACCTTAACCCTGCCAGGTGATCACTCTACCCCCAGAGAAACTGCAAAGGGAAAGATAAGTGCCATCTAATCTGCAAATGAAAGCAATTAATTTTGGGATCAGAGACTATTTGTGAGGCTATTTCCATCATAAGTCTGTTAAATGGAGGGCAGTAGTTGGTAGTCCAGTACATTCAGGGTTATTCATGGTAGTCTGTTATGTGTGGTCATATCTAGAAATACATTTTGTGCAAAGCAGTGGTTGGTAGTTTGCTATACATGAGGCTCGTAGTGTTTGATGTGCAGGAAAATAGCTGATTGTGTATTCTGTGCATCGCAGCCTATTGGTTCCACAACCACGGTAGCACTGAATGACCTATAATCTGCTTTATTGATAAATGGCGGCCAGAATTCTGGGAGAACTAACTTCATGCTTTTCTTTGAGTCATGCAACAGGAATTTGTTTGCCTTCCTGAGAGGATAGGCAAGCTCCTGTCTTATCTGAATGTCACTGTCTCTGAAGAAGGAGTGAGGCTCCGAAAGCTTGTGTTTTCAAATAAACCTGTTGGACTATAACCTGGTGGTGTGCGATTTTTGACTCTGACAACACAGCATTCTCTTCATACTGTTCTAACATATTAGTGAAGTGAGACTTGAACATGTGACTTGTTAGCTGTACATAGACAATGGGGCAGAGCCTGAGTCCATTTTCATCTCTAGCTCATTGACTGGTGGAGCTACCAAGCCACCTGAAAACATTATGAAAATCTGGGATTACCAATGTGCTTTAATGGAGAATTCAAATGAACATTGACGGAGGTTAGGAAGATGCAGGGGAATTTGGTATTTTCCAACGTCATTTATCCAGATGACAGTTGGTATATAGGGAGCAAACAGGAGAGAAAATGACCACAACCATGTCATTCCATATTATTAGAATGGCGGGGTAGGTTCCCAGGGCTGAGTGGCTTACTTCTGCTTCAGTGTTCCTGTGTACAAAGCTGTTTCCACTTCCGCAGAGTCCTACTGACAATCCAAGAGAGTGATATGAAGGTGGAACAAGATGCCAGTAGGCGTGACTGGGTAAACACCTGTGGGAGAAAGGATACGGTTATGGCTTTGAATAGAAAGAGGTGGATGGGGCCTTTCAAAGAGCATAGATACCAAAATAAGCGGGCTAGGCCAAATATGCTGACATCCCTGCACCATACTCGGAGCAACCTAATCATTGACTGGTTTTTCTCAGCAAAGGGGCAGCAGTGAAGACAACATTCAGTCCTCGTCTTGTGTTTGTTACCCATCAGCACAAGTATCATTTTGCACGCTCCACAGGAGTTGAATGCACATTGAAGGCTGAGAGAATTAGTTCCAGTTCTCCCCTGTTTTATTTTCATATTTTATGAGAGGTTTGTAGAGAAAAAAGCAGCTGTTCTGAGAGACAAATGCTGTGTTAGATCCATCACTTGCTCATTTTGTTTGTCCAGTCATGACTCAGGCTAACCAATAATGTTGACGTCACTTTCATTTCCACCGACTGTCTCTGTAACTAACTAGGCAGCCTTCACTGTCCCATTCTGTTTAATGAGTGAATCTTTTCTGAGTGGCAGTCACCAACTGGGGTGAAGGATATTTAACAGGCAGACTTTATTGAAATTTTTTTCTTCCTCGGAAAGAAAAGTAATTACACAAAAATAATCCTCACATGAATGTTATATTAATCACTGTCACAAAAAAGAAATTAAAGGGGTATTCCCTATCGTTCCATTATCTCACAATGAAATTACTGGTTTGGTAGCTGAAACGGCAGTCCATTCAATTATTTAATGAAGGCTATTGTTTTCTTCTGTCCTTCTGTTGCACTGTCTCTTTCTTTCTCTGTCGCTGCAATTGTCTCATTCTCTCTCTCTCTCTCTTTCTCTCTCTCTGTTTGCACAGCGTAAGGCAATCTTTGTTGAAGCATAACCAATACAGCCATGAGAGAAAATATTCTGAGTGCTGGCAATCTGAAATGAAAAGAAAAAGTGCTGGAGAAACTCAGCGTCTTTGTAGAGAGGAGAAGAGTTGACATTTGAAGTCTCATGTGACCTTCCTCCTAAGAAATGTTGTTTATTTCTCTCTCTGCAGGCGCTGACTGAGTTTCTCTAGCATCTTCTGTTTCAGTAACCAAGACTGAACTTGGCTTGAGCTCGGAACTCATAAGAAGGCTGATGCTAGAAAGTGGTTGCTCAGCCCATCACACCCTGTGCTGGCACCTCAATAGAGACAAAAAAACTGCAGATACTGGAATCCAAAGTAGACAGGCAGGAGGCTGGAAGAACACAGAAAGCCAGGCAGCATCAGGAGGTGGAGAAGTTGACCTTTTGGGTGTAACCTTTCTTCAGGACTAGGAGTGGGTGTAAGGGGAGCTGCAGATGAAGAGGTGGTGGGGTCAGGGTGGTGAAGTGGGGATAGGTGAAGACAGGCAGAGGGTATGACCTGGGTTCCTCAATAGAGCAGTCTTGCTTTGTTCCCATCAAACCTCTACCTCCCACCCCAGTCGCCATATTTTGCCTTGATTTCTAGAAAAGCCTCATCCTTAAATGCCAATTTCAAGTTTCTTTTGCACTCCACTCCTTTTTCAGATAGAATGTTCCAGAAGCTGACAATGATTTGAAATCTCTGACCTTTAGTTATTGACTCACTTGTCAATTTTCCTCTACTTATTTCATTAAAATCTTGCATCACCCTGAAATTCTTCCTTAAGTGATTAGTTAAGATCCAATGTTCATTGGAAAACAGTCCTAGTTTTTCCAATTGTTTCTCATGACTGAATTTCCTGATCTCAGGGAACATCCTGGTCACTGCCACTTCCCACATCCTCCCCCACCCCCACCAACGCCCCCACCCCATTACCTTTGCTAAAGTGTTAACGTGTTCCCTTGAAGCATGCACTGCCCAGAATTGTCTACGATAGTCTGGTTGAGCAGATGTGATCTCTGGAGGATAGTAGGATTTGGGTAAACCATGAGGATGAAGTGGTAAATGAGAGATCCTGAGTAGTGAGTTGGAGGTGCGGTTGACATGTTTAGTCACTATCAGCAATGAGAAAAAAAGTAATGGAATATTGTACTCGATTGCTAGATCAATTAAAATTGGTAAGAAGTCCTGCTGATGGGGAGAGATGATGGCCTAGCGGTATTATTACCAGACACCCAGGTCATGTTCTGGGGACCCGGGTTTGAATCCCATCATGGTC
This sequence comes from Chiloscyllium plagiosum, assembly GCF_004010195.1. Lineage (NCBI taxonomy): Eukaryota > Metazoa > Chordata > Chondrichthyes > Orectolobiformes > Hemiscylliidae > Chiloscyllium > Chiloscyllium plagiosum. The sequence goes on along the minus strand of NC_057721.1, from coordinate 69,418,654 downwards.
GAAGGTGGAATTTGAATTCAACGTAAGCCTGGATGTAAGAGTCTAATGATGACCATGAATCTATTGTTGATTGTTGGAAAAACCGATCTGGTTCACCAATCAATGATTAGGTCGTTCCGAGTATGGTGTAGGGAAGGAAATTACCATCTTTACCTGGTCTGGCCTGTATGTGACTCCAGACCCACAGTAATGTGGTTGACTCTTAACTGCCCTCTGGGCAATTAGAGATGAGCAATAAGTGCTGCCTAGTCAGTGAAACCCTCATCCCATGAATGAATAAAGAAAGAAACAATCTTACTATCTCCAGGAAGGGTAAAACTGCACCCATATCTAATCTTCTCCCGAAGCTACACCTTCCTGTACTGACCCCAGACTCAGTCCACTTTGAGCACTGTACATAAATACACAGGAAGTAGGAGCAGGAGAAGGTCACATGGCTGTTCAAGCCTGCTCTGCCATTCAATATGATCATGGCTGATCATCCAACTCCGTACTTTACACTTCTTGTACTTCAGTGACCAAAACTGTTTATGTTGTTCATCAGTGCTGTGTGGGTGTTATTGGACAGGCCAACATTTAATGCCTGTCCCGAATAGGCTTTGAGAATCTGGTGGGCAGCTACCTTCTTGGATTGCTGCAGTCCGTGTGTTACAGAAACTACTGTTGGCTATAGGGGAGCCACGTGACATATAGGTGTCAACAGAGGAGCAGCGATTCGCCTCCGAGTCTGAATGATACATGACGTGGAGGGCGACCTGGAGGCAAAGGTCACGGGCTTGGGAGGTACTGGCAAGCAAAGTGAGTGCTGAGTTGGGAACAGGTTCCTGGAGTCATTTCAGATAGAATACAACGCCTTGAGGAAGGGCACTGTCACTTTTTATCTGGATGGACGAGCTAAAAGGAGTTGATTTGGCCTCCCTCATGCTATATTTATCTTGCGATCTTACCATCTACAAGCCTCCGATAATGAGCAGGCAAAGAGAAACCCTGGCTTGTTTCTGTGGAGCGGGTTTGCACGCTTGGCCTGTAATAGGATGAAACTAGATGGAAAATATCTGACTGGAGGCTATTTCATTGAGCTCCGTGTGCAGGCAAATGTTACAAAACGTTACCATCAGACATACTGGTGGAACAAACGTGTCCACTTCTCAGTGTAAGCAGCCACTGGATGTGTGATTCTTCCCGAGACAAGTAATAGTTCAGAAAATTCTGGGATTCACAAATACTGCATGAAGATGGACTTTCATGTAAAATGCTGAAAATATAAGCTGTGCCAATCTAATCCTTGCCACATTAGATTATTAGATTAGATTACAATACAGTGTGGAAACAGGCCCTTCGGCCCAACAAGTCCACACCGACCCGCCGAAGCGTAACCCACCCATACCCCTACATTTACCCCTTACCTAACACTACGGGCAATTTAGCATGGCCAATTCACCTGACCTGCACATCTNNACGTGCAAACTCCACACAGTCAGTCGCCTGAGGCGGGAATTGAACCCGGGTCTCCGGCGCTGTGAGGCAGTAGTGCTAACCACTGTGCCACCGTGCCGCCCACATGATCCAGTGAGTCTTTGATGTACCGTCAAAACAAATAAAAATGCTTCAGCCAACTCAACATCATTCAGGCCACAGATTCAATTTTTATTTATCTGAATCTATCTCGTCCTAACTCCTCTCTGTCTGTTTTGGCATAGACAGGGGACGAAACGTTTGCAACAAAAACTTCCAGCTCGGCGAACAGAACGCAACGAGCACCCGAGCTACAAATCTTCTCACAAACTTTGAATAGATTATCATCCTTGCCTTTATCTCTCTTTCACTTGTTTTCTTTATCTGCCTTTCAATATTTCTCTTTCAATCTTTCCTCCTTCTCTTTGGTTGCCTTGTCTTTCTTTCTCTCTTTGTCTCCCTTTTCTCTTGTTGTATCACTTCCTTTTTTTCTCGCATCATTCATTCTTTCTCTTTGTCATCTGACTTTCAAAGATGTGGTTTGAATTCATAGAGGTTCCAAAAGCTTTAGACTTGCTGGACACCTTTAATAAGAGAGGAAGAGTTGCGCATAGGCTACAGGCTCCATGATGACCATCACTTCTCTATGTCAGACAGCTCTGCCATCATTTCCAAATATTATTAAGCAGCATATGCAAGAGTCAAATATATTCAAAAGCTAATGTAAAACAAATCTCCACTGAGTGAACACAGAAGAACACACATATACACAAGGGATAAGAGCAAAAGTAGACAATTTTGCCCTCTGAGTCTCTCTGCCATTCTGTAAGATCATGGGTGAGTGTGTTAGGTGGCAGCTAATTGGTCAACCCCAACCCCCCGCTGACACCACCTCATCCCAACATTACCTCCTATTTAGCTCATTACTCATTACCAGACAGCTATAGACGGGATTCCCTGCCAATCACAGAACTTGATACTGCCATACCAGGTTGTCAGAAGCTTCTGGCCAATCGGAGGCTGGTAGCTTCTGGTCCTAAAGTCCTCCAGGGCATCTAGTGGTTAGGAAAATCAAAAATATTTATACTCGTCTTGTGGGGGAGGGGGGGGGTCAGTGGTGTTCAGAGGAGTCAGTAGCAATGGCAGGGACCACCTCCTTGGACCCCATCCATGCCTGTGATTTCACCCAGATTGGGGCAATTAAAGCCACTCACATCACCATGGTGTTGTCATGGTTTCCCAGTCAGGAAAATAGCCACCCTTCTCTCTCGCTGGTGAAGGCAGATGAGTGAGGAGGTTGAAGCTTGAGGTCCTTAAGTGACCATCAGTTGACTACTTTAGGGTCTTAATTTATGGAAGGTCAAGAAGGTCACCCTTGGACCTTTTAATGCAGAGTTAATGAGGTGCAAAGAAGGAGTGAATTATCCCCAAAATCCTGCCTCCTAGTCTGTCGCAGTGCAAATGGAAAAATTCAACTCAACCAGTGTTAAATATCTGACAAATAGTGACAAAATACACAACGTCCAACTTCCCTTGGTGGTCACATGGTTAGGATTCAGCCCTCTGGCTGCTGTTTCTTGCGTTTGATTCCCTGTCAGGGAATGAGGATTTAATGTTGCCCCCTTGTAGTGCTGTGGTAGTGTCCCTTCCCCTGGACTGGGAGGCATGGGTTTAAGTCCCACTTGCTCCTGAGGTGTGTAATAACATCTCTGCACAGGTTGTTTAGAAAAATAGGGTAATTAAAAAAACTTTAAAGCCTTGTCTACACCTTCCGTACCTGTTATCCAGCCTTGTCTACACCCTTCAATACCTGTTATCCAGCCTTGTCTACACCCTCCTGTGCCTGTTATCCAGCCTTGCCTACACTCTCCAGTGCCTGTTATCCAGCCTTGCCTACACCCTCCTGTGCCTGTTATCCAGCCTTGTCTACACCCTCCTATGCCTGTTATCCAGCCTTGTCTACACCCTCCTGTGCCTGTTATCCAGCCTTGCCTACACCTTCCTGTGCCTGTTATCCAGCCTTGCCTACACCCTCCTATGCCTGTTATCCAGCCTTGTCTACACCCTCCTGTGCCTGTTATCCAGCCTTGCCTACACCCTCCTGTGCCTGTTATCCAGCCTTGTCTACACCCTCCTATGCCTGTTATCCAGCCTTGTCTACACCCTCCTATGCCTGTTATCCAGCCTTGTCTACACCCTCCTATGCCTGTTATCCAGCCTTGTCTACACCCTCCTATGCCTGTTATCCAGCCTTGTCTACACCCTCCTATGCCTCTCCATTTCCTGTTATCCAGCCTTGCCTACCCTCTCCATTTCCTGTTATCCAGCCTTGCCTACACCCTCCAATACCTGTTATCCAGCCTTGCCCATGCCTCCCACTATGTGTTATGCAGCAGTATGCTTTAAGCCTATAATAGTGGGTACCACCCCTTGAAACCAAATTCTAATTTCATTTGCTAAGTGTCCTTTGAAATTCAGAGTTTGTCACAGCGCCTCTCTGAGGTCTGTTTCTTTAACTATTTAAGTAATTTGGTCATTAATTCAGTCAGTTTTCTATTGGCTTTTGATACAATATAAAACCCTGTTCTCCATAATGTTACCCCCCAGCAAAGGAATGCGGCATTAATAAGTGCTCACTACTAAGGGATGGCGACACTCACTGATACGGCTGTGGAATTCACTGGGGCTTTTTACTGCCAAGTGTTCATATTCAGGGCTCAGTAAGTTAGTTTGTGTCTCAGCCATTGTTTACCGAATATGTTTCAGCTGACATGAAGAAAACATCACTGTGTGTAATTTGAAAATGCTGCCAATTGTGAATCAGGGTGCTTCACATCAATTACACAGCTGAGCTGGCTGATTGGTGGCAGTGAATCGAAGATAAATTGACCTTAAGTATTTGGAGCTGCTGTAGTTTTTCAATATCTCACTTACTCTCTCTCTCTTTTCCTTTCTCACTCTCTCTCTTGCTTACTCGTCTTTTCCTGTTGTTCACTCTCTTTCTCCCCTGCACTCCCAGTCTTGCTGCACAGACATTTGAACGGGAAAGGAGGTAACTGGCAGATTTGGGCATGGCTCACTGGACCCACTTGGTTTTTATCCCCATTTGGTGTGGCCCTCAAAACATGAACAAGTGGATAAGCCTCAGGGAAGGGATTGTGGATCAGTGTGTGGAATTGTAAACTGGAGGAATTTTAGAAGATAGGGGGTAAATTATAGAGTCAGGACTTGCTGGAGGCCACAGGTAAAGGAGAAAGAATTGTTCACAGGCTGCAGACTCCATTATGATTATGTCACATAGGAGCTGCTGAAGAAAGCAAAGCCAATAAATGCCAGCCTTACCAGCTCTTTATGCCCACTTTTATGGATTTAGGTTCAAGAAAGATTAGTTGGAGAGAAGGCAAGACTGAGAACTGTCCTTAAGTTTGGACTTCCTTTGAACACTATTATATGTTCAGACTAAATGCTACAATGCATGGTATTCAGAGATATACCATGGCTCTAATCTCATTGTTACCTTATTGAAAGCCCTGCTGCCTAATGCTAGTTGGTCTACTCCACACCTTTCTCTGCATATGTTGCTAACAGTTGCATGGCTAACTCTTAACTTTCTGCCTTGTTCTCAATGTGTCTCCATCTATCTCCATAACTCTGTCCACACTGCACAGAGGGACAGCTCTGTGATATCACTGTGGCAGTGTCCTAAAGTCTTCACCCAACATCAGGAGTGAATGCAATGAAAAAAAGTATGATTCAGAGGGGTCAGTTTTAACCCTACATGACCATGGAAACTAAATTGTTTGGATGGCCTGCTTTGGAGCTGTTGGTTCTGTGTAAATGTTACAGTTCTAAGGACAGGAGATACATAGTTGATAGTCTATATGTACTTTTATGCTAGACTTGCCAATGACTGACACAGTTAGCACAAGAATGGAATCATAGGTGAGTTACAGTTGAAAAAACATTATTGTTGAGGTGATTTGATGTTCATACACATCAAGGCAAGATGTTGAGCAGAATGAAAGGGTAAATTGCAGTCTCGTTGGTCCCTGTCAGAGAGTGTGTGAGCTCCTGACACAGGGTCTGTGTGCCAAGATGAAGAATGTGCATTTAGCTGGTTCGCATTGCTGGCCTGTACCTTTCCCTATGCCAACAAGAATGAGGGCACTGGGGCTCACCTCATTGGCATGGGTGGTACCCCCACTTTATGGAGGGTAACGTTCACCTCCAAATAGGGCTATCTACTGACTGGGGAGGGCATCAAGCTGGCACTGCTGGGTAGTGGGATTCAGTTAGAGAAATATCAGGAGCAGAGTGTTTAAAATCACCCAGTCGGAACAAGAAGAACATGGTTAGAGAAAGGGTTGAAAACTGGTGCCAACTGAAGGAAAGACGAATGTTTGGAATGGTTTGTCATACGGGAGTAGGTGGAGAGCAAGTATGAAAAATATTAAGGGTACAGCAGGAAGTCAGAATGCGAAAGTTGGCAACTTGAACACTGAGCTATGATGGACCAAATAGTTTCTAACTGTCCTTGACCACTTAGTGTTTTTGCTGATGTGCGTGGAGTATTTGATACCACACGAGCTCTGCATTCCTGACTTATTTTACAAGTAATGTGAATGCAATAACTCTGGGCAGCAATTCTTTTTGCTGTTGTGATCTAGTGACAAATGAAACAAGGAAAATTCAAGAGATCATTAAAATGCAAGTCAATTACAAAAAGAAATTGATAAAACTCCTCCTCTCACTCTCTTTGTGCCTACACACAGACACACACTATTCGCCTGCTAGCGTCTTCTTAGGTTGACCCCCATCTAACAGGAGATGGAAATTAGCCCTGACAGAACAAAAAGGGGAGTGATTTAATCACCACAGCAATGTCAATTCTGATTCTGCAGGTACATCAGCTGTCAGAGACTCTGGCAGTAAGTGAAAGCTCCCTCTCCTTCTTCTGCACTCAAAACCAAAAATAGCCGCAATTTTATATGAAACCCAAGGAGAGAGAGATTGATTGGACTGAGTGCAAAGCAAACTGTCATCTTGGCGCTCTGGTGCTCTGCTGCAGACAAAGAAAGACAGAGAGAAAGAAAAAAAATAGCCTTCAGGTGGAAATGTTCCGAGGGGAAGAGGGAGGAGAAAGAAAAGTCACAGACTGTAGATTATTCCTCTTTAAAATAAATAATGTTACCTCCAAAAGAATCTGATTGAAAATGGATAACTCACCTTCTTTAATCATCAGATATTATTGTAAATTGCCCTTACAACATCATCCTTTGTCATCAATTCAGCAAGGATGCAACTAACACGTCTTCTGTGAGTAGCAATGAGAAATGGTTATGACTAAAATTTCCTAAATGGTTCTGAAAATCCAGCCTGGGATCAGTAAATAATATAATGGATGAAGAGGTCATTTAGCCTATTCTGCCTATACCAGCTCTCCGACCGAGCCATTTCAATCAGTACCACCATCCCCCTGCCCTCTCCCAGTGGCCTTATGTAGGTTTTCTTTCGAATATATAGGCATTGAGCTATACTCGAATATGAATGCTTCACGTCTTCCGTTGCCTGTTATTTTAGCTGTAACAACTGATATAAATGGCACACATAACAACGTTATAGAAAGTTTCAGAAAAGGACTTTTAAACAGTCATCTACATGCATGTTCACTGTCTAATTTCAGGGTCCTTGTGTTTTGCTTACGTCGGACCTGCCATCGGCATTGTTCAATGTTGTTCTTGCATATAAGCTAAGCAGAGGTGAAAATGTCTATTGATATCAAATAATTGAGCTCAGTGTTGAAGGGGCTCATTATTCCATGTCATTTCCAGTTGCAGCAAAGCCTCTAATCACCACTGACGTGTTGTGCCACTTGATATTCTGCTGTTGTTTGTCCTGTGGTGTTATTTATTTTTTTATGATCTGGTTGGTTGTATTTTATTGGGGTTATTTCTCAGCTTCTGTTTGTATGGCTATCAGTCATTTCAAGTTCAATCTCTTCGACAGGCCCTCATTATATGACTGCATTGAGCTGCCCTGTCCGAAGTTTGTAAATATATTAGAAAGAGAAAGAAAAAAATCAATAGGAAAATAATGACGCAAACTAAAAGGGCAAAGGAGGGAAGTAAAATTCTTTACTAATTACACGATTGCAAAGTTGGCTTAACCTGGTGGCGTAAATTAAAGTGAATACCAGAATTGGTTTAGAATTGATAAGCTACCCTGCAAGAATATAGAAGTAGAATTTTAGGAATTTGCACTGGTAATCTATCTTGATGTCTTGAAATTTCGGTCTCTGCACTCAAATTCCCACCCTGCCTACCTGACCCGTGAAGCTTCGTGACAGCAGCATAGCTTGATATATTTTCTCTTCTCATTTTTGCTTTCCGTATAGTTGCACTAATCCCCATGTATTTGTGACTGTGTGTCTGTATGTGCACCTTTCTACACCACATACACACAACACTCTCTCTCTCACACACACACACTCACCCAGTCACTCACTTACTCACTGCTACAATCCATGTTATGCATTTTACACTCACAGTACTGTTAGGAAGGCAATTCCAGGATTTTGACCCCACCAACAGTGAAAGAATGTAGGTATGTGGAGAGGTTGGAACAATGGGTAACTGGTGAATATCAGTCTGCCTGTGGGAGTGCATTTTTCAGATGATCACAGAAGTAATTGCAGAATGTAGAAGGAGGCCATTCAGATATTGGTATATCCAAGTACGTGCTTCTCCATGGTAATCTATTACATATGTGTTGACTTGTGGGGGCGTGTGCGCACTTGTTCATCCATCTCTCTTCTCCCTCATACTGTAAACATATCTATACACCCAACACATCTGAAACCATCAGTGAAATGGTACCCTATATCTCCCTTTTCTTTGTAATCTGATAGCCATTGTGCCTGCAATTTGCATCTAATTACACAGTGCATTATCCATGGACAGACACGATTGAAATTTCAGACGACAATCATTCAAATTAAATAAATAGGTTAAACAAACTGAAAGTATTCCTTTTATTGACTGAGTGATGATGTGTTTAACATTGTCTTATGATTATAGTCAACATAAATTAGAACTGAGCAATCACACTCACTTCGTCTATCCGAGCAATTGAGTTAAATAGTTCCTTGGATTGAAAATAAAGGGGAAGATCAAAGCTTGGAAAACATTTCTTTGTTCCTTTGAATATTGTCTTTGAAGCTTTCCTTCACTGCTGTCAAGGATTTATTGGAGCATTTTTCTTTACACGTTTTATCCTCGTTTACTGAAAGCATTCGGTGCCAATATCATTTTTAGTGTAAAGCTCATTCTGCATTTCCTCAACAGTGTGCCGCTGTTCCACCCTCAGCTGTGCTCCAACTTTGGACATTAGGGATTTGCTGTGGCTGGATGGCAGCAGTTCCCTGCTAAACATAAGAACATAAGAACGAGGAGCAGGGATAGGCCATCCGGCCCTTCGAGCCTGCCCCGCCATTCAATAAAATCATGGTTGATCTTTTCGTAGGCACAACTCCACTTATCCGCGCTCTCATGGTATCCCTTAATTCCTTTATTGTTCAAAATAAAATCTCTCTCAGCTTTAAAAGTAGTGTCAACTACTTCACCTAGCGAGGAATTCTATAGATGTCCTGAATCAGGACATTATGGTGCACGTCTCACTGCAGAAATATGAGTCCATCATTGAACGTGGCAGGGTCTAGATTAGTGTGGTGCTGGAAAAGCACAAAGGGTCAGGCAGCATCCGAGGAGCAGGAAAATCGATGTTTCGGGCAAGAGCCCTTCATCGGGAATGAAGACAGGGAGCCTCCAGGGTCAAGCACTGAGGAAGCAGATGTGGCTATGGTAGTGAGTCTACTTCAGGACATGGTTGAAGAGCTTCAGGACAGAGGAGATGACCTGGGGGTTGCAGTCAGAGACAACGTGGCAGCCCAGTCAGTACTGAGGGAGTACAATGGTGCCTGCTCTATTGTTCAGATAGGTCTCAAGTGGACAAACTTTTTCCCCCAATTTTCCATCCCTCATCGACCTTACTTAAAGCAGATTATCTCATCATTAATACATTGCTATTTATAAACAATTATTTGGTAGTAGAACTTAACTATTACTGAGAAAAGAAATGTTTTATTAAAATATTGCGAATTGGATCCATCAGGACAATTCACAAGAATACCAGTTTAAAGAGAAAAAGGAACATTTATACTTCATAAGAGTCAAATACTGATTGGTTGGCAACAGCACTCATTGCAGGCATTGCCACAGAGATGGTAGAATTTGATAATGATGACTGACAGTTAACTGCCAGGTTTTGTTAAAAAGAAAGTCCTGCGTGTGTAAAGAAGTACACTGACAACAATTTAGGATTGTTATCTGGGCTTACAGTGTGGTGCGCTTGAATGTACTGTATGTTATTTGCAGACAGAAAGAACATGTGTATGCACTTCACCTGTTTCAACTCAACAAAACAGATGACGGCCATTTGCTGGTTCAATTCTGAAGGCAATGCCCTGATCAGTCTGAGTCGGTGATGTGGGGAAGTCCCCCCACAGGGTGGTATCCAGTTGACCCCAGACAGACCCCTAGGCCAGCAAGGACACCAGTGATGCAGGGAGGATGTTCTGGATGATTGAGGGGTCCAGAACTAGGGTGTCACAGGACAGAGATAAGGATGAATTTCTTCAATCAGAGAGTGTTGCACCTGTGGCATTCTCTGTCACAGGAAATTGTTGAGGCCAAAACATTGGAAACTTTCTAGAAAGTTACAGATACAGTTCTTAGGACTAAGGAAATCATAAGATAAGGGGAGAAAGTGGGAATTGGGTACTGAGTTGGATCTTCAGCCATGATCATATTAAATGGCAGAGCAGATTCAACAAACTGAATGGCCTACTCCTGCTCCTATTTTCTATGGGGCATTGGCATTGGTCTGCTTCCGGCAGGCTGGCTCCAGATGACTAAACTGGTCCCTGCTGCATGTGATAACCCAGTGATGGTCTGGAAATTACAAGATAGGCTCCTTTAATGGTCCTTAATTAGCTGGCTCTGGTATCCATTATTTCTGGGCAGGTAGACTTGCCATCCCCGTCAAATTTAATGGCTTAATTGATCTGTGAGATGTCTAGTAATTGATCAATTCTTGATCGATGAAGCCTGAGGGTCAACTAAGAGTTAGAGTAATCACTGAACCTAGTACTGGCCATGCTCAAGTGCATGTGTTCTTCAACTGGCAGATGGTGACATAGTGGTAATGTCAGTAGACTTGTAATTTAGTCGTCCAGGCTTCCAGGGACTAGGTTAAAATCCCACCACAGGAGCTAGTGGAATTTAAATTTAATTAATTAAATATCTGAAATTCAAAGCTCATCTATGGTAACCAGGTAATGAATGTTGATCATCATAAAACAAAAAGCCACCTGATTCAATGTTGCCTTTGAAGAAAGGAAGTCTACCATCCTGGCCTGACTTGTTTTTGTTTTTATTTACTCAAAGGATACGGATGTCACTGGCTAGGCCTTCATTTAATGCCCATCCCTAATGGCCCCCTTGTGGTAGTAGTGAGCTGCCTTCTTGAACTGCTGTCCATGTGCTGTAGGTAGACCCACAATCCCCTTTGGGAGGAAGGTCCAGGGACAGTGAAGGAATGGGGATTTATTTCCAAAGTAGGATGCTGATTGGCTTGGAGGGGAACTTGCAGGGGCTGGTGTTCCCATGTATATGCTGTCCTTGCCCTTCTAAATGGTAGTAGTTGTGGGTTTGAAAGGTGCTGTCTGAGGTGAGTTTGTGCAGTGCACCTTGCAGGTAGTACATTCAGCTGCTACGGAGTGTATTTGGTGGAGGGATTGAAGGTTTTTGGTTGTGGGTGCCAATCGAGTGGCTGCTCTGTCCAGGGGAATATCAAACTTCATGAGTGTTGAGAGGTGTTGAGGTGGAGTTGCACTCGTCCAGGCAAGTATGGAGTATTCCATCACACTCTTGACTTCTGTTTTGTCGATGGTAGACAGCGTTTGGGAGTCAAGAGGTGAGCTATTTGCTGCAGGATTCCCAGCCTCTGACCTGCTCTTGTAGTCACTGTATTTACATGCCTAGTCCAGTTTCAGATTCTGGTCAATGGGAACTCCCAAGATGCTGAAATAGGGGCGGCACAGTGGCTCAATGGTTAGCACTGCTACTTCACAGCACCAGGGGCCTGGTTCGATTCCAACCTCTGATGACTGTCCGTGTGGAGTTTTTGCATTTTTCCCGCATCTGCGTGGGTTTCCTTCGGGTGCTCCGATTTCCTCCCACAATCCAAAGATGTGCAGGGTAGAGTGAATTGGCCATGCTAAATTGCCCATTGTTTTCAGGGATGTATAGGTTAGTTGCATTAGTCAGGGGAAAATGAAGAGTAATAGGGTAGGGGCAATGGGTCTGGGTGGGTTACTCTTTGGAGAGTTGGTGTGGACTTGTTGGGTCAAATGACCTGTTTCCACACTGTCAGATTCTATGATTTCTATGATTCAGAGATGGTGACGCTATTGAATGTCAATGGTCGGTGGTTGATCTCTATCCCCTGGGTGGGCAAGGGTGACAGATTCTCAGGAGCATCACCACTTGCAAGTTTCCATTCAGACCTGGAACACTATCACTGTTCCTTCACTGTGGCTGGGTCAACATCCTGGAACTCTCTTGCTTACAGCATAATGCTTATACTTACACCACATGGACTGCAGTGGTTCAAGAAGGCAGTTCACCACCACCTTCTCAACGGAGTAACTAGGGACAGGCAATAAAGGCTGGCCCAGCCAGTGACACAGATGTCCCACGAATGTATGAAATGTAGTGATTCCTGATGAAAGGCTTTTGCCCGAAACGTCGATTTTACTGCTCATCGGATGCTGCCTGAACTGCTGTGCTTTTCCAGCACCACTCTAATCTAGACTCTGGTTTCCAGCATCTGCAGTCATTGTTTTTACCTAGGGAAATGTTAATACACTCTGAGTAAAACCTGCTGCATGTGCAGGATTCAGTGTACACTCTGCATTGCTTTGAGATAAACATGCATCAAAAATGTACAATAAACTGATGCGACACCATAACCTCCACCACCAACCACCCACGTGCCATCTCTGTGAAAGTGGTCTGAGGGTGGTAGGAGCTGCAGATCCCACGTGTTGGCCAATGATGCAAACTTTAGTGCCCACCCATGGCCCAGTGCAGGTTTAAAATCAGGCCTGTGTATCTGACCATAGTTTGTGGCTGAAATCTGGACTCACTCAGGCTGTACTCAGACATTCTAGGGACAATTGGAAGGTAATTTGGGTTATTTGTGCTGGACTATGGGGAAAAGACAAGAGATTGATGCGAGGCAATAGAACAGGTGCAGGCATAACAGACTTTCTGCATGATAACAGTTCTGTGATACGGCTCTCTCTCAGGTGCACCTGTGCATTTGGGCAGCCTATATGTGAGGAGTTAAATTTCCCCTCTACACCACTATGACAAGTCCCAATCTCTCCAATGAGATATTCTTCTGATCAATCTACTGGGAGATGTTATGAGACACCTCTGGAGCAGTTGGGGCTTAAACCAAGGCCTCCTGGCTCAAAGATAGTGACACTACCATTGTGCCACAAGAGCCCTAAGTCTCTCCATTGACCAGAGATTATGGGCTTCAACCAGTTTTGTTGGAATCTATTGGAACTTCTCACAAGATTTGCAATAGCTGAAAGTAAGTTACACATTTATCGCTTTTCTTCATTATTTGAGGTAGATGGCATTTTGATTAATAGACTCATTGAATTACAAAAAAAAACAGTCAATTCTTGTCATAAACCAGCTCTAAGTTCCTAAAGTTGGATTTTTTTTACAATACAAAATACTGCTGTTGACTAATTGGGTCAATTTGGAGTGTTCATTTACAGCTAACATCATCATGATGACACCAGACATCAGTTGAATCATCACAGTGCAATCTGCTCCTATTAGTTCTTTTTTCTAGCTATGATGAATGCTTTGATAAAGCTCCTCCCATCTTAACTGATGTTAATCAGTGTTACTTTCTCGTGAAGCATTTTCTAATCATCATATTCAGAGATGTTATTACACATCTTAGTTTAAACCCAGGCCTCCAGGTCAGAGGTTTGGATACTACCATAGCACCAGCAGAGCCCTCTCTGAAGTGTTTCACTGTCATTGTGTGCATTGCAAAGCACTTCAGAACTGACCAAGCCTTGGTGGCCTTAACATTCAATGTTTCAAGACTGGGGAATGTGATTGATCTTGCCGTGAAATGGTTGTGCTGTCATGTGTATCTTAAGCACTAAGGGTGGATGGATTTGGTTCTTGGTGGAAAACTATTGAATCAAGATTTTCAACACTGCCCAATCCGAGTTGTGACAAGTTAAGCAGCAGACTGCGGGCTGGGACAATTTTCAGTGGAGTGTAGGAGATTGAGAAGCGACTTTATAGAAGTTTATAAAATCATGAGAGGCATAGATAGAGCTATTGGTAACTATTTTTTCCCTAGAGTGGGGGATTTCAAGATGAGGGGGAGCATTTTTAAGGCGAGAGAATAGAGATTTTAAAAAAGACACGAGGGGAGAATGTTTTACACAGAGGGTGCTTCGCGTGTGGAATGAACTTCCTGAGGAAGTGGTGGATGTGGGTACAGTTACCATGTTCAATAGACATTTGGATGAGCACATAAATAAGAAAGGCTTGGAGGGATATAATCCAGGGGCAGGTAGGTGGGACTAGTTTAGTTTGGGATTATGTTCAGCATGGATTGAAAATCTTTTCTCAATCCTTTCAAATTTCAGGCTATCTTTCCTAAAGCAGGGAGACCAGAATTGAACACAGTATTCCAAATATGGCCAAACCAATGCCCTGTACAGCTGCAACATGACCTTCCAACTCCTACACTCTAATGCATTGACCAATAAAGGCTAGCATTCTAAATGCCTTTACCTGCAACTCCACTTTCAAAGAACTATGAACCCACAGTCCAAGGTCTCTTTGTTCAGTAACACTCCTCAGGACCTTACCATTACATGTGTATGACGTGCCCTGATTTGACTTTCCAAAATGCAGCACCTCACATTCATCTGAATTAAACTGCATCTGCCACTCCTCAGCCCATTGGCCCATCTGATCAAGGTTCTGTTGTACCTTCTTCGCTGTCCACTACGCCACCAATTTTGATGCCATCTGCAAATTTATTAACCATTCCTCCTATGTTCACATCCAAATATAAATGACAAAAAGCATTGGACCCATCACCAATCTTTGTAGAATAGAACGTAGCCAGGGTTGGAGGGTTTGAGCTTTAGGGAGAGGCTGAATAGGCTGGGGCTGTTTTCCCTGGAGTGTTGAAGGCTGAGGGTGACCTTATAGAAGTTTATGAAATCATGACGGGTATGGATAGGGTAAATAGGTCTTTTGCTTGGGGTGGGCGGGTCCAAAACTAGAGGGCAAACCTTTAACGTGAGAGGGGAAAGCCCTAAGAGGGCAACATTTTTATGCAAACAGTGGTCCGTGTATGGAATGAGCTGCCAGAGAAAGTGGTGGAGGCTGGTACAATTACAACATTTAAAAGGATGGGTATATGAATAGGAAGAGTTTGGAGGGATACGGGCCAAGTGCTGGCAAATAGGAATAGTTCCGTTTAGGAAACCGGGTCAGCATGGACGAATTGGGCTGAACGGCCCATTTCTGTGCTGTATGACACTATGAACCTCCTCTCCAGAAGGGTAACTACAGAGGGCTGTCCTCATTCATCTTTGGAATTGACAGGAAGGACAGCTTCCTCTTCCTGTGTATAAGGGGCTCTGGTAAAGTTGACGGCAAAATATTGGCCAAGGTATCAAGCCAACATTTCAACCCATGGGCAGTATTGGATGGAGGCAGAGGGAGACTCACCCATTGGTTGGAGAGCTGGTGAGAGTCCTATGTCACCTCCTTCGAGGAAGTCCTGCTAAATTAACTAAGAGTCAAGCACTTAACTGGGCAATGGCTGGAACTCCCAGGAATCAAGGCCCCTTGGCAGAGTCTCTGCCTTCCAAGAGAGTGGCCACTCAGTCAGATGGTAGCATTGCCAAGTATCACCACAATGGGGGTTGGTGGCTGCAGCCCTTTCTATTCTATTTCTATGGATGCAGGCATAGGTGAGTGGAGGAAAGCCATGGGGTGGGCGGTCACAGTGGAGGGAGAGGGTTTGTGGTATCTTTACAGGATAGACTTAAAAAAGATGTACCCCACATGGAGAATCAACCCCCCCAGATATAGTTTGTCGTGGTGCGTATGCAGAAATACCAATGGCCACGAGACAGTGCTATTCACAGAATTGTTTTGGTGCAGAAGGAGGCCATTTGACCCATCGTGCCAGCTCTTCAGGTGTGCATCATCGACTATGCCAGTCTCCTGCTTTCCCCCTATCCTGGCACATTATTTCTATCCAAGTGATCTGTCAGTGCCCCTCTCGAGTGCTTTATGGGAGGGTCTGCAGCACAGACAACGGGATAGGTCTCAGCAGTCATCATCACCTCTCCACCCCACCTTTCCCAATGTCCCTTTCCCAATGTCAGGTCCCTCAGTCAGTCACTGATTGTCCTTGAATAATGGGTCCCCTGGATGTTCACAGACCACACACACAAGATCTGCTTTCTGCACTCTCTGCATAGCAAGCACTCACTCACTACAGAGTAAATGTCAGCACTGACTCTAGGTTGCTGTCTCCCATCATAGATATAACAAGGGCAGAAGTTGAAAGGCGACAGCGTCCTATTGGCACCAGCCTCGCCTGATTAAATGTTCCCCTCTTGCCAAACCTTACCAAAGGTGGGCCATTAAGTTACTCCCAATCTGCGGGATTTCCATTCCTATGAGGTAGGTAACAGGACTATTTTATTTGATACAAGAATGAAGAGACAGGCATAAATTATTAAAAATGAGATAAGTGCAAGTATATTAAAAGCTACGATCATATTCATCAGTGCGAGGGTAAGCTGATGATTATCAAGAAGTGAAGCCATCACTCTTGAAATGAGGGTGAATTGGAAGGATTGTAATTAATACTAGACAGCACAGCTCTGTAATGCTGAGAGTCATGGCACTCCCAAATTAACCTTGAAATCAAGAGTAATGCCATATGAAATAGGGATCATTACAAAGAATGAATGAATGTGAACGTAAAATATTGAGGAAGTGATTAATTTTAACTGGGGTAAATTGAAATATTTTAAGCAATAAAATTCCAAAGTAATATTTTGATAAAACCATATTTACTATAAATATATTGAACTGGCAACTCCACTGTGGTCATAGCAACAGGAAGGAATTAGACAGCTCTGCCCCCATTATGTAGCAGCTGGTTAGAGGCCCTGTTATGCATGCTGGGAGTTGTAGTCTAATTATAGGCCTTCAGACTGAGGCCTGTAATTAGAATCCAGTACTCAGCACGCTCATTGGACTTCACCCGAGCTATGAACGTGGCTTCCAGCTGAAAGCATTGCACACCAATTTGGGAAATGAGCTATTGTGCTAATGACACTTGAAGTACCTCAGACATACTGATGCAGTCATCGCTTCTGCTTCCTCTCTGGTGGCTCAATGTTAAAAACTAGCACTCTCTCCCTCGCTCGCTCTCTAACAAATTTAGTGTCATTTTTTAAAATTATGTTCACAGGATGTGTCACAGGCAAGGACAACATTTACTAGGCAACCATAATTGCCCTTGAAAGTGGGAGCGAGCGACCGTCTTCACAACTGAGTGGCTTTTAGGTCATTTCAGAGGGACTTCATTGTCAATTTAATCACCATGTGTCAGGCGTCTTATATCAGTCAGATTAGGTGGGAAGACGAGAGTTCAAGTCCTACCTGCTCCCAGAGGTGGGTTGAAACGTATGTAAACAGCTTGATTATTAAGGAGCAAGGCATTTGTCCTATGGTGCATGTCTTGTAAGAGAAGCATTGTCCATTTCTTTTCATAGTTTTTCTTTTGAAAGTTCCCTTTTGAAAGTTATCATTAAATCTGCTTCCACCACTCTTGGAGGAACTGTGTTCCAAATCGTAACTGAAGTAATTCCACAGTCACCAAGTCAGCCTTTACTTACACATGAATTATCCTTGACAGTAGTGCTGCCTCATACAGAGTCAGGACCAAAGTGTCAGTATATCTAAAATGCCCCTTTTTATCTGGCAGCCAGGGCTCCCTGATTGAACCAGATTAACAGCCCCAATCAGGGAACTCATATTATATAAGGTCCAGCTAGTTGACCTTGTTACAATCACCATGCAACAATTCACTGTTCCAGAAACAAATGAACTCCATCTCCCTCTTGATTCATTTGCAAACTATCTTAGATATATGTTCCTGGTTTTGAACCTCCTGCAAGAGGAGACTGTTTCTCCTTACCTACTCTCTCCAAAAGATTTCCCCTATTTCCAATGTGATTTTCTCCCTGAAGATCTCCCGTACATATATCATCTGGATTCCATGAGGTTGATCTTCTGTACGCATGTCTCTTAATATTTACCAAGGAAGTATGACAAGTGGGCGGCACGGTGGCACAGTGGTTAGCACTGCTGCCTCACAGCGCCAGAGACCCGGGTTCAATTCCCGCCTCAGGCGACTGACTGTGTGCACATTCTCCCCGTGTCTGCGTGGGTTTCCTCCGGGTGCTCCGGTTTCCTCCCACAATCCAAAGATGTGCAGGTTAGGTGAATTGGCCATGCTAAATTGCCCGTAGTGTTAGGTAAGGGGTAAATGTAGGTGTAATGGTCTGGTGACTAAATCTCATGAAACAAAGCCAGAGAGGTTTTGACAGGAGGAAGGGATGTGGTGTTGGGTATCTTCTGGCTATCATGTCTCATCTTGTGGTTGACAATCGTAGTGCACATGCTCACACATATATAAAAAACAACTAGGCAAAGCAAGGAGATTGTTTACCTTGGTCTCTCACAGACAGAGTTGTCATCACAAAGGACCAACAGACACCGAAAGAGGCGATCCCTTATAATATAGGATAACTCTGGTCATCCTGGTTATTGTCCAGTGAGTGGGGTCTATCCCTGCCAATGGGCAAGCTGTCTAGTTGACTTTATCCAGTTTCTTTTGGAGAGATGGTTTGAGTTCTAGGGAGGAGCTGAACAGGCTGTGGCTGTTTTCCCTGGAGCATCGGAGACTGAGGGCAGACCTTATACAGGTTCATTAAATGATGAGGGGCATGGATAGGGTGAGTAACCAAGGGCTTTTCCCCTAGCGGGGGCGGTTCCAAAACTAGAGGGCATAGGTTTAAGGTGAGAGGGGGAAAATTTAAAAGGACCTAAGGGGCAAAGTTTTCACACAGAGGGTAGTGTGTCTATGAAACAAGTTGCCAGAGGAAGTAGTGGAGGCTGGTACAATTGCACCATTTAAAAGGCATCAGGATGGATATATGAATAGGGAGGGTTTAGAGAGATATGGGTCAAATGGGAGTAGATTAATTTTGGATGCCTGGTTGCAACGGGCAAGTTGGACTGAAGGGTATGGTATGGTCTGTGACACTGTGACTCTAAATGAAATTGTACTCAATGCAGTGGCTGCCTTGCTGTTGTCATGTAACCTCTACCTTTGTTAAAAGTGTCTTTGTGTGCAGTCTGTGGGAGCCATTACACACGTCACTTGTAACAGCCTGAAGAGGTTATATGATCCAGATCCAATACTCAATCCGTAAGATCAAAAGGAAAAGCTGCAACTCTGAATTAAAGGCAGAAAATGCTGGAATCACAGTCACTCTGACAGAGTCCAAAGCTGAAACAACATAACCTACTTATTCTCCATCTTTTATTGCAATGATTGCAGCAATGCCTGGCTAGCTCATTCAGTAGACCATGACACTGTTAATATCAGAGTCACAGGTTTGAGCCCTACACTGGGAGCCTTTATTTTGGCTCAGTGTTTAGCACTGCTGCCTCACTGTGCCAGGAATCTGAATTTGATTTGTGTCTTCGGCAACTGTTTGTGTGGAGTCTGTACATTCTCCCTGTGTCTGCATGAGTTTCCTCTGGGTGGTCTGGTTTCCTCCCACAGTGCAAAGATATGGAGATTAGATGGATTGGCCATGCTAAAAATAAGATTAGTTGTATTGTCCAGGGAGGTGCAGGCTAAGTGGATTAGCCACGGTAAATGTGAGGTTATAAGCATACGGTAGGGATATGCATCTGGGTGGGATGCTGTTCGGATGGTCGGTGCAGACTCAATGGGCCAAATCGCCTCTTTCTGCACTGTGGGGAATTCTAAGATTAACCCAGTTTCAGCCAATTTATTATATGAGTCGATAGTCACCTCTGTGAATGGTCATATTATATGCTGATATTTGCGGTCATTCCTTCAATTCCTGCTGTAAATTTGAATAGCAGCCCATCTAACATTCTTCCAGTGTAGGCTTCTCTGCAATCCACTGTAACATGAATACTCCTCCACCTCATGATATTCCTGCTGTAAATTTGAATAGCAGCCCATCTAACATTCTTCCAGTGCAGGCTTCTCTGCAATCCACTGTAATATGAATACTCCTCCACCTCATCATAGAATCAGAAAGCCAGAGATGATTGAGATTGTGACTCTGTGAAGAAACTGTCCAATTTATCCACTCCTGAGACATTGCACCATCACTTTGCAAATTTTACTATTTCTTTTCAAGTATCTATCTGATTCCCTTTGGAGAGTCTGTAACAAATCTGCATTCACCAACGTTTCAGGCAGTGTGTTCAAGCAACAGCAATTCACTGCATGAAAGAAAGCCTCACTCTTCTTGGATTTTTTTTCAGCTATAATCCTAAATCTCTGCTCTCTGTTTCCAGATCCTCCTGCCTGTGGAAGCAGGTTACCCACTCTATCGCAGTTTTGAACACCTCTGTTGGATCTTTCCTTCATCTTCTCTCTTTGAAGTATTTTCCACTTCCTGGAAAGCAATAGCTGTCCTCTGCAGTCTCATCTCTGCAGTAGTGACCATGAATCGACCACTGATTATTGTTAAAAATCCATTTGATTCACTAATCCCTACAGTGTAGAAAGAAGCCATACAGCCCTTTGAGTCTGCAACGACCCTCCAGAGAGCATCCCACTCAGATCCAGATCCCTACTGTATGCCTGTAACCCCACATGGCTAATCCATCAAGTTTACACAATTCCTGGTCTGGCCTACATGTGACGCAAGGCCCACAGCAACACGGTTGGCTGTTCAGTGCCTCCTGATCTTCCTCATTCACACTTCTCCATTCAAGAACAATTGGCCATGGGCAACAAACATTGACCTTACCAGCAACAGCTGCATTCCATGAAGGAATACATTTTTTTAAAAAAAGGTATCTAGATTCTGCGGGTTTCCAGTGTTAGACAAAATATGATTATCTGCTAGTAACTTTTAAAGTATACTTTAGAAATCTTCAGGAAAATTTGATCAAAACACCTCACGCAGTGACCAGAAATGTTCCTCCCCCAGATATCTTCAGTGATCACCACATTTTCAGCACCAGTTGTTTTTTTTCGGGGCATTGCAATTAGTAAGGGCACAGTAAATGATCAAGCAGATCAGCGATTGAAACTATCCAGATAGTCATTTAGAAAGACGTTCTGTTGGTTAGGGAATCCAGAGAGCTGTGCAGTCTTTTAAAATGTGCTGGTACAATCTTAAAATTGGTAACATGCTGAGCGATGTGGTCATACTGAGATGGAAAAATCCTTCACATCAATAACAGTATTAATTAGATTTGAAACAACATGCTTTACTTCAGCAAATGGTCAAAGGTACACATCAAACTGCAGAATCTCAGCAGTCTAATTCAAAACTTTTATTTATATTAGCAAGTTTCCGTATGGTAGACTAATTCGCAAAGTTACATCACATGGGATTCAGGGTGAGCTCACCAATTGATTAGAAAACTGGCTTGATGGTAGGAGACAGAGAGATGCAGTGGAGGGTTGCTTTTCAGACTGGTGACCAGTGGTATTCCACAGGGATCGGTGCTGGGTCCACATTTGTTTGTCATTTATATAAATGATTTGGATGAGAATTTTGGAAGCATGGTTAGGAAGTTTGCAGATGACACCAAATTTGGTGGGATAATTGATAGTAAAGAAAGTTACCTAAGATTACAAAGGGATCTTGATCAATTCAACCAATGGACTGAGGAGCAGCAGATGGAGTTTAATTTGAATAAATGTGAATAAATGCATTTTGGTAAAGCAATCAAGGGCAGGACTTATCAGGTTGTAAGTTTGCTCAATGACTTGGAAGGTTTGTTCTTAGATGTTTCATCACCATGCTAGATAGCATCATCAGTGAGCCTCCATTGAAGCGCTGGTGTTCTGTCCCACTTTCTATTCATCTGATACGGTAAGTGATATCATTTCTGGTTTACAAGGATACACAAACCTCAACTAGCCACCAAAAGACAAGACCAGCTATTACTAATATCCTTACACACAGACAAAGAAGGACACCTCTTCGTCTGGGACAACACATCCATCCTGGGACAAGCTAAACAGAGACACTCACGGGAATTCCTAGAGGCCTGGCATTCAAACCGGAACTCCATCAACAAACACATTGATTTCAACCCCATTTACCAACCTCGGAGAAAAAGAACCAGAAATGATATCACCCACTGTAACAGACTAAGACACATAAATAGAAAATGGGACAGAGCACAGCACTTCTCCGGAGGCTCACTGACGATGTTACCACCTAGTATGGTGATGAAAAGTCTGAAAACAAAACTACTGGCTCAGTGAGCAAACTTACAACCTGAACCACAACCTGAGCTACAAACGTTCTCAAACATTGCAGGCAGAACTTATATCGTCAGTGGTAGGGCCTTGGGTAGTGCTGTCAAACAGAGAGACCTAGGAGTTCAGGTGCATAGTTCTTTGAAAATTGCATCACAAAAGAACAGGATGGTTAAGAAGGCATTAGCATATTTACCTTCATTGTTCAGGTCATGGAGTGTAGAAATTGGGACGTCATGTTGAGGTTGTACAGGGCATTGGTGAGGCCACTTTCGAAGTATTGTGTACAGTTCTGGTCACACTGCTATAGGAAGGATATTATTATATTGGAGAGGATTCAGAAATGATTTACCAGGATATTGCCAGGACTGAAGGGTTTGAGTTATAGGGATAGGCTGGGTAGGCTGGGACTTTTCCATTGGAGTATAGGAGGTTGAAGGATCGAATGGAAGCAGAACTTCTGGAATGTTCCAATCAGATTCCTGCACGTGGCAGGGGCATGTTTAATTGCCTGGAGACAGTCTTCTCAGAGGAGTGGCTAATGCCTTACTGCCGGTCGCTCAGAGATCTCTCCCTATGTCTTCAATTCGATGGGAATACAGCTTCTTGCAAAGTAACAAAGTATTGGCAGCAAATAATTGTTTGCCTTTCCCAGAAGTAGCTTTAGTTTCTGGAAACAGTTCTGATTTCTGCCTCGCACCCTGAAGAGAAAATCTGGCTTGCAGTGTTGCTGCGTAAAATCAGATTATAAAAAATCCTGGGCTGCACATTCTCCAATGAGCTTTTGTGATCCCTGGAGAGGTATTGAGTTGATTTAATTCTTGGTTGAAAATACAGAGGATTGAAAATAAAACAGTCCTCTGAAATATTTAAGACTGTTAATTTATTAGATAATCTGACATTGCAGCCTCGGATTGTGGTCTTTAATGGAGACTATAAATGCAGAGTGGTGTTTGCACACATGAACTGACCCAAGATTGGAATTTCACTGACTTTGGAAGAGGGAAAATGGTCCCAAAAGGAGTTTTCCATCAGCCCAGGTTCTGAATATTTAATGATTCTATATTACCAGATTCTTTCAACCATTATGAAGGAATAGCGAAGCTATTAGAGCAGGTGTGCATGTGTGCGTGTGTGTGGGTGTGTGTGTGTGTACCAAAGCTTATAACATTTTAACCTAATATGACCTAAATATTTCCTATATGCCATTAACTAGATTAAATGGGAGGTGATGGGCTGGTAGTATTATTATGAGGCCCAGGTAATGTTCTGAGGACCAGGGTTTGCACCCGCCACAGCAGACAATAAAATTTTAATTCAAATTGAATCTGGAATTAAGATGATGGACCCAGCTGGGTCACTAATGTCCTTGAAGGAACATAACTACTATCCTTACCTGGTCTGGCCTACATGTGAATCCAGATGCACAGCATTGTGGTTGCTTCCTAACTGCCCCCAGGGCAAACAGAAATGGGCAATGAATGCTGGTCTACCATCCTTATTCTCATCCCATGAATGAAAAGAAAGAAGTAATCAGAGAACAGGATTTACGTGGACCATATTTTATTAAAGTCCCATTCACTGAAATGAAGAATTTATGTGTTTCTCCTGAGCTGCATTTGTTTGAATTTCACATTCCCAGCTTCTTGAAAATTGACAGGGTGAGCATGGTTCACTCGGCTCTGACAATCAGGCCCGAAGTGTCCGTGCAACATTCAGAAAAGTTCAATATCGACCAGGTCAGCATCGTTCACCTTGACTCATGCCCCAACCGTAGTTTACCAACCTTCCTTCCTTCCTTCCCCTAACACTGCTCCGTATCGTTGCAGCATCCCCAGCAATGCTAACACAAAAGACAACAGTTCGTTATCACAAAGGTTCATCAACAAGATACCATCAAACAGCAAGTGGATACCAAAAAAGGTGATTTTAAGGGGATTAACCAAAAGCTTGACCAACTGCATTGTACTGATGAAATGAACTAAGTGCAGTGTACGTGATAGCAGAAACATAAATTTCCACCCAGCCTTGTATATGGGGGACAGTGTAGCCCTTGACAAAGACCAGAGAAGGAGGTTTACACGGAGAGCAGACAGCCAAAGGAGGAGGATGTGAACACGGACTTATGAGGTTTGATTTTTAAAGAGATTTTTGGAGTGAGTGACAATGGGGGTGTATAGCCCAACACGGTAGTGTAAATACTGAAATAACTAAAGTTTCATGCTGCTGAACATTCTCAGTACATAAGGGGATTAAAAAGACTTTGCTTTTTTTTTCTATGATTAATGCAAAAATGGGCTGGGGGATGGGGGATTGGAAAAGCTGATCAGAGAGAGTAGGTCCATATCAATGTGATAAATGGCTGAAGACAACAATTCTATGGATCATAAGAGAAACTAAAAAAAGATTTGGAATATTTATACTGTCTTCCGTTAACACGCCAGGTCCATTTCTGTGAATAGCTTACTCCACAAAATAAAGGCATGTGTGAAATTGCAGATTTATTGGGAGTGCCAGTTTTAATGATTGTAAACATAGATTGAGATGTTTCGGATCTGTCGTGCGCCATGGTGACGCTACTGGGATTCTCACTTCTCCTGTGGATCTGCAGTTCACAAACAAATCAGGCCATTCCAGATTTCTTCCCTGACCTTGCATTGCTGAGTCATTCTCAGAAGGTCTTCTGAAAACCTTTACTGGACATCCTCAATTATCCAAACATTGATTATCCGAATTTTGGATTATCCGAACAAGATCTCCAGGTCCCGATGCTTGTCTAAACCGTACAATCCGAGCATTCAATTATCCGAACATTTGACAATCCGAACAAAATACTCCCCGACCGTGTCATTCAGATAATCGAGGTTGCCCTGTATATTATATCTTTCCCGGAGTAAAATACCCCCGGAAAGTTCACAGAAGTAAATCAAGCAAATTTGATGGCAAGCACATCTGGAGATATTGGCCCACTCTCCACATTGGACACATGAGAAAAGATGCAGGTCAGGGCCATGCAGAAACCTTGATGAATGAGCATGTGGGATTTGCCTTTGAAATTTAAGTTTCCCATGGGCTGTTTCATTGCTGCCTTGGACCCTTTGCAAAAATCTCCACTACTAAGCTGTTGGGCTAGATATATTCGGATTGTCTCTATGGTTGCCCAGGAGATATTGAACAGTTTAAATCTTGGTCCAACACCTGATTAATTCTACAACCTACTTCCCTCCCTACCTGACCACCACCTCCATTCTTAGTGGCTAACTACCCCCCCATCCATGATTTTCCTCCCAAAAGACCTACCCACTCATCCATTCACTTACCAAGGCACATTCATTGAAGGACTAGACTTTGAAAGACTTTGATAGCTGCTACCTTTCATTCCTCTGACTCTACTCCATTTTTTGCATTTGTTAGGAGGGAGATGCTGTTTCACTGTCCGCCAGGATCAGAAGGTCCTGGGAGAAATGGACAGTAGCTTTGGAGTGGGAAAATCTTCATGGGCACTGACAGGGCAGACAGCATTAGTGAGTGAAAGTGAGGACTGCAGATCAGAGTCAAAACGTGTGGTGCTGGAGAGGCACAGCCGGTCAGTCAGCATCCGAGGAGCAGGAGAGTCAATGTTTTGAGCATAAGCCCTTCATCAGGATTCCTGATCACATTCCTGATGAAGAGCTTATGTTTGAAATGTTGACTCTCCTGCTCCTCAGCTCCTGCCTGACCGGTTGTGCTTTTCCAGTGCCACACTTTTTGACTCAGACAGCATTGGTGCTGACCTGAACTTTAAAGAGATTAAGACAGATGGTTAAATTTTAACATTCTCAATTCAACAACATTTTAAAAAAAAATTGTTTTTGGGATCTGAGAATGGCTGGAAATGTCAACATTTCTCGTCCATCATTCATCGCCCTTGAGTATGTAGTACCTACACAAGGTGGCTTGGTAGTTCATTTCAGAGGGCCACCTTATTGCTCAGAGTCTGGAGTTGTGGCTAGGCCAGACTGTGTAAGGGCAGCAGATTCTCTTCCCTATTTCCCACACCATGATTTTTAATTTTTTTTTCTTTTTCTTTTTTTTTCCCCAGCACCCATGTTGTGTGTGTGTGCAGGTATGAGATGCAGTGAAAGACACAAGGTGTATGAATCTTTCTTCAGTTTCCACCACTAGGAAGCAAAGAAACACCCGAGTGGCCAGTGACAAGCAGTGCCCTTCACATCAAAGGGCAATGCTGTGTGATCAAACAGTGAAGGGGAGGGCAGGGATTAAATCAAAATAGAGTTGGAACCATGATTTTTAATTCTGACACAATAGGTTCATGATCAGTATTAAGGAGATGAACATTCATTTATGAATTCAATTTAGCTTAGCTGCTATAGGGAGGACTTGAACTAGCATCTGCAGATCATTTGTCAGTGCATCTGGATCACTGAGCCTGATGTTACCACTCTAACGATTGTCCCCAGAGCTAAGTATGTTGTGACAGGAAAGGTAGGAACATGAATGTGGAGAATGGACAAAATTGTCAACCAGACGTGGCATCCAATGAGTTAAATCTCTTATTTATCCTTCATAAATTAGGCTGAAGATTCTTCTTGAGCAAAGCGCCCTCATGAATATTCATGTGGACTGCACTGGGGGCTTCAAGATAAGGTAGTTCTGTGCAAAAGATAAGGCATCTCACCACAGACATCACGGGTTTAATGAGTTGAATCTAACGCGGACCAATTAACCAGCACGTGCATTCACTGGAGTGGGAATCCATCAATTTCAGGGGAAATTGAGGTTGAAATGATCCATTGTTTGGCCACGTGGTAAGGCTGGAAATGGCTGTTCACCCTGCAGATGTAATTTGAAGCTGGAAGCAGATGCAGAGAATTTTTTTCTCTCTCTCCTCCCTTCTCTTTTATGCATGTGCTGCCGATAAATGCTCCGTTTACACAGAGTCCCTCTGGGCTTACTCAGCCGACTGCAGATTCTTCAGGGTTTGCAAAGCAATATTTGCAACTGAACTCACTTAAAAAACGTACAGCAAGACAGAATAAGAGATGTGGAGCAGGAAGAGGGAAAGGAAATTATAGCCACTACACCTTATCTTTTCCTAACTAACAATTTATAAGAACGTAATGCCTGGAAATGTTTTACTACTGTGGAATGAGCTTGAGTCATCATGGGTTTGGACTATCAGTTGAAACAGTGGGCAGGATTTTCCATTCAGGACACTGTTATCAGAGTCACAGTGGTCCCTATGCCCCAGACTATGTGGAATAGTCATCTGGTGGTGATTCTCCCTGAATTGGCCAATGAGTGTATTTGTACAATTAAGGAATTGGCGTCAAAAACAGGTATATGGAGATAGACCACAGATCAGGAGTGGCACAGTGGCTCGATGGTTAGTACTGCTGCCTCACAGTGCCAGGGACCTGGGTTCCATTCCAGCCTCAGGCGGCTGTCTGTGTGGAGTTTGCACATTCACTCTGTGTCTGGGTTTCCTCTGGGTTTTCTGGTTTCCACCCACAGTCCCAAGATGTGCAGCTTAGGCCATGCTAAATTGTCCATAGTGTTCAGGGTGAGGTGCATCAGCCAGGGGTAAATGTAGGGGAATAGGGTAGGGAATTCAGTCTGGGTGGGTTACACTTTGGAGGTCAGTGTGGATTTGTTGGGGCCATATGGACTGTTTCCACACTGTAGGGATTCTATGATCAGCCATAATCTCACCAAATGGCAAAAGAGGCTCGAGGGAGTCCTGTTCCTTTGTCCTAATGGCCAGAAAACAGGCTTGCCATGCAATTAAGGCCTGGGATTGGGCTCTCATCACTAAAGGGCTAAAAGGATACTATATCTTTCAAGAGTAGTCCCTCTTGAGCCATTGCACTAAGGCCATTCAGCTCCTGGCCTCATGATGTGCTCAGACCCAGTAATGTATACTATCTACAAGTAGCACTCAGAAATTCACCAAGGTTCCTGAGAGAGCGCCTTCCAAACCCATAACCATTGCCATCTGGGAGTACAAGGGCAGCAGATGCATGGGAACACCACAATCTGCAAGTTCCCCTCCAAGCCACTCACTATTCTGACTTGAAAATGCATCGTCGTTCCTGGTTTAAAATCTTGGAACTCCCTCCCTAGTGACATTGTGGGTCAACCTATAGCAGTTCAAGAAGGCAGCTCACCACCGCATTCTCAAGGACAGCTCAGGATGGACAATTAATACTGGCTCAGCCAATGACACTTAAATGCCATGATTGAAGGAAAACAAAATTATGGCATTGATGATCGAGACTGGTGGAGCTGACTGGATGGGCTGAAGAGCCTTTTCTGCTGTCATGATCCTGTGCTCCTACTGGCCTGAGGCCAGACCATTCAGGGACATCTTAGCTGCACTGAGTTTTGAAGGTGTCTTGGTTCTGGTTGTGTGTAGGCAATATGATCTTAATGAAGCAAAGTGTCAAAATTGCCTACAAAATCTGGTAATTTATCAAACTGGTCAGAAGAGGCCAATAATGCAAAGGTAGTACTGTTTCTACTGAGGGAGAGGAAAAATCCATGGGCCTTTCTCGTCACAGCTCTGTAAGGGTCTGTGTCTGAAGGGTTAATACTGAAGAATGGGTTAAACCCCATCGCACTGATGACACCATATGGGCTTGGTACAGATCGTGCAGCGAGGAATAAAAGTGAAACCCTGGGATACTGGAAATCTGAAACAACACAGAAAATGCTGGAGAAACTCAGCAAGTCTGGCAGCATCTGTGGAGAGAGAAGCAGAATTAATGCTTTGAGTCTGGTTTGACTTTTCTTCAGAAAGAGATAAATCTTTTAATAATCCTTCACAAATTAGCCTTAAGATCCTCTTTTGTCTGAGGCACCCTCATGAACATTTATGTGGGCAACACTTATGGGGACTTCAAGGTAAGGCACAGGTCTTCAGTTCTAAAGAAATCATATCAGACTCAAAATGTTAACTCGATTTCTCTCTCCACAGGTGCTGCCAGCCCTGCAGAGTGTCTCCATCACTCTCTGTGTTTGTTTCAGATTTCCAGCTCCCAGTGGGATGAAAAACCTTTCTAGTTAGACCAGTTCTACCACACTCGACAGAGCAGGTCCTGCTGGTTACATATTGTCTCCAGTTTACCGTTTCCTTCACTAACCTTAGAATGGGGCCTAGGTGCTCTTTCCTTGTTGCAGTCATTTGCCTCAGTATCCAGGTCTCATTCACTGTGGTCAGCAATCTGTCCGGATTTGTGGTGAAATCTGGGGTTTTTCAATCCAGCCACTGCAAAGACAAAGCAATCCTCAGTAGTTCCAGACCCCCTTAACTCCCCCACCCCCATCGCTATTTCAGTCCAACGTTGCAGCTCACCGACAATGTACTTGCACACCTGAACCTTGTACTACAGTTTCCAACCCACCCCAGTGCTGTTCACCTCCACCCTCCCCCCCCCAGCCCCGCTATTACATCTTTAAACATTCATTTTAGCCTGAACGTTGTGACTTTGCTCAAAAGGGAGCAACAGAGCTTTCTGCACGTAGTGCCAAGAGCAATTAAATATTACTGCATCCTCAACAACATGTGTGTCAATTAGATGACCCCTGTTACATTCAACTCACTTTACTGCTGCAGTCTGCATTGTGTCAGCCTTTTGCTCAGGCATTAAGGCTCAAATGATTTGCTGCAGAATTTACATAATTATTTCTGAGCTGCGGGAGGCTGTCTAAAGTTCCATTTTGTGTTAAAAATGTTTTATTGGATGGCTTTTCTAGTTTTCTCCCTCCTCTCTGCTCACACCTAGCCTTTGCTTTGTCTGGGGTCGATGTGCACATAACTGCAAGCGATTTCCTATGTAGCACAGTGCAACTTCAGTAACTGGAATGGATATAACTCGCAATGCATTCTTAAAATGTACTTCATAAAGCTTTTGTACAGTGATTAATGCATTGTAATTCACGTGTAAATAGTCTTGATGGTCTATTTATCCATGGTTGATTCCCTGTCATACTTTATCCTTCATTCATCCCCCACCTGTGGTATTTCCCTAGAAGTCCACACCTGATGCCTTTATGGTATTTGCCACTTTTGCCAGTATGCGGCACTGAGTGCGTGTTGCGTAAGCCACTTCACCACCTCTAGACCTCCTTTGTCTTGGGAATATCGAGTGATACACCACTGTGGAATATCAGACCATAAACTCATACGCTTAAAGGTAAGGCTGCAGATGCTGGCGATCAGAGTTAAGATTAGAGTGGTGCTGGAAAAGCACAACAGGTCAAGCATCATCCAGGGATCAGGAAAATCAACATTTCGGGCAAAAGCCCTTCATCAGCAATCTAATCTTGACTCTGATCTCCAGCATTCGCAGTACTCAGTTTTGCCGAGTTGATTTTAACCTTACTGTGAATCCTCTTCCAAGGATGCCTAACTTGAAGATGTTCTCCTGCTCTCTCACTTTATGATAAGGTCCTAGGAAGTGTTGCTGAACAAATAGACCTTGGAGTATAGGTTCATAGCTCCTTGAAAGTAGAATCACAGGTAGATAGGATAGTGAAGAAGGCGTTTGGTATGCTTTCCTTTATTGGTCAGAGTATTGATTACAGGAGTTGGGAGGTCATGTTGCAGCTGTACAGGACATTGGTTAGGCAGCTTTTGGAATATTGCATGCAATTCTGGTCTCGTTCCTATCTGAAGGATGTTGTGAAACTTGAAAGGAGTCAGAAAAGATTTACAAGGATGTTACCAGGGTTGGAGGATTTGAGCTATAGGGAGAGGCTGAACAGGCTGGGGCTGTTTTCCCTGGAGCGTCGGAGGCTGAGGGGTTTATAGAGGTTTACAAAATCATGAGGGACATGGATAGGATAAATAGACAAAGTCTTTTTCCTGGGGTGGGGGAGTCCAGAACTAGAGGGCATAGGTTTAGGGTGAGAGGGGAAAAATATAAAAGAGATCTAAGGGGCAACTTTTTCACGCAGAGGGTGGT
>NC_057721.1:69381215-69385582 GCF_004010195.1 Chiloscyllium plagiosum | reverse complement strand
GGTTCTTTACCCAGAGAGTGGTGGGGGCATGGAATGCGCTGCATGTGGGAGTGGCAGAGTCAGAATCATTGGTGACCTTTAAGCGGCAATTGGATAGGTACATGGATAGGTGCTTAAGTTAGGACAAATGTTCGGCACAACATCGTGGGCCGAATGGCCTGTTCTGTGCTGTATTGTTCTATGTTACAAAACCGCCCATACACATGACACACACCATCCAGAACTAACCTTTGATTGGCAATGGAGGAACCTCCACTGAATTTGTGTTTTCGGTATTGCTGAGGAGTGGAGTGGTCATTGGCAACAGATCTTCCATCATGTCAGCTGAGGTGAACTCTCTTAGCCACCAGTTGACTAGGTGACCTATAACTTTTCATTTACTTGTTTCATAATTGCGCAAGTTTGCTTTTGTATTTACAAAGCCAGAGGGAGAGTTGTCTTAAAGCATATTCATTAATTGTCAGTGCTCCCTCTCCTCACCACCTGAGGAGGCAGCAGAGAAACTTGATGTTAATCCAAGCAGTCACCACAGGAAAAAATGACAACCTCACCCTCTAGTGGCTGTTTCCTCAGTGCTGGTGAAATAAGCGCTTCATTTTCCCCACACGCAAATAGAAGCCATCAAGGTGTGGACCTCACTGTGTTGAGTATTGTAGGCACAGATGCCTCAGTATGGAGTGCCTCCCTCTGCCAGCATCCTGAAGCCTGAAGGTTCCTTCCTCTGAATAAGATTGAGTTTACAAACAGACAGGGCAGTAAGGAGTGGACTTGGTGCCTGTGCTTTCCTCATGTCCCACATGACATGCATTTCATGAGAATTTCCAGCAGGCTATATTTTCTTTCTGTTTTCAAATATTGTGAAGCATTCAGTGTGCATGTTATGCAAGAAAACTCATGATAGACTCAAACTGGCATTCACATTTAAATCAGGTGAACATAGCCATGACAAACTACTGTAACTCGATATTCCTGGCCTCTTCCCCCACTCAGGCCTTAGCAATCCATGATTTATTTCATGAAAAGCAAGTGTAATTGAAATACTACTTCTCTGTGATATTCGTTGACTCCTATTCTTTTGAACCTTGCTGTTATCCATTGCTAAAAGACTAGTCTCTACATATAGCTTTCTGAACACTTCCAATTTTGCCCACACTGCCTTTTGTGTGATTCCTGTATGTTCATTGCCTTGGATTCCTGTATGTTCATTGCTGTGTGACAATGTGACCACAGATTTCTAGATATTTTATTTGCATCTCTATTCCAGGCTGTAGCTCTATACCAGGCGAAAGCGAGGACTGCGAGTGGTGGAGACTAGAGTCGTAAGTGTGGTGCTGAAAAAGCACAGCGGGTCAGTTTAGATTACTTACAGTATATTTTCAGGCCCTTCGGTCCAACAAGTCCACACTGCCCCACCGAAGCGCAACCCACCCATACCCCTACATTTACCCCTTACCTAACACTACGGGCAATTTAGCATGGCCAATTCACCTGACCTGCACATCTTTGGACTGTGGGAGGAAACCAGAGCACCCGGAGGAAACCCCACAGACACAGGGAGAATGTGCAAACTCCACACAGACAGTTGCCTGAGGCGGGAATTGAACCCGGGACTCTGGCGCTGTGAGGCAGCAGTGCTAACCATTGTGCCACCGTGCCGCCACTGTGGCCACTGTGCCACCGTGCTGCATCCGAGGAGCAGGAGAATCAATGTTTCAGGCAAAAGGAGGCTCATTTCTGATGAATTGGAGACGCCGGTGTTGGACTGACATGTACAAAGTTAAAAAGTCAAACAAAACCAAGTTATAGTCCAATAGGTTTATTTGGAAGCACTACTTTCGGAGCGCTGCTCCTTCATCAGGGGACTTCTACCTGAAACGTCGATTCTCCTGCCCCTCAGGTGCTGCCTGACCTGCTGTGCTTGTCCAGCACCACACTCTTGACTGCAGTGCTATACCAGTCAACACAGGAATACTCACAGTCACCAAACTGTGCACCATAGGTGTGTGACAGCCAGGTTCGAATGATTGTAGAAGAGATGTCAAAAATAAAACAAAACCTCTTTCAATGCAGCTGAACACCTCAAAGTCTCTCTGTATTCTTAGTGATAATGGACACTCTGGCAACCTGTCCCAATTCAATAAAACATGTGAAAAATGAATAATTTAGCTTGAGAGGCTGGGAGTCAGCACATTATAACGAGAGTCTGGTGAAGCATCTCTTTTTGTTGACCTACATTCAATGTTTTTTCAGAAGTTCAGCCTGCCCAAATAATTCAGCAACTCTCACTGAAAAGCAACTGGGCCAACGAAGAAAAAAGTTGAAATTTCCTGCAGTTTTTGTCGACTGGTTGCGACTTACAGGAATACTGTGAAAGTTTCAAATTGCGTGACAGTGATTTTGCTGCACAGATAGTTATTTTATGTAGCTCGGGCACGTTTAGACAAGTCAGCTGTAAACTCTAAATCCAACTCATCGTACAAACTCCCACTAGAACCAAGTGACCCCTCAAAAACCCGAGGTATTCCAAGAATCAAAATTGTGATTTTTCTTTACTGGTCTTAGACTTCCATTTCTCCTAAAATTTATGGCTATTTAAATCACTGCTTGCTGTCACCTAATCAATACTTTATGACTTGAATCATCATCATGACCTTGGTTGTCATTCTTTACTGTGTAGCTTTCCTGGTTAATTTAAAAAGATGTGGATACTGCCCGAGTGGAGATTAGTTTTTGGAGATGCCAAAGGAGAGAGAATCCTTGCAAAACTGAATTTAAAAATTATTGGAAATCTTGACTTTTTCTTTTCCTTTGCTTAAGTTGAAAGTGTGAAAGAGTCGAAGCTGAACCAAAGGCTTTGACAAATAATCTAAAGAGCACAAACTCAAATCCCCTCAGTTTGAGAATTTGAATTAAGTTTCTTAAAAGAATCTGGAAAGAAGTGATGGTGCAAATAAAAATTAAAAGGTGCCTGTGGGATTATCGAGTGAGCCCAACTGGTTTATTGATGTTACTATGGGAAGGATACATGCTGTTCATACCTGGTGTGGGCTATTTGTAATGCCAGTTCCTCGTTTGAAGACTGCTCTCTAAAGTTGGACAAGCAACTTAAGACAATAACCAGGAGGGAAAAGTCTAGGCCATTCAGCCCTTTTAATATGCTGCATCATTTCAAAATAATATGATTGTGACCTTAACTCCATTTTCCTGCCTGACCCCCATAACCCATGACTCCTGTATCAAATACCTGCCTCTCTCAAAATTGGGTAGGTTCAATGATTCAGTCTTTACTCCTCTCTAGCATGGAGAATAAAAATCCTCAGAGAGCAAAACGTGCTCTTTATTCCTTTTTTTAAATGGAAGATACCTTCAGAAACTGTGTTCCCAATTCCTCCCGCCATCCATCTCCCACCTTCCCCCACCCTTAACAAAGGGAAATATGCTTTCAGCATCAAACTCTCTCAGAATCTTACATGTTTCAATAAGATCATCTCCCACTCTTCTAAACTAAAACAGGTATTGGTCTAACTTGCTCAACCTTTCCACATAAGACAATGTAAATCCCTCAGCTGTGTTAAACAGGGGCACCAAGAAATGGGCAATGAGTACTGGCATTGCCAAATACAAAATACAAAAGAACTATGGATGCTGTAAATCATAAACAAAAACAGAAGTTGCTGGACTTTTTCAACGTGAGCATGCCTGGAAGGAAGCATCACCGGACCTGATATGTAACTTTGATTTTTGTTGCTGGCATTGCCAATGTACCCACATCCAAGGATTATTAGTTTTTAAACAACTGAATCATAGAATCCTTACAGTGTGGAAACAGGCCATTTGGCCCAACATGTCCACACCAACCCCTCTGAAGAGTTACCCTCCCTGGCCCATTTGCCTCTTCTATTATCCTACAATCACCCCTGACTACTGCACCTAACCTACACATCCCTGAACGCTATGGGCAATTTGGCATGGCCAATTCACCTGACCTGAACATCTTTGGATTGTGGGAAGAAACCGGAGCAGACATGGGGAGAATGTGCAAACTCTACATGTAGACAGGTAGCCGAGGCTGGAATTGAACCTGAGTCCCGGGCACTGTGAGGCAGTAGTGCTTGCCACTGTGCCGCCCCTGAAATGATGAAAGTAGTCATGTCTCACAAACTTGATTGAGTTTTTTGAAGAAGTAACAAAGAAGATTGATGAGGGCAGAGCAGTAGATGTGATCTATATGGACTTCAGTAAGGCGTTCGACAAGGTTCCCCATGGAAGACTGATTAGCAAGGTTAGATCTCATGGAATACAGGGAGAACTAGCCATTTGGATACAGAACTCGCTCAAAGGTAGAAGACAGAGGGTAGTGGTGGAGG
>NC_057721.1:69373069-69381009 GCF_004010195.1 Chiloscyllium plagiosum | reverse complement strand
ATTGGTCAGGGTATTGAGTACAGGAGTTGGGAGGTCATGTTGTGGCTGTACAGGACATTGGTTAAGCCACTGTTGGAATATCACGTGCAATTCTGGTCATCTTCCTATCGGAAAGATGTTGTGAAACTTGAAAGGGTTCAGAAAAGATTTACAAGGATGTTGCCAGGGTTGGAGGATCTGAGCTACAGGGAGAGGCTGAACAGACTGGGGCTGTTTTCCCTGAAGCGTCGGAGGCGGGGTGGTGACCTTATAGAGGTTTACAAAATTTTGAGGGGCATGGATAGGATAAATAGACAAAGTCTTTTTCCTAGGGTCGGGGAGTCCAGAACTAGAGGGCATAGGTTTAGGGTGAGAGGGGAAAGATATAAAAGAGACCTAAGGGGCAACTTTTTCATGCAGAGGGTGGTACGTGTATGGAATGAGCTGCCAGAGGATGTGATGGAGGCTGGTACAATTGCAACATTTAAGAGGCATTTGGATGGGTATATGAATAGGAAGGTTTTGGAGGGATATGGGCCAGGTGCTGGCAGGTGGGACTAGATTGGGTTGGGATATCTGGTCGGCATGGACGAGTTGGACCGAAGGGTCAGTTTCCGTGCTGTACATCTCTATGACTCTATGACTCTAGTTGGCCCATGAGAACGTCTGCTGATTTGAGTGTCAAGTGCTGTTGCTAAGCATGAAATAGAGTAATCTTGAAAATTTTTACCACTAATTGATCAAATAATCACAATAGCAGGTTGTCACAGAGTTACAGAGTTATACAGCATGGAAGCAGACCCTCCAGTCCAACCAGTCCACGCTGAACATAATCCCAAACTAAACTAGTCCTACCTGCCTGCTCCTGGCCCATATCCCTCCAAATCGTTCCTACTCATGTGGCTATCCAAATGGCTTTGAAACATTGTAATTGTAGACGAATCCACCAAACTTTTTCAGCAAGTTCATTCCACACTCGAACCATCCTCTGTGTAAAACTTTGCCTGTTATATATTTATTAAATCTCTCTCTTCTCACCTTAAGAACATCCAGCAACATCCTGGTAATCTCTTCTGAATCATCTCCAGCTTGACAATATCCTTCCTATAACTGGGCGACCAGAACTGGTCACAGTACTCCAGAAGAGGCCTCACCAATGTCCTGTACAACCTCAACATGACTTCCCAACTCTTATACTCAAATGACTGAACAATGGAGGCAAGTGTGCCAAATGCCTTTTTAACCATTCTGTCTGTGTGTGACACAAACTTCAAAGAATTATGTATCTGCACCCCTAGGTTCCTCTGTTCTATAAAACTATCCAAGGCACTACCATTAATTGTATAAGCCCTATCCTTGTTTATTGTACCAAATGCAACACCTTACATTTATCCAGATTGAACCCCTGCCATTTTCAGTCCATTGACCCATTTGATCAAGATCCCTTTGTAATCTTAGAAAACCTTCTTCACTGTCTACAGTGCCACCAATTTTGATGTTGTCTGCAAACTTACTAACCATGCCTCCTAAATTCACATCAAAATCATTTCTATAAATGACAAACAAAAGAGGACCCAGAACCGATCCCTGTGAAATACAATTGGTCACAGCCCTCCAGTCTGAAAAGCAACCCTCCACTATTACTCTATCACCTGCCAATAAGCTAATTGTGCATTCCATTGGCAAGCTCACCCCAAATCCCATGTGACCTAACTTTACTAATCAGTCCACCATGCGGAACCTTGCCAAAGTCTTTACTAAAATCCAAATAAGCATCTGCAGCTCTGCCATCATTAATCCTTGTGGTAACTTGATCAAAAAACGGAATCAAGTTTGTGAGCCATGATTTTCCTCACACAAAACCATGCTAACTCATAGAATCCCTACGGTGTGGAAACAAGCCCTTCAGCCCAACATGTCCACACCAAACCTCCGAACAGTAACCCACCCAAACCCATTCCCCTCCCCTATTACTCTAAATTTACATCTGACTAATGCACCTAACCTCCACATCCCTGAACACGGTGTGCAATTTAGCTTGGCCAATTCACCTAAACTGCACATTTTGGATTGTGGGAGGGAACCGGAGCACCCAGAGGAAACCCACATTCCACATAGTCAGATGCCCGAGGCTGGAATCGATTCGGGTCCCTGGCGCTGTGAGCCACCGTACTGCCCTTTCTTTCAGCATTTTGGGAGTTCAAATTGACCAGAATCTGAAACTGGACTAGGCATGTAAATACAGTGACTACAAGAGCAGTTCATACCACCTCTTTGCCTTCCTGATTTATCTTTTAAGGATGCCCCTACACTTTTTAAAGTGATTAAGAGGTTCAACTGAACCAAGTTTTCTATATCAAAAATAAGATTCTCTCTTATAATCACTTCCAACAATTTACCGACAATCAAAGTCAGACTCATAGGTCTACAGTTTTCTGGTTTCTCCTTACAACCTTTCTTTAAATAAATACATTACTCACCCTCCAGTCATCAGGCATCTCACCCATAGTTAAAGATGGTGCAAATATTTCTGTAAGGGATACCATAGTTTCCTCCCTTACTTCCCACAATGTTCTTGGAAACATTAGATCAGGTTCCGGAGGCTTATCCACCTGTATATTCTCTGAGACCTACCAAAGTTCTGTAATATGAACTGTTTTTAAAACATCAAAGTTTGCTTCTCTGCTTTCTCCAGACTCCATTTCTTTCTTTACAGTAAAACCTGAGGTGAAATATTCATTTAGTATCTCTCCCATCTCCTGGGGTTCAACACAAAGACAACCTCCTTGATCTTTAAGAGACCCTACTCTCTCTCTAGTTACCCTCTTGCTCTTAATGTATTTGTAGAATCTCTTTTTCTGCCAATGCTACCTCATATCACCTCTTTGCCTTCCTGATTTATCTTTTAAGAATGCCCCTACACTTTTTAAATTGATTAAGAGGTTCAACTGAACCAAGGTTTCTTCTCAAAAATAAGATTCTGTCTTATTCTTGAATAGAACTTCAATATCTTTACTCATCCATTGTTCCTTAATCTTATCAGCATTACTCTTCACTCTTAACAGGAGCAAATTGCCTCCAAACTATTGACATCGCATTCTTGAATGCCTCCCACTTGTCAGTCCTACGAACATTTGAAAGTTCTTGTCTCAAACCATCAAAATTTGCCTTACTCCAATTAAAAAGTTTAACTTTCATGGAAGGCTTACCTTTTTCATAGCCATTTTGAAACTAATACAATTATGATGGCTAGA
The DNA here is from genome assembly GCF_004010195.1 of Chiloscyllium plagiosum. NCBI lineage: Eukaryota > Metazoa > Chordata > Chondrichthyes > Orectolobiformes > Hemiscylliidae > Chiloscyllium > Chiloscyllium plagiosum. The sequence continues at coordinate 69,377,776 of NC_057721.1, read as the reverse complement.
CTCAAAGTGTTCCCCCACTTTTACTTCAGTCACCTGTCCTGCTTTATTGCCCCTAACAAAGGTCTAGTTTTGCTCCTTCTCTAGTAGGAGCTTCCACATATTCATAAAGAAAATTTTCTTCAACACATGTGACAAATTCTTCACCGCCAAACCTTTAACACGATTGCAGCCTCAGTCAATGTTTGGAAAATTCCCTCATTACTACAACCTTATTATGCTTATATATATCTGAGATCTCCTGACATATTTGTTTCTCAATGTCCCTCTTATTATTGGGGGCATAATGGTACAATCCCATCCTTTCCTTTCTTATTTTTAATTTCTACCCATTCATTTTCACAGGCCGTTTTTTCAGAAAGATCTTCTCCAGTTACAGCAGTAATGTATTCCTTAATCAGAAACACCACTCCCCACCCTCACTTTTTGCCTCCTTTTCTATCCTTTCTGTAGAATCCAAAACCTAGAACAGTCTTGTTCATGTCTAAGCCAAGTTGCTTTAATAGCTATGAAGTCCCAATCCTATGTTCTTAAAACATGCCCTGAGTTCATCAGCATTCCCTGTAAGAACCCTTGCATTAAAAAAAAATGCAATTTAGTTTTTCAGAGTTACTCTATAATTTCTACATAGTCACCACTGCCTATGCCATCAAATCACCACATGGGTCTTTCATCAGTATCTTACAAATGACTTTAAATTTAATCTTGCCAAGCCTTCCTCAATGAAGTTTCATTCCATGTACGGAGACAGTGAGGTCTGCAGATGCTGGAGATCAGAATTGAGAGTGTGTTGCTGGAAAAGCACAGCAGGTCAGGCAGCATCCAAGGAGCACGAAAATTTTCCTGCTGCTTGGATGCTGTCTGACCGACTGTGCATTTCCAGCAATCCACTCTCAACACAGCAGAGCAGTGCATGCCAAACTAGGAAAGATTGCTTGGAATTATCCAAGTTGCAGGACAAAAACTGCCATTGTGTAAATCCAAAGTTCAATCCCTGTCCCTTTCTCATTCTGATGGGAGTACTTTGCCATGCAGAAAATATTGTGGCCAATTTTTTGGGGGTATAAAGTGCAACCAAGTTGATGGTTGTGAAAGAGGATGCCTTAATTCTGCCACAAAAATGTTGGGAGCAAGAAAACTTCCCTTAATCCGGAATGTAGTGATTACATGGTTCTGGGTAGATGGGGAGTGTCTGTCTTGTGATGGTTGGCATCATGTCATGTAAGTCCTTTTCCAATCTTATTTTTATTTGTTTAACCAGCACCTTTGCTTTAGCTTTGAAATGACAGCAAGTATGGATTAAGTGCAAATACTTAATAACTAGCATTACATTGCCATGGTGAAGGGGCATTAGCCAGATCAAATTGAATGATTAACACTATCATTAACATACTTGACAAACACATTTCATATGGCTATGCTAAATGCATTAATGCTTGTAAAATGATAACTTCAAGGAGTTTTGTGCTGTAAATGAATTTGTTCAGATTTCCCACCTGTTCCTGAAATTACCACTGCCTCACTTGCAAACACCTTCCCAAATCCAAAGAAGAAAATGGCTGTATTAGTGTATCATCTCATTATTGCTCACAGATAGATCTCAGAGTTCTTGATATTAGTTTGCATATAGATAGTAATGTTATTAAACATATTTGTGGAAACTATTAAGGAAAGTTTTTATCAGACTGCTTTGTTTTCTTTGTTCATTTCAGAGTTACAATATTTTGGGACCTTTGTGTTGTCTACATTGACAATCCAGAACCAATGGATATTGTTAGCAAGAACTGTGTTTCACTCAGTTAGCAAATTTGCACTCAGGAAGCCCCAAAAAGTTTATTTTTTCTGCACTTTCAAGACTCCAGAGAAATCAAATGTTATCTTTATCCCACAACACCAGGTTATAGTCCAACAGGTTTAATTGGAAGCACACTAGCTTTCGGAGCATCGCTCCTTCATCAGGTGATGATGAAGGAGCGTCACTCCGAAAACTAGTGTGCTTCCAATTAAACCTGTTGGACTATAACCTGGTGTTGTGTGATTTTTAACTTTGTACACCCTAGTCCAACACCGGCATCTCCGAATCATATCTTTATCCCATATCCCTTCATGGGATACAGCAATCAAAATTGCTCTCCACACAATCAGCATGTGTGGAGAGAAATCAGAGTTATTGTGTTGGGTTGAGTGACCCTTCCTCAGAACTCATGAGGTAACATTTGATCCTTCCAGTCTGAAGGAAGTGCAAAGCCTTTGTTGTTAGTCTTAAACAAAATGTGTGTGCATTGTTAATCGTGTTGTGATGTTGTTCAATTTTCCCAATAATGTACAATTCCTTAAATGCATTGCAACTGGGTTCAAAGCAAATGTGGCCATTCATGGGGTAATGGACCTGAAACAAAGTTCCTGGTTTGCACCATGATAAGCAGGCCTCTCCATTTGTGAATCTCTGATGTGAAACTTCTTGTTGCAACACGAGGATTAATCGCATCTGCTCCTGGAATATCTCTAACCCAACACTGTTACAATGTCAAACTTAGTAACTGAGAGTGGCTGAGAGATGCACAGATATTTCCCTTGATAATATCCAGAAGTACACAACAATTCAGAAAACCACCCTCGGCCTTGAATAGAATTGCAGCATGAAAAGTAGATTCATTCTTAAGTTTGTCCTTCATCGGTGTTCAAAGCAGTTTAGAATTATCAATACATTGCACAATGACATTCCAATTAACTTTTCAACACACAGTATTGTAGTCTGAATCAGTTATGGTATGAAAGAGCCCCACTAATAGCCATGAATGGATAGATTTATTTCTTTATAATTCAGTAGTGAGTGTGGTATTCAACTGCAGCTTTCCATTCAATTGATCTTTGCATTCATTTATCTGGCCTCACTGCATGAGTAGCATGATGTGAAAAAAAAGAGAAAAAAAGGTATTCACATGGGCCCCTCAATACCTTCTGAAGTTCCAGATTGCTTATCCTAATGAGGCACTTTTGAAGTGTGGTCCTTGTTGAAATGTGGAGACAATGCAGTGGCCAAACTGCCCATAATAAGATCCTGAAATCAGCAATGAGGTACGTGAGCAGGTTATCTGTTTTTTGTCAATCATTGTGACTGAGGGATAATTAACTGAGCAGGGCACAGGGGTGAATGTCTATGCTCCTCCTTGAGTGGTACCATGGATTGGTCACTGTCCACATGAGAGATCAGATCGGTCAGTTTGATACCTCATTCGAAAGACAGGTTTGATGTGTGCTCAGGCTCCTGGAGTGAAAGTGGATTGTGGGACTGGCAGTTAACAGTTCTAATGCATATATAACATCAGATGTGTTTCTTTTCTTCAGCTGAGGAATCTGTCAGGTAAATGATTTTCCTGAGCTTATCATGTTTTTGTTCAACAACCATGTGCTCCCACCAGGTAATTGTGCTCCATCTGAGCATAGATTGGAAAGTCCTTCCCAAATGCTTGAAAATCCTTCACGCTGCAGGCATCCAGAGTAGTGGAATTGTCACTCGACTTGTAATCCAGAGATTCAGGGGAGCCTGGTTGAATCCCAATGTGGCAGATGGTTAAATTGAAAAGACTGGAATTACAAGTCTTATGATGATTACAAAACCATTGTCAATTATTGTACAGATTGACCTGGTTCACTAAAGCCTATTGAGGAACTGTCATCCTTATATATCTGGTCGGCATGGACGGGTTGGACCGAAGTATCTGTTTCTGTGCTGTACATCTCTATGACTCTATGACTATATATAGTCTGGCCTATGTGTGACTCCAGACCCGCAATAATGTGGTCGACTCAGTAACGTAGTTGTCTCTTAACTGACCTCTGAACTGGGAGACAGTGAGGTTTGCAGATGCTGGAGGTCAGAGTTGAGAGTGTGTTGCTGGAAAAGCACAGCAGGTCAGGCAGCATTCGAGGAGCAGGAAAATCGACGTTTCAGGCTGCAGCCCATCATCAGGAATATCGTGACCTCTGAACTGGCCCAGCCAGCCAGTTAATTGTATCAAACCACTAAAAATAATCTCAAAAAAGAAATGAAACCGGATAGACCCCTTGACATTGACCTCAGAACTGGAAATGACAACAGCAAACATGGCCCTGTCGAACTTCTGGGGGCTAATAATCATAAATTGGGAGAGTTTTCTCACAGATAAGTGAAACAACAGCCTGATATATTTATGGAATCACACTTCGCAGAAAATGACCCAGACACAAGGAAACTTTATGCTGATTACTACATCCCCAACCCCCTGAAGGACCTGAACTTAAGGGAATTTATATTTGCCAGGATTTGGTGTTGGAGAGACTGTTAGGTCTGAAGGTGATAAGTCCCCGGGGCCTGATGGTCTACATCCCAGAGTACTGAAGGAGGTGTCTCGAGAAATCGTGGATGCGTTGGTGATTATTTTCCAGAGTTCGATAGATTCGGGGTCGGTTCCTGAGGATTGGAGGGTGGCGAATGTTATACCACTTTTTAAGAAAGTTGGGAGAGAGAAAGCAGGAAATTATAGACCAGTTAGTCTGACCTCAGTGGTGGGAAAGATGCTGGAGTCTATTATAAACGATGAAATTACGGCACATCTGGATAGTAGTAACAGGATAGGACAGAGTCAGCATGGATTTATGAAGGGGAAATCATGCTTGACTAATCTTCTGGAATTTTTTGAGGATGTAACTCTGAAGTTGGACGAGGGA
>NC_057721.1:69324579-69373017 GCF_004010195.1 Chiloscyllium plagiosum | reverse complement strand
AAGCTGGGTGGCAGGGTGAAATTTGATGAGGATGTTAGGAGATTACAGGGTGACCTGGACAGGTTAGGTGAGTGGGCAAATGCATGGCAGATGCAGTTTAATGTGGATAAATGTATGGTTATCCACTTTGGTGGCAAGAACAGGAAGGCAGATTACTACCTCAATGGAATCAATTTAGGTAAAGGGGCAGTACAGAGAGATCTGGGTGTTCTTGTACACCAGTCAATGAAGGCAAGCATGCAGGTACAGCAGGTAGTGAAGAAGGCTAATAGCATGCTGGCCTTCATAACAAGCGGGATTAAATATAGAAGCAAAGAGGTGCTTCTGCAGCTGTACAGGGCCCTGGTGAGACCACACCTGGAGTACTCCGTGCAGTTCTGGTCTCCAAATTTGAGGAAAGACATTCTGGCTATCGAGGGAGTGCAGCGTAGGTTCACGAGGTCAATTCCTGGAATGGCGGGATTACCTTACACTGAAAGACTGAAGCGACTGGGCTTGTATACCCTTGAGTTTAGAAGACTGAGAGGGGATCTGATTTAGACATATAAGATTATCAAAGGAGTGGACACTCTGGCAGCAGGAAACATGTTTCCGCTGATGGGTGAGTGCCGAACCAGAGGACGCAGCTTAAAGATACGGGGTAAACTATTTAGGACAGAGATGAGGAGAAACTTCTTCACCCAGAGAGTGGTGGCTGTGTGGAATGCTCTGCCCCAGAGGGCAGTGGAGGCCCAGTCTCTGGATTCATTTAAGAAAGAGTTGGATAGAGCTCTCAAAGATAGTGGAATCAAGGGTTATGGAGATAAGGCAGGAACAGGATACTGATTAGGAATGATCAGCCATGATCATGTTGAATGGCGGTGCAGGCTCGAAGGGCTGAATGGCCTACTCCTGCACCTATTGTCTATTGTCTATTGTCTACTCCCCACCCAGCTCATGAATCAGTACTCCTCATATTGAACACCATTCAAAGTAAGTATTGAAGGTGGCAGGGACATGGAACGTACTCTGGGTCTTAATGTCCCTGGGAGATTAGCTCGACAGAACCAGTACTGACTAATTTGGTTGCGTCCAAAAGGACATAGCTGTTAGACCCGGTGGTGGCAGATGGCAAGGAAACCAAAGAGGAGAAAAATATTCTTAACTCATTCTTGCCAATCTGCCAGCTACAGATACATCTGTCCATGATGTTGTCAGTAAGAGTGACCACTGCACAGAACCTGTGGACAGAATGCCTTTTGTCATGTTGTGTGTTACTATCACAGTTCTAAATGAAATAGACTTCGACCTGGTCTAGCAACTCATGACTGGGTATCCATAAGTCATTGTGGGCCAGAAGCTGCAGCAGAATTTTACTCAAACTTAGTCTGCCGCCTTACTGCCTGGCATATTGCCCACTCTACCATTGCCATCAAGCCATACAATCAACTCTGGTTCAATAAAAAGTGTATGAGGACATGCTATGAGCAGTATCAGGCATATCTAAAAATGAAGTGTCAACCTGGTAGAGCTACAGCACCGAACTACGTTGTGTGCCAAAGGGACAGAACTAAATGATCAGACTGAAACTCTGCAGTCCTGCCACATCCATTAGGAATGGCGTGGACAATTCAACAACTCATTTGGACTACACAAATATCCCCAACCATGAATAATGAGGAAGTCCAACACATCAGTCAAAAGGTAAGGCTGAAACATTCATAGCAATCTTCAGTGAGAAGTGCTAAGTGGATGATCCATCTTGGCCTCCTCCAGTGTCACAGATGCCAGTCTTCAGCCAACTGACTTCAGTCCATGTGATATCAAGAAATAGCTGAAGGCATTTTCCAGTACAGTTACAGCTGTACTCTCTGTAGGAGTTCATCAGGGTGATGTCCACGCCCCAACCATTTTCAGCAGCTTTATCAATGACCTTCCCTCCATCATAATAAGGTCAGAGATGGGGATGTTCGCTGATGATTGTGCAATATCCATGACCAGAATCCATGGTAGAGGAAACCATGGTGAAGAATTCAAAGTGTATTCAGGACAGTTTCCTTGAACAATAAGTGATAGATCCAGGGATCAAGCTATTTTGGACTTGTGATGTATAACGGTACAAGTAAGGATTGGACACTCTGGAGGCAGGAAACATGTTTCCGCTGATGGGTGAGTGCCGAACCAGAGGACATAGCTTAAAAATAAGGGGTAGGCCATTTAGGACAGAGATGAGGAGAAACTTCTTCACCCAGAGAGTGGTGGCTGTGTGGAATGCTCTGGCCCAAAAGGCAGTGGAGGCCCAGTCTCTGGATTCATTTAAGAAAGAGTTGGATAGAGCTCTCAAGGATACTGGAATCAAGGGTTATGGAGATAAGGCAGGAACAGGATACTGATTAAGGATGATCAGCCATGATCATATTGAATGGTGGTGCAGGTTCGAAGGGCAGAATGGCCTACTCCTGCACCTATTGTCTATTGTCTATAAGTAAAATAAATTATGTCAGACTAAAAGATTGCTTGAAAACAGTAACTATAACATGATATAATATTGCATTCAGTTTGAGAGGGAGAGCTTGAGTCAGAAACAACTGTGCTAAACTTAAATAGGAATAGCTACAAAGGAATTAGTACAGAGCTGGCTGGAATGGCCTGGGGGAAGGGTTTTAAAATGAAAACGATTGAGGATCAATGACAGACGCTTAAGAAAATACTTCATGGCTCACAGCAAACACATATTCCAATGATGTGGAGGTGGCAGTGTTGGATTGGGATGGGCAAAGTCAGAAGTCATATGACACCAGGTTCTCGTCCAACAGGTTTATTTGGAAATAGACCTGGTGTCGTATGACTTCTGACATACTCCAGTGATGTAGAAAGATTCAAGGAAATTGATAAGCCAACCAAGGTTAACAAGCAAGGTATGGATAGCACCAGATTGAAACAAAAGTACAATTTTGCAAAGTTTAATGATGCGCAAGATGATTAGGAAAGTTTTCAAAATTAACAAAAGATAACATAAATGTAATCAAGAGTGTAAGCTAAGCCATGAGGGTAAACTTGTAAGTAATATGAAGATGGATGGCAAGAGCTTCTTTAAATATATATAAAAAAAGAGAAGCCAAAGTGAACATAGGCCCCTTAGAGAGTGAGGCTGGAGAAATGATAATGGGGGACCAGGGAATGGCAGAGGAGTTGAATAAATATTTTTCATTAGTTTTCACAAAAGGAGACAGCAATTGTATGCTGAAATTATTAAATATTCAATGTGCAAAAGGACATGAAATAATTATGATAACTGTCAGTAGAGAAAAAGTGAGAATGAGATTCAAGAGGTTAAAGCTGATAAGTCCCCTGGAACTACTGGGATGCATCCCAGAATATTAAAATAAGTAGCTACATAGATAGTGGATGCATTGGTAGTAATCTTCCAGGAACCCTTAGATTCTGAAAATGTCCCAGAGGATTGGAAAACTACCAATTTGACATTTTACTGGTTATGGGGAAAATATAGTAAAGTGGGTGTGAGGAATGTTGGATCAGCCATGATCCGATTCAATGGTGTAGCTAGGCTCAAGGGTACGAATGGCCTATTCCTCTTCCTATTTTTCATGGTCTGATGGTCTTATGATTTTTATTTGCAAAGGGAAGGAGACAAAGAGCAGGTAACTATGTGCTAGTTAGCTTAATGTTTATTATGGGGAAAATGACAAACACTCCTCGAAAGGATGGTGTAGCAGAGTGTTTAGAAAGAACGTGTTTGATAAGCTATCACGTTAGAATACTTAATAAGTTAAGAGCCCATGGTTTTGAAGGTGGGATAATAGCATAGGTAGAGGACTGGCTAACTGAAAGAAGACAGGGAGTGGGGAGTAGGGAAGCATTTTCAGGTTGGTAACCAGTAACTAGAGATGAATTGAATTGAATTGAATTGAATTTATTGTCATGTGTACTGAGGCACAGTGAAAAGCTTTGTCTTGTGCAGAACACAGGGATCTTGTGAGGGACAGGGATCAGTGCTGGGACCATAATGATTAATGACTTGGATCAAGAAAGTGATTTTACTATAGCAAGGTTTGCAGATGACACAAAAATAAGTGGGAAGTCAAGTGGTGAGGATGACTCAAAGGATCTGCACAGGCATATGGACAGGTTAAATGAAACTTGCCAGGTGAAATATAATGTGGAGAAATGTGAGGTTATGCACTTTGACAGGAAGAATATAGGGGCTGAATATTAATTTGATAGAGAAAGAATGCAGAAATCTACAGAACAGAGATATTTGGGAATCCATGAGTCAAAGAGAACTAGCATCCAAGTTCATTGGGTAATAGGGAAAGCAAACAGAAAATCGGCCTTTATTCAAAAGAGAATGGATTATAAAAGGAATGAGGTTTTGCTAAAGCTGTGCAAGGCACTAGTCAGACCACAGCTGGCATACTGCGGACAGTTTTGGGCCCTTATCTAAGGAAAGCCTCCTTCTCAATTATAAGATTCTATGATTCTATGAAAAATATCGTGGCATTGGAGTCAGTCTAAAGGAGGTTCACTGAGCTAATAACAGCTATGGTGTGGGGGTGGGGATCTGTTTGTAGGTGGTGGAAGTGATGGACGATGAGGAGTTGTATCCGGAGGTTGGTGGGGTGGAAGGTGAGGAGCAGGGGGTTTTGTTTTTGTTGCGATTCAAGAGGTGGGGTGGAATTGGTCCTCCTGGGAGTAGCCCAATGTAGAGGAACCCACATCAAGAGCAATGGACCAATTTCATTGTAGAACATCCCAGATGCCTCCTTCTTCAAAGACCGTAATTTCCCCTCCCATGTGGTCAACCATGCCCTCCAGTGCAATTCCTCCACTTCTCCCCTTGAAACCCTTCCCTCCAATTGCAACAAAGACAGAATCCCTGGTCCTTACCTTCCACTCCACCAACCTTCGGATACATCGTATCTTCCTTCGCCAGTTCCACCACCTACAAACAGACTGCACCACCAGGGATTTATTCCCCTCCCTACCCCTTTTCTGCATTCCAGAGAGATCATTCCCTCCGCGACTCCCTTGCTGGGTCCACGCCCCCACCAACCCAACCTCCACTCCCGGCACCTTCCTCTGCCACCGCAAGAAGTTCAAAACCTGCACCCACACCTCCCCCCTCACCTCTATCAAAGGCCCCAAAGAATCATTCCACATCCGAGAGAGATTTACCTGTACTTCCACATGCGTCATCTACTGTGTCCATTACTCGTGATGTGATCTCCTCTACACTGGGGAGACAGGACGCAAACCTTCCAACTCGGCACTGACCCCTTGACCTGTCCTACCTGTCCATCTTCCTTCCCGTCTCTCCGCTCCACCCTCCTCTTTGACCTTTCACCTTCACCCTACCTTCATCTACGTATCACATTCTCAGCTACCTTCCCCCCCCAGCTCCCACCCCCCTCCCATTTATTTCTCAGATCCCTTGGACCACCCTGTCATTCCTGATGAGGAGCTTATGCTCAAAATGTTGACTCTCCTGCTCCTCAATGCTGCCTGACCGGCTGTGCTTTTCCAGCGCCACATTCTTTGAATTTATCTCCAGCATCTGCAGTCCTCACTTTCTCCTAGGGCAATAAAATGCTGGCCAGCCAGGGATGCCCACATCCCACAAAAAAGCGAATAAAGAAAAATAACTCCTGTCACTCACTGTCCTATGTTTTCCTTATTGCAAATGTCCATCAAGTTTTTTGCGTAGTTCAGTTGGGTATCAGATTTGAGGTTTTGGGGTTAAGTATGGGATGGTATATTTGGACATTTGGTATATCTAGGGTGGCTAGAATAAATGACAGGCATTGTAGGTCAGCTCTGTACCCAACAGCTAATGTCCCCAAATACTCCCGCCAATTCATATCACAACTTCCTCATGCCATTGGTCTGATCCCAGTAAGTCATGAGCCACTCAATTCTGCACAAGATTAATCATCTTCATTTCAGGTTGGCCTGAACCGCAGATTCGTTCTCATTTGATAGCGTGAAATCAGTTACTTTCTCACAAATTCGGTCTCACGTACCCACCTCAGAAGGGGAAGGGCGTAATTTCGCCGGGATAAAATATTTCCAGTTATGTTCTTGCCACAGGATTGTTGTGAATTCTTGTAACATGAATCCATGCTTAATTCACTATTTCCGTACTATCAAAATACAAGCGTGTAACAGAAGGGGCGGACTGAGTCCCCTCCTCCAAATTATCACAGCAATATTTGACAGTGCTAAAAATGGAGCACCTTGTTCCTCACAGATGAATGATCTCCTCCCTTGTGGTAGAATCTCCTGTCTGTGCAACCGACCCTGTCTGCATTAACTACTCTACTGTAATTATATTTTCAATATCATCTAAATCTTCCGGGCCTCAAGATTTCATCTCTTACTGCAATACCAGGGTAATGAAAGTTGGAATTCATCGTGTTCCCTGTGGACATTATGCCAGAGCAATTTTCCCAAACATCCTACATTTTGATGGTAATGAAACAGTGGGTAGTCATGTCAGTGAAGCAATGTTAGTGATGACATTTCTACAGCGGAGGAGAAAATGCCTTATGCAAGCAATTTACAATTATTGTGTTTGCCACATGTTGCTAGAACCAACAGCTGCCAAAATTCTGATAAAGCGGCTTTATGTCCTTTTGAAAATCCAAATAAAAGATTAATATTGCTTTTGTCTCTTCCTTACTCGCAAGTTGGTATTTTTGATCTGCCTTTCCCACCCTCTTTGTGCGACAGCCATGGTTGAGGCGAGATATAGCTCTCCGAAATCATCCTCAAATGGACATTTGTCATCTCAAGTGCTGTCAATGTTGAGAAACCACAGGAAATGAGCTTGAGACCTCAAAAGACTTAGACCAGGATCAAACTCCGAACATACATTAACAGACCTTCCACAGCATTCCTGATGAAGAGCTTATGCTCGAAACGTCGATTCTCCTGCTCCTCGGATGCTGCCTGACCGGCTGTGCTTTTCCAGCACACACTCTTCGACTTCCATAGCAAATGCCCACATTGGATCGATGGCTTTGGCTGATAGAAATAATGGCAAGAAACTCTGAAACAAATACATAGTAGGGATGAAATTTTGATGAATTCAAAGTCATCAGTCCAGATGAATAATTGTGTAATGTTTTGATTTGTTGATTTTGATTTGATGGGGAGGTGATGGTCTAGTGCTATCATCTCTGGTCTGTTAATCCAGAGATCCCCAGCTAATGTTCCGGGCATCCAGGTTCAAATTGCACCAAGGCAGATGATGACCATGGAACCTTGCTGATTATCAGAAAAAACCATCTGATTCACTAATGCGATTTATGGAAGGAAATCAGCCATCCTTACCTGGTCTGGCCTACATGTGCCTGAAACATTGATTCTCCTGCTCATCAGATGCTGCCTGACCTGCTGTGCTTTTCCAGCACCACTGTAATCTTGACTCTGATCTCCAGCATCTGCAGTCTTCACTTTCGCCTCCATGTGACTCCAGACGTACAGCAATGTGGTTGACTCTCAATTACACTCTGGGCAATCAGGAATGGGCAATAAATATTAGCCTAGCTGGTGACATCTATATCCCGTGAATGAATAAAACAAAGTTGATCCCCGAGAAGGTGGAAGACAAATAGATGCATAGCATTAAGAAGGTAGCACACATTATGTTACATCGGCAGGATGTTTCCTTATGTGACAATATAGAACAAGAGGTCATAGTTTTAGCATGAGGGGTAGCAGCTTTAAAACAGGAGGAATTGCTTCTGTCAAAGGGTCGTGAATTTGAGTATGCTGACACATTGAGTACATTTAAGGAGGAGATAGACAGAATTTTGAGTAGGAATAGGTTGAAGGGTTATAAAGGAGAGTGTTAGTGGATCTGCAGAATTTTCAGCCCATCAAAGTCCTTCAAATCTTCAAAGAGAAAGTTAAAGCCCTGTTCCTTTCAGTTTACAAACTCTGCATAACAGAGCACTTACTGAAGTTAGAGCTTAATAACTCTAAACAACAGGATATTGACTTCAATTCTTTTTTTCAGTATGATCCATTGGATCAGCCTTGGTTTATCGATTTATTGAATTTTGTCTGTACAGGCATTGTCAGTTGTCCATGTAATTTGGTTCAAGTTGGTTTATTCAGGTAACAGAAATATTCTGTGCCTGTCGAATATACACTTGTTGCTGCTAAAGTGAACCAATTCTAATTTATGACTGCAAAATCTAACAGCTGCTAAGTAGACACTACAGGGAGGTCATTTGGAGGGTCAATGGTCTGAAAATGACAACTTTCTCAGTAATCTTCATGAATCCTATGTTCAGGTTTGGGTTTTTTTTACATTATTTTATTACTTTACAAATTAATGCTTCACATTTGATCGTTGAAGGAGCAGGGTTGCAAAGCAGTCTCGGAGCCTGTGGATGGTTATACATAAATGCAAGGCTTTCTCTTATAGCTTTTGAAATTCAAAGACTGGATTCTGATTGTGATACTACTGTTTGAAGTACATTGCCAGTAAATTGCTAATGGGACTGCCTACCAGTTGATGAACATATGGTTTGTTTATATCTGGTGAGAGATGGAGTTTATTTTGGTGACAGCAGGTGCTTAATGGGTGTTATGCTAATAAGATGCGCCTGTTTAAAAAGCTGGTTAGAACACAGTTTTAGGCCTAATTGCTGATTACCATAATTCCAACTTGCCTGGAAGTGCTGGAACAGACAGCTGCGGATTTAACTCCACTTTTATGAGCTTAATGCTGCCACTCACAATGAAGGGATGGGGTGCTCTGACAGATATGCAACCACAGGTTAAAAAATGGCTCTGTGAGCTGAGGGAGAGCACTTAGAAAGTGTTAGACGTAGCACTGGACATCCTGGAGGAGGAGAGCCAGGGGATGAATAATGCCCTGTACTTTGCAGCCTTACTCTCTCTCTCTGTCTCCTGCAGAAGTTGTGCTGCTATGTGCTAATTCTCATCCACACTGAAGAGGGGACCCCTAACCTGATACAAACATACTCATGAACATGTAGGCCATTCAGCCCTTTGAAGATTTGTAACCATTTGTAACTTCAAATCCACATTCAGCCTGATGCAGGTGGACTGGCACAGCATGTAAACCTCAGGAGGTGAAATTGTCAGAGTCTTCTGAGTGTTGGCAAAGACTTGGCAAAATGGTCTCCCGATGAAACTCTCTTCATATCTCCAGCAGCAAGTGAACACTGAACAGTGATATATGGAGCAATTGAAATTCTCTGCTCACACTAGTTTATTCCCAGTCAGCAGGTCACTGTTAAAACTGGGCACTGGGTTTAATGGCAACCACCAAATACAGTTTAGGTGCTAGCAAGTGATGTAATCTGCAAGTAACATTTTAACGATCTGCAAGGCAGCCATCAGGGTATGCAATGCCACTTCTTTTCCAAGTTGGTATTTTGCACAAGAGTCATAGAGATGTACAGCACAGAAACAGACCCTTCAGTCCAACTCATCTATGCCGACTGTATATCCTAACCTAATCTAGTCCCATTTGCCAGCACTTGGCCCATATCCCTCTAAATCCTTCCTATTCAAATACCCAGCCAGATGCCTTTTAAGTGCTGTGTTGGACCAGCCCGCACCACTTCCTCTTGCAGCTCATTCCATACACATACCACCCTCTGTGTGAAAATGTTGCCCCTTAGGTCTCTTTTATATCTTTTCCCTCTCACCATAAACCTATGCGCTCTAGTTCTGGACTCCCCCAACCCAGGGAAAAGACTTTGCCTATTTATCATATCCATGTCTCTCATGATTTTATAAACCGAAGGTGCTTGAACCTGCTGCTGCAGTAAGACCCTTTCTTGGCTGTCTTAGCCGATGTCGGGCACCTAAAGTATCCAGGGAAACGAGCCCCCACACATTTCACGAACCCAAGACTTGAGCCATCTAGTGGCAGTAGCCTACCATTACATCAGTATCGTTGATTGCAAAATTGAATGAGGGGTTTAATATAACAGTTTACTGTACAGTGTTAAATGTTGACTGCAAAAGCTGAGAAAAATCAGCATGGTGAGATGTTCAGCTTTCTCCTATGTTGTATAATTCCAGGAGAATCACTGCACAGAGGCCTGTGTTGCAAGAGAAGACTTTAGAAATCAGATTGATAGTGAGAAGCTGTTCCTCCCAGTAGGGCCAAGAACTAGAGGCCACCAATCTAATGTTAATGTCAAACATAGCAACATGGGGGAAGGTGAATCTTGTTATTGCTGTATAAAGGAACATGTTGTGATAGTTATTTATCTTGCACTGATCAGGACAGAATCGCAAGAATCCCAAACAGTGATTTATACTACAGGAAAAAAACAAGGTTCTAATTAGTTAGCAAGTGGGATCTGTTTGATTGAGTTGAATACAGCAGTAAATAGTTATTTCCAATGTTTTGCTTAATGTTTTTTAAACTTTTTATGCTCAAGTGGGTGGAATTTGGAATGCGGTGCTGCTTCGTGTTTTAGAGGTAGATTAGATTGTGACTTTCATAAGTATATAGGATAATTATCTGAAGAGATAGAATGTGTGGAGCCACAGGGTAAACACAGTGAAGTGGGACTAGCTGAGTTGCTCTTTCATTGAGCTGGAATGGGCAGGACAGGTCAAATGGCCTCCTGCTATACCGTTACTGTTCTGTGATGCTGTCAACATTGGAGGTGCCGTAGGTTGATTTGATTTATTACTGTCCCATGTACCGAGATTCAGTGAAACATATTGTTTTGTGTGCAAATCATGTTAGAGACAAAAAAAACTGCAGATGCTGGAATCCAAAATAGACAAGTAGGGGACTGGAAGAACACAGCAAGCCAGGCAGCATCAGGAGGTGGACGTTTTGGGTATAATCTTTCTTCAGGAAACCTTACCTTAAGTACATTAGGATGATAGAACAGAATACAGAATATAGTATTACAGCCACAAGAATATATGAGATGAACATTCATAAGTCTGAAAACAGTGGGGAAGAAGCTGTTCTTCAATCTATTGGTACGTGCTTTATATCTTCTGCCCAATGGAAGTGAGTGGAAGGGAGTATAACTGGGATGGGAGGGGTCTTTGATTATGATGGCTGCTTTCCCAAGGCAGGATGCATTGACAGAGTCAATGGATGGAAGACTGGTTTTCTTGATGGACTGGGCTATGTTCACAACTCTCATAGTTTTTTATATTTGTGGGCGCAGCAGTTGCTGAAGCAAGCTGTTCTACATATGGATAGAATGCTTTCTAAGGTGCCTCTATACAAATTAGTAAGAGCCATTGTGGACATGCCAAATTTCCTTAGGCTTATGAGCAAATAGAGATGTTGTTATGCTTTCTTAACCATAGCATTGAAATGGATGAACCAGGACAGGTTGGTGGTGATCTTTACTCCAAAGAAGTCAAACTCTTGACTATCTCTACCTCAGCTCCACTTCCTGAAGTTGATGACCAGCTCCTTTGTTTTACCATCATTGATGGAGAGATTGTTGTCATAACACCATGCCATGGAGATCTAATCTCTTTCCTGTATTCTGTCTCATCATTTTTTAAGATTTAGGATTGGTGGCAAAAAAGCAATATCATGGCCATAAGGCAGCAACTAACACCAATGCAAAGCAACCAGCAGGTGGCACACTGTTCGCACACGTGCAAAAGCTGCCTGTCCAACTGAAGCATCAGAGCCAGCAATAGTTCAGGTAGTTGCCAGTAAGAAAGATGGTGCTGTCCAATTGTTCACAGCTAAGAAATGCAAATGACAATGTGTGTTGACACAAGAACCAAAAACCTTTGTTTTGAATCTTCTAAATATAAGAAATAGGAGCAGTGATAGGCCATCTGGACCATCGAGCCTGCTCTGCCATTCAATAAGGTCATGGCTGATCTTATTGTGGACTCAGCTCCACTTCCCGCCCACTCACTATAACCCTCAATTCCTTTACTGTTCAAACTCTATCTATCTTTGCCTTGAAAGCGTCCATAAAGGTAGCCTAAACTGTTTCACTGGGTGGGGAATTCCACAGATTCACAACCCTTTGGGTGAAGAAGTTCCTCCTCAACTCAGTCCTAAATCTACTCCCATGCATTTTGAGGCTATGCCCTCTAGATCTAGTTTCACCTGCAAGTGGAAACCTGTTCTGAGATGTTACTGCACAACTCTGAAGCAAATGGGACTTGAATCTAATCTACTGGCTGAGAGGTAGGGATAATACCACTGTGCTGTAAGAGCCGTCCCTGCAGCCTTGTGGTGAAGGAGAGATTATTACTACATCTGGCATGACTGTCCCACCGTCACTAATTATTTTACACTCACCTTTGTATTTTGTTCATTTTCTAAATAAACAAAATTTAATTTAGCCTGGTAAACTAAAACAACAAGAATATCCAGTCCTACTAAAGAGCCTTGCAGTGTTTTGTGGGAATGTTTTTATTAGGTTTTGTTATTATTTATTTCATGAAGTTAAACCAAATATTTGTACAAAATGACTGCGGCAAACTTGAGCCTTCAGTCTTCTGATACACCGTGATTTAGACAAAAGTTATATGTCTTATCCAGTTGCCCACGCTTTTAATTCATATAATGGAGAAAGCATCTAACTGCATTATTTGCCAATAATCTGCTCTTACATCATTGTGCAAGTTGACACTGGAAGCTGATTACCTTGGACAACAGAGAATATTGTCACCAATTGCTGCCAACATGCATGAACCACTATGGGAGCACAGAGTGATTTCAGTAACCATCGTGAAAGTCAACACATACAGTGTTGCCATAATGTTGCAGTGCCTCAGGAAGTGAATGAGCAGCACGTGGAGGTAAAGATCCAGGGGTTCATCCATAGGAAAGAACTGAAAGGTTTGTTGGGCTGAACATATTTGGCCATGACTCTCTTTGCACAACTATCTTTAACTTCTGATCATGTCATCAACATGTGCTTGTGAAAATTTATTTGTTTTCAAATTTGTGGGGTCGAAACTGGAATTTCACTTTGGAAATTGGACTAAGCTGCAGCTGAGATCATGTCTTGCTGCAGTACTTGACAGTTAACTTGGCAGCTCATTTCAGAAGGAGTTTTACTGGACATGATTTGATGAAGGTGACGCTGTTTGCGAATATGTTGGGTTCGTAGGTTGGAGGTAATTCCAAGTCTCTGTTCAATGAATGAGAGACAGTCTTGTAACCTCTTTCATGAACATCCTAAGTGCTTTACTACAATGATTTGATCCAAAGTGTCATGTATATTAGTGAGTAGCCAAATGTGGCCTTCTATCCTATGCACAGTGCAATCCATAGATAGCAATAAAGTGAGCAATCAGTTGGTCTGATTTCTGGGTGGCATGGATCAAAGAAGAAACATTGATGAAAGCGTTATCATATTTTTTAAATCAACTTTTTTTTAATCAACCTGTTCAGGGATGGCGTTACACATCTCTGGAGCAGGTGGGACTTCAACCTGGATCTCCCATTTCAGGGAGAGGGATGCTAACACTGTACTACAGGAGGTCCCAAAGTATTGTTATTACACACCTTTGAACTGGTGGGACTTGAACCAAGGCCTTATGACCCAGAGGGAGGGATACTACACCGTGCCCCAGGGCCATTGGTAAAGAAGTTCTTTTTAAAATTGAACTTGTTTTTCTAATATACCTGTTCAGAGATATTGTCTAGAACAGGTGGGACTTGAACCCAGATCTCTTAGTCCAGGTAGAGACACTACCACTGGGCCACAAAAGAGTCTCAAATTATTATTGTATTTCAGTGGAATTAACTACTCGCACCTTGAGCTGAGAGAAAGCTGCGTTTAAGGACTTATTTAGTAAACAATGGTGGAGAATGGATCACTCATGACTCTTAATAAGAAGAGGCACCTGTCTTCCCAACGGGATCTTATTGAAATGTGGCAAAATTTACAAGCTACGTTGGCTTGTTACAGACAGTTATTAAGACCACCAGGAACCAGAGGTGACCACAACAGGATGTTGGAAATGGACTGTTCGTTTCTCTGCATGGAGCCAAATGTAATTTCTGTCCTTAACCCTTTCAGTACCATTATCTTATACAAGAAACACCTTACTCTTCTCTAGCAGATCCTGGGAATTGAAGGACCTCTGTGCATAGGAGCATGATTTTATGTCACAGGAGTGCAGTACAGTAAATCTGACCTTTGATTGCAAAGAGACAGTGGGGTTTGGGAAATCACACACTGGAGAACAGGACTAAAAGAACAATATACAATTTCTCAGATCTAAAGTCTGGTAGTCTCCATTTTAACTAACTCCTTGATTGTCTAATACCCTCATTATACACCCAGCAGCCATCTGTATAAGGCACTTGTAATATTTCTGCCAGTGCCCCAGAGGAAGGGAGTCTCAAGCTGAAATAATTGGTTATTTTCAGACTTCCAATTGGCATATGTGGTCATATGACCCACTAGAATATTGTGAAGAAGGTTCAATTAATCTCCTCCGGGATAATCTAACCAATGCCTATCATTTATCTTTTAACACAAAGGAGCTGATTGTGGAAACCCAATAACTTTTATTTTATTATTCAAACAAGCCAAGCTGCTAACCTTCTCACACAGTATCTCAGAGGCTGTGGTTTGTTTCCACAGTGATGTATGAACCCCCTGTTGCTGCGGAGATGGCAGGAGCTGTCAGCACCTCTCGCTAATGCTGACAAATGGTACTTATTACATCAGGACTAATTTCATCCGATCCCCTTCATATGAAGATACTTAGCCTTGGTTGATCAAATTGTGTCGGAGTAATTACTGGGAACAGACCTTATTAGAAGACAGCAGTCCTTATTCATTGCCTTTTTCCATCTCTCTACCTCATAACTCATCTCCCTTCCTACTCTCGACATTTTCTGAACATTATTTGTAGTGGTGCTTATGAGATAGGGTTGGGGGGGGTGGGGTTTGTGTGGGAGGTGGGAAATCATATTTCCTCTAGGGTCCAATGCAGTTCCTTTGCAGATAATTAGTTCCTACACAATCCAATTTTCCTTTTTCTCAATTATCTCTTAAAGGAGAAGGAAGTTAAAGAGGGAATCATTTTTAGTTTGAAATATTTGCTTATCTCAGAGAAGAAAACTGAATGCTTATGAGGTAATTATTGGACTTAGTTTTGTTAACACGCAAGTTTTATTGTTGCCTTGGAGACCGTTAAAATGTAATTTTCCTCTTTGTCAGGGGTCTGCAGGAAATGTCCTATGATGGATCTGAGTGAATCAGCTAGGATGGGGCTGGAGGGGATTTGTGACTGAAAACTTGCCTGGGCTTTTATTAATTTCAAAATATACCTCAGTTATATATTAAAAAATTGTTATGCAGTCACAAACGAGGTTCGGTTCTGTACAGTAGCATAGCAAGGAAACAAACATTGGAGTGTGACTCCATCCAACAAACAAAGCAAAGACACCTCTTACTTGTACAAGACTACATTTACATGCACTTGAGGCACCAAGAGGGTCCGCGAACTGAACAGACCTCCATTTGACTTTGGCAGCACCATTACTATTGTTTAAGAATGGAAATTTCCAGACATGAAGCATAGCGATCCCGAAGGCCAATCCCTCTGGAAGTGCTCTTAGTCCAATTTGAAGTCATGTTGTTCCCCCACTGTTTCCATTGCAAAATTCATGATGCGGTAGAAATGGCCCGGCCTTTACATTTCCTCAATTCACATCCTGAGGGTACCAGGCAGAGAATCAGCGGTGTGCAGCAGAAACAATGCCAGAACCTCGGCTATTTAGAATTTATGTAAATAGCTTGGGTGAAGGAATGGATGGTATGGATTCCAATATTTTACCTACAACCAAGGTTATGCTAATCGGTCTGTAATTTTCCATCTTTTGCCTTACTCCCTTTTTAAACAGTACTTTTCATGAAGGGGATTGAATACAAAAGTAGTAAGGTTATACTTCAGTTACACATGACACTGGTGAGATCACATCTGGATTATTAATTGGTTCCCTTAGTTAAGGTAGGGTGTAAATGCATTGGAAGCCATTTAGGGAAGATTTATCAGACTAATACCTGGAATTTTGTCTTATATGGAAAGGTTCAACAGGCTAGCCTTATATCCACCGAAGTTCAGAATTGTAAGAACCAAATCGATTGAAACTGAGAGGTTATGATTGGAGTTGGAGAGAGGATGTTGCCACTTATGTTCAAATCTAGAACTGAGTCACTGTTTCCCACTCAGAGATCGCTGATTTTAAACAGAGATGAGGGTACTTTTTTTTTGCAGAGCATTGTGAATCTTTGGAATTCTCTTTTCAAAGAATGGTGGGATCAGAGTCCTTGAATATTTTTAAGGACCAGCTGGTTAGATTCTTGGTAAGCAATTGGAGGTGGAAAACAATGTGCATTTATGGATGCATCAAATCAATCTGTGGCAGAGCAAAACCTATGGGGCTGAAAGGTCTCCTGCTGCTCCTTGTTCATATGGATGTTCCAATGGATGATCTAAGGTCCTTCTGAAATATTGTCACTGTTGTAGTGTAAGAAACCATGTTATGCAAAGCAAGCTTCCACAAACAGTAATATAATCATGAACAGGGAATCTAGTTTGGTAGTGTTAGTTGAGGGATAAATATTGTCTGAGACATAGGGAGAACTTCCATGCTCATCTTAAAGTGCCTTGGGATCTTTTGCATCCATTCGAGAGAGCAAATATCAGTTCTCCCTTTCATTCCTCCTTTTTTCCATTCCTCTCCTTTCTTACTAAATCGACTTTTCTTTTATTCTTTCTTCCTTCCTTCCTTTCTTTCTCTCTCTCACTTCCTTTCTCTCCCTCCATCTCACTCCCCTTCCTTCCTCTCTTGCTTTCTCTTCCTTTCTTTTGCAACCCCCCACCCAGTATCTCTTTCTCTCTCTCTCTCTCTCTGTCCTCCTTGCTTCCTCTCCTATATATTTTCTTCTCTCTCTTTCTATCTTTTTGAAATCTTATCTTTATTTTGAAATCCATTCCTAGTCTTGTTACTTCTTGCTTCTGGAATATCCTTCCATCCCCCAACCCTCTGAGAAATGTCTGTTCCTCTAATTCTGGCATCTTGAGGATTATCATATTTTAATCTCTCCAAGAAAACCTGTCAGGGTCCCAAGCTCCGATGCCTCTTTCAGGACCTTTCTATCTAACTTCCCTCCTTTAATGTACTCTGTAAAACCTGTAAATTGACCAATGCCTGGGTCTCAAACTTGACTGTTTAATGCTGTTGGAAGTAGCTGAGATGTTTTGTTATGTTGGAGATGCTTTGTAAATATAAGTTTTTCTTCTATTTTCTTTCTTCCCTGCAGCTGTCGGGTAGATTCTTTGATGAATTTCCATCAGTTGTTTAAAGTTCTGTCAATTATTAGAGAAAGTACTCAATAGAGACTAGAGCTGGAAAAACGTAACCCAGATGCAACTGCTTCATGCCCAGATCTTGTTCCCTATTCTCTGACCCTGAATTCATTTAGTCTCACAGCATAGTATCCGTTCTCAGTAAGTAAGTTAAACAGTGAGTTTGAGAAGTTTAAGAGGGCTACCCTATCCTGGAAAGAATCGTCTATCACTGATTCTGCTATTTTGCAGAAAACCAGGCAGAATTGTCAAAAGCCAATTCTGAAACACAGGGCAAGTCATGGAACTTCCCTTCATGGAGATATATAAATGTATGGTAAAGATCAGATGGACCATCCTAACAGCACATCCCTGAGCAACCAGATACTCCCATCCAACTCTCGCAGACACCTTGTCTGGTAATTTCCTGAGAGGGCTAAAAATGGCAAAAAGTAACTGCAAATAAATGAGTATGGAGATCACAAAGACCAAGTGTTAATTGATAAAATCACTTACTTCCTATGTTTCACAATCTCAGCCCTAATCAACAGTGTTTGCTTTAGATTAGATTATATTCCCTACAGTATGGAAACAGGCCCTTCGGCCCAACAAGTCCACATTGACCCTCCAAAGAGTAACCCATCCAGACCCCTTCCCCTACCCTATATTTACTCCTGACTTGGCAATTTAGCATGGCCAATTCACCTGATCTACATATCTTTTTAGATTGTGGGAGAAAACCGGAGCACATGGAGGAAACCCACACAAACACAGGGAGAATTTGCAAACTCCACACAGACAGGCAGGAATCGAACCCAGGTCCATGGCGCTGTGAGGCAGCAGTGCTAACCACTGAGCCACCATGCCACCCCAAAGTTGGTTAAACAATCCCATCACAGGAAATCGTACTTATGTGACAAGATGGCGGCTGAGAGGAGACCTGATAGAGGTCTACAACATTATCAGAGGCATAGATAGGGTGGATAGTCAGAGGCTTTTTCTCAGGGTTGAGGTTTCGATTACAATGGGTCACAGGTTCAAGGTGAGATGCAGAAAGTTTAAGGGAGATGTGTGAGGGATGTTTTTCATGCAGAGAGTGATAGGAGCTTGGAATGCATTGCCAGAAGGGGTGGTGGAAGCAGGCACATTGGTGACATTGAAGAGGCATCTAGATGATTACCTGAATAGGGAGGAAATAGAGGAAAATGGACAGAATAATGTTTGTTTTTTAGTTTATATGGATATGATGAGGGCTGAAGGGCCTGTTTCTGTGCTGTACTTCTGTTATTCTGTTGTTTGTTCTTGACAGCTTAAGTTATATTAGATTTCATTAATTACAGTTTGGCTTGTAAGGTATCCACAATGACTCAGAGGTCACACATTTACCTCTGAATAAAATGGACATGGGTTCAAGTGCCATCCAGATACTGGAGTGAGAAGTTCAGGCGAACATTGCAGATCCCACAGCACTATTCTGGAGAGTCCTCCACAATGTTCTGGAAAATATTTACCCCCTAAACCAACATCATTAAAACAGATTAGCTGGTTATTATATTGTGTGTGGGATCTTTATATGTGTAAATTGGCTGCCACATTTCCTCCATTACAGCGCTTCAAACAATGCTTCATTAGTTTTGAACCACCCTGGAGCATCCTGCAGTCATGAGGTGCACTATCTAAATGGCTTGCTTTTGTTAATCCAATTCCAAAAGGAACAATAAAAGTTCTGGAATTTCTGTTTGATTTAAATAGAATCTGATTACTCTGCCGAGCAGAAGGAACTGAGCCTTGTCATCAGTCTGTGTTGGAGGGTAAAAAAGTATGGTTTGCTCCTGGCCTTGGCCTCAGAGAGTCCCTTAAAAAAAGCACACACAGATACACAAACCCTGAAGCCATTACTGCTGATACACCCTGCTTTGAATAAGTCACATAAACCCCCACATTAGAATATCAGATGCAGAAATATTGTAAGTGTATGTTAAGGTTTTGTCTGATATAATTGCTCCCATTATTTCCTGTAAAGCATTCCAATTGAACTATCAAATGGCTAAGTGAAAGTCCCGGAAGCATCACTTTATCCTTTGATAGCAATGCCAGGTGAATGAACTATAGAATATGATTAAAACATTTATCTCCGTAT
Organism: Chiloscyllium plagiosum; assembly: GCF_004010195.1. Classification (NCBI taxonomy): domain Eukaryota; kingdom Metazoa; phylum Chordata; class Chondrichthyes; order Orectolobiformes; family Hemiscylliidae; genus Chiloscyllium; species Chiloscyllium plagiosum. Next base: position 69,353,564 of record NC_057721.1, on the reverse strand, counting down.
TAAATAATTTCTTTGACAAGTCATTTCTCTCACCTGTTCTATTATTACTTTGTCAAAGGAGGGCCGTAAGTGTGAGGACGCAGTGATGGCTGGGACCAGGCATCATTGCAGAGTAAACTTTGTGTTCAACAAGTCATAAAGAGAGAAAGGCCACCTGCTAGTCCTTTTATTTAAAACCCTCAGTGGCTTTGAAATTTAATGGTTGCTATAAACTAATCACTTTGATTCAGATGCTGAGAATGACTGAAATTTACCACCACTGACATTTTATCTCTGTGGCAAGCATCTTGTTTTGTAGACCTGTGGGATTTTTTTTATATTCAGCAGGATAAGTATTTTGTTTAATTCACAGCTTCTATTAGATAAGCTTTCCTTTAATTCTAGATTTATTGAACTGAAATTTCACCCTGTGCTGTATTGGGATTTGAACCCTTGTTCCTAGGACATTACCTGACGCTTCTGGATTACTAATCCTGTGACATCACAACTGTGCCACCACATGTCTTGGTTTACATTTTCTATCTGTACCAGAGCCAGTGTGGCACACCCTTAATGCTGCACTGACATCTTAGCTATAATTTGTGCTCATCTGCCTGGAGTGGAGGAATTGAACCACAACCTCCTGACCTGGAGTCAAGAACATTGCCAAGAATACAAGCAACGTAGAGCCTATTAAGGAGTGTTCATTAACAAAAAGCAAAGGCTAGTGAGAGCCATGTCATATGGAAGTTGTGAGGGGAGTGTTGCCAGGCAAGAGGGAATTAAGAGCATTTTGTATATAAAGGCCAGGGAGAACGATGTTATCTCCACACCTCTGGGTAGTTTGCTGCAGTTGTGGTGCAATATTCCAATAAGGGAACTGGAGGAGAGGATTGGTGCAGTGACAAATCCTGTTTGACCTCAAGCCTTCAGTGATAGGCTCTGTAAATTCCATTGGTGAGGATCACGGCTTGCATGTCATTGGGGAAAAGGTGGATGTTGGTGATAAACTTTGGGAGGCAGTCACATTTGAGAAGGATACTTCATAAGTCTTCACAGTTGACAGAACGAAGGTTTTCATGACCTCATAAAAAGGGTACATACAGGGTTGGCATCATTCCATCTAGTTTATGTGTTATGGACTAGGCCAGACCACTCAAAACATTCTTAAACAGGCAGCTCAGACCATAACTTTGTTTCAGTAAGTGTACAATGAAAATAACCCAGAGTAAGTTAGCTAGGTTGATTACCAGGTTTTAAAACAGACAAAAATGTATTCACAAAATTACGGAATGAAACACAAAGGACACAATATCGAATGCCCACAGGACACAGACTATCCTAAACTAGACTTAATTATACTGTTCTGAATATACACAACAGTCCCAATAAACACAGAGCAAAAAATGAAACAAGGCTTACAGATCAAAGTTAGAAGGGCAGAAGGAGAGAGAGTTGAGCAGCCTGTTTCCACACAGCTCCACTGCTGAACTCCCTAACTTAACTTCAGTTTCCAGGGCTGGCCACTCCCCTTTCATTATACAGGTCACTTCTAAACATAAAAGCTTTGGCCTAAAGTCTCATCTGTTTACGTACAGACAAAAAGGCTTTTCATATCTGTACCAAACCCAGCCATTTTGAAGCCCGGAGTGTTTTATGACCCCTCTGAAAACCATCAAGGACACAATATCCTTGAGAAAAGGAACAGCTTTCAGAAAAAAAGACCAGCTTTGTGACATGAAATGGCCATGTCATGGAGATCCCGCCTGTGTTGCTTATCAATGAGCAGAAACCACCTTGCTCCTCTAAAAGGTGTTTCTCAGTCATTGGCAAGAGGTGGCTGAGGAAGGTTCTTGCAATGACTTCCTTGTGCTCCTCTAGAGAGTTTCAGAGACTTGGACAACATACAGCAGGTAGCTCAAAGCATTGGGAAAGTATCACATGTGGTGCCATAACAGGATCCTTCAAGTAAGTGAGAACAACGTTACATGCAGCAGAGTAGCAAGGTGTGTGATATATATAACTCAGAGGATAGCAAGCAGTGTGGTGTGTACACAATACTAACAGTCAGGAGTTTGAAGCCTGTGCACATGCCTGGCCACATAATTATCATTGAAGGCATGTTGTTAGTTGCTCACAAGATGTTCTCCTTAAGATACCACAGTTTTTTTTAATTTCAAAAATATACTTTATTCATAAAATTATCTTGATATCTATACAATTGGTGATGCCATACATACGTATACATTCCATTTCTTTACATACAGAGATCGGACTTAATCATTCATATACACAAGTCTGTACATTGACTATCCAGATATTTAGCTGAGGCATCAGTGGAGCCCAATTACTGAGTGGGCCCCCTGTACTTCTTAGGCAGACCTTACACGGTGGTCTTTCCCCACTGCGGCTTGGCGACAGCTGCCCCAAGCTTCAGCGCGTCCCTCAACACGTAGTCTGGACATTGGAATGTGCCAGTCTGCAACACTGTTGGGGTCAACACCTTTAGCTGGAAGATCAACAGGTTTCGGGCAGACCAAAGAGAGTCTTTCACCGAGTTGATGATCCTCCAGGCACAGTTGATGTTCATCTGGGTGTGCGTCCCAGGGAACAGACCATTGAGCACGGAGTCCCGCGTTACGGCACTGCTCGGGACGAACCTCGACAAACACCACTGAATTCCTCTCCAGACTTCCTTTGCATAGGCACATTCCAGAAGGTGTGTGACAATCTCCTCCCCTCCGTAGCCGCTTCGAGGGCAGCGTACAGTGGGGCAGAGAGTCCGGGCCTGCATGAAGGATCTCACAGGCAGAGCCCTTCTCACCGCCAGCCAAGCCATGCCTTGGTGCTTCTTGGAAAGTTCTGGCGATGAGGCATTCTGCCAAATGGCTTTGACAGTCTGCCCAGGGAACTGCTCAACAGGATCCGCCAATTACACAAAGAAATGAAAGGTACCGTGCATTGAAATATGCCATGCACAAAAAGGGATATTTAAAGGTCATTGGTACGGAGCACATTACATATAGGCCAATAGCTGTTGTAGGAGATCACACAGAATAACAAATAGCCTTCTAAACTGTATAATCAATAGAATGTAAAATAATTATCCTCACAGTTTCTCTGGGTGTGGGCTATTACTCTACAAACATTGATTTGGCTTCTCATATCTGCGGAAAGTGTTTGCAGTAACCAATCAAATACTGGGAGCATTGAAGGTAATTGAGAGATGCCATCAAAGTAATTTGAATATATGGGATGCTGCTGAATGGCCTGTATGTAAGTATCAGTCACAAGTGCAATGTGTGGAGTTTTCACTAGCCTGATCCCAATTTTATTTATAGGCTTTTAATAAGTTATACTGTTTAGTGTAATTGAGTGATGTCATTATGTCACAGCTAACTTCTCTGTCTGTCACTGAAGGAAATGCAACATTCTGCTACAGATTGGAGAAAAACCCAACATCTGTTTAAACAATAGTTTGCAAGAGCCAGCTGTTTTCCCAACCAAGCAAACTTTTCTATCACTCAGTAAACAAAAAGGTTGTCTTAAAAAAACTGCACTAAAAAAAAGCTGAAAGAGCATGGATGCCAGAAATCAGATAAAAAAACAGAGATTGCTGGAAGTATTCAGCCAGTCTGGCAGCATCTGTGGAGAGAAATCAGAGTTAATGTTTTAGGTTGCTCAGTTACCGTACTTCAGAAGAAGGTTGATTTAGCGCTTGTCCTGAAACAAACAATAGTCAGAATCTTTGGATTCATTCCTCCTCTGTTCACCTTTTGATTTTGATGAGATGTCAGCTTTACTACGAAGGCCAGCATTGTTGTTCATCACTTATTGCCCTTTAACTGAGTGGCTTAAAAGCTACACACAAGGAACAAGAGTATACCTCTCAGCCTTTCCAGAGAGTTACATTGTTATGGGTTTAGAGTGATATGTAGGCCAGACACGGAAAGGACCCAGATGATCAATGATTGTTTTGTAGGCACCAATACTGAGGCTAGCTTTCAATTTGCTTTATTTGTTGAATTTAAATGCCACCAGATACCATGGTGGAACTTGAGCCCATGTACCTATAAGCATTGGATTGGGCTTCTAAAATCTCTAGGCTAGTGAAAGTACTGCTACATCACTAACTTCCACCTGTTCATGTATTTAATGGCAGTAACTTTGTGTTGTTTTTGTATATAATGGTTGAAAAAAATAAGCAGTATAGTCGGGGTTCCCACTCCTCTTGCTCTTTTATTCTTCCTTTAATCATTCAAGGGCTTTGAGTGTCCCTGGTTAGCTCAACATTTATTACCCATCCTTAGTTGTCCTGGAGAAGGTGGCCATGAGCACTTTCTAAACCCATTACAGTCCGTTGGTGTAGGCACACACAGAGTTAGCGACAGAGTTCCAGGGTTTTCAGTCTGTCACTAATATAGTTTGAAATCTCTGAAAATAACCTTGAATCAGCTATAGTGAACCAGTGAATAGTTTACTTTGGTGTACATGAGTCAGGTTTATTGCAAATCTCGGTGGGCCGAAGGGCGTGGTCCTGTGCTTTACTGTTCCTTGAATGTTTTACACAGAAATACTGTTAAAAAATATTCCTACCAATGCTGATTCACTGAAAAAAAGTTACCAAAACCTGGATAATCCTACAAACAACGCAACAGACTCTCAATGGTGGTGTGGCCAGTTTTGTGAACAGGGCCAAATTTGTGGGAACTGATGCTTGAAGCACAGCATAAATAATTTTTGGACATAACTCCAAGTTAATGTTCATTTGGTCTGATTTATTCCACCCAGATTGCACCAATTTAACAAACGGAAATAGGTGGAAAGCAAACCCCCCCCCCCCCCAGGAATTTAAAAGCCAGCTGCAGATAAATCTCTTCAATGCATCCTAAATCCGTACAAATATTACACGGTTTGATCAGTTGTCTCCAAGGTTACAGGCTCGAGAGAAGAAGTGAACAGCATTATTTAAATCTCCACACAGCCGTGAGATGGGTTTGTTTTATCCCAATGACCAACAGCTACTTTTTGGATTGAGTTGTCAGGCACTTAAGGGCCAGAATTTCCAGCAACTGTTTCTGGCGTGCCTAACTGTGTTGAATTGTTCAAGAACCGAATCAATATTCAACCTTTGGGAATTGTGCTCCTGCAGTGGTGATAAATGCAAAACTGAAAGAATCACAGCGTGTAAACAATACGAAGACAGAAGCACAGTGATTTAGTACCAGGATCGTGAGCATTTGTTACTTTTCTTTCATGCAGCTAGGGAGCATAATTCCCAGTGTAAATGTATAAATTATTTAACAATTACTCACTTTTAAAATTGTACAGTACAAAGAGAAGCCAATCAGTCCATTACATCCATGTTGGCTCCCTATAAAAGCTATCTGATTGGCCAAACTCACACATATACATTTTGATAATCCTGTTCAAAAATTAGTATAAAATCTGTTTCTCTCATTCTGTGAAACAGTGCAGTTCTGATCATAGAATCATGCCAAGTTACAAAACCTCTTCTCAGCTTCCAACATCTTCAATTCTTTTGACAATGCTGTAAAATCTACAACATCTGAGCCTTATCCCGACTACCAGTGGCAACAGTTTCCCCCTAGCTAATCAGTTGAACAACTCTAATAGATCTATCCTTAAACCTTACCTGCTTGTTTTGTCTCCCCATGTAACTATGGCAGACTTTCAATAATGAACTTGCTTGATGATGGCTGATTGAAAGATCTGGTATTGTGAGAGTGCATTACTTTGCAGAATGGGGTAGAAACTTTTGCAGATGCATCGAATAACTGCTGTCGGTGAAATGCTTTTCCTGAATATTTTGCCGAGCATGTTAACGATAGTGAAGGTATTCTCATAGGGTGCTGGGTCACAGAAGCCAAGCTGATGTCAAATATTAACAGGGAGTAAAACATCAGGAACATATGTATGCATTCCTTAGATTTAGAAAGTAAAACAGAATCCCTACAGTGTGGAAGCAGGCTATTCAGCCCATCAGTCCAAACTGATCCTCTGAAGAGCATCCCACTCAGACCAACCTTCCCTTTCCCTGTAACCCTGCATTTCCCATGGCTGTTCCACCTAGACTGCACATCCCTGAACTCTATGGGCAATTTAGCATGGCCAATTCACCTAACCTGCACATCTTTGGACTGTGTGAGGAAACCCCTGCAGACACAGGGAGAGTGTGTACAATCTACGCGATCACCCAAGGGTGGAATTAAACACAGGCCCATGGTGCTGTGAGGCAATATTGCTAACCACTGAACCTCCATGCTGCCCTAAACTAAATTAAAGGCCATTTTCCTGTTCAACTGGAATTAAATATCCCATGAGAAGGTTCATTGTATTGTTCCCAGATGACGATTCCTGATACCTGATGGTATTTGCCACCTCTACCAGTATGCAGGCACAGCCGGTAGTGAAGAAAGCTAATAGCACGCTGGCCTTCATAACAAGAAGGATTGAGTATAGAAGCAAACAGGTTCTTCTGCAGCTGTACAGGGCCCTGGTGAGACCTGGAATATTGTGTGCAGTTCTGATCTCCAAATTTGAGGAAAGACATTCTGGCTATTGAGGGAGTGCAGCGTAGGTTCACGAGGTCAATTCCTGGAATGGCGGGACGCAGTGGAGGCCCAGTCTCTGGATTCATTTAAGAAAGAGTTGAATAGAGCTCTCAAGGATAGTGGGATCAAGGGTTATGGAGATAAGGTAGGAACAGGATACTGGTTGAGGATGGTCAATCAAGATCATAATGTATGGTGGCGCAGGCTCGAAGGGCAGAATGGCCTACTCCTGCACCTATTGTCTATTGTAGTGCTGGGGAAGGCTTATTTGAAATATTTTAGAGTTAGTAATCCTTTTTTTTTGGCTTTGTCCAATCTTTTCTCTCAGGCCTATTGAACAATTCGTGGTACAGAAAACACCACTGTAGAACATAAGGAGATTAATGGCAAGATAGCCTTTGCTCCCTGCCCATTCATGTACCTGTCTGGATACATCTTAAATTATGCTATTAGTCCCACTCTTACCACCTCTGCTGGCAACGCATTCCAGGCACCCACCATCCTCTGTGTGAAGAACTTTCCATGCATATCTCCCCTAAATCTTTCCCCTCTCACTTTGGACTTGTGACCCCTAGTAATTGAGTTCCCCACTTTGGGATAAAGCTTCTTGCTATCCTCCCTGTCTATTCCTCTCATGATTTTCTAGACCTCAATCAGGTCCCCCCTCAACTTCTGTCTTTCTAATGAAAATAATCTTAATCTATTCAACTTCTCTTCATAGCTAGCGCCCTCCTGGTGAACCTTGTCTGCACCCTCTCCAAAGCATCCACATCCTTTTGGTAATGTGGTGACCAGAACTGTACGCAGCATTCCAAATGCGGCTGAATCAAAGTCGTATACAACTGTAACATGACCTGCCAACTATTGTACTCAATACCCCGTCCAATGAAAGAAAACATACCGTATGCCTTCTTGACCACTTTGCTGACTTGAATTGCCACCTTCAGGGAACACCCAGATCTCTCTGTATGTCAATTTTCCCCAGGACTTTTCCATTTACTGTATCGTTCGCTCTTGAATTAGACCTTCCAAAATGCATCACCTCACATATGCTCGAATTGAACTCCATCTGCTATTTCTCTGTCCATCTCTCCGATCTATCTATATTCTACTGTATTCTCTGACAGTCCTCTTCACTATCTGCTAACTCAGCAATCTTAGTTTCATCTGCAAACTTGCTGATCGGGCAACCTACATCCTCCTCCAAATCATTTATATACATCACAAACAACAGTGGTCCCAGCATGGATCCCTGTGGAGCACCACTGATCACAGGTCTCCATTTTGAGAAACTCCCTTCCACTACTACTCTCTGTCTCCTCTTGTCCAGCCATTCTATCCATCTAGCTAGAACACCCTGGACCCCATGCAACCTCACCTTCTCCATCAGCCTACCATGGGGAACCTTACCAAATGCTTTATTGAAATCCATGTATATGACATATACAGCCCGTCCCCTATCAGTCAACAGCGTTACCTCCTCAAAGAGTTCTATTAGGTTTGTAAGACATGACCTTCCCCACACTATGCTTCCCATTACTGATAAGTAAATTTTCTTCCAAATAGGAGTAGATCCTATCCCTTGGTATCTTATCCAGCAGCCTCACTACCACTGACGTCAGGGTCACCACTCTATAATTACCTGGAGTATCCCTGCTACTCTTCTTAAACAAGGAGACAACATTAGCAATTATCCACTCCTCTGGGACCTCACCCATGTTCAATAACGCTGCAAAGATATCTGTTAAGGACCCAGCCATTTCCCCTCTTGTTTCCCTCAGTAACCTGGGGTAGATCCCATCTGGACCTCGGGACTTGTCTAGCTTAATGCCTTTTAGAATACCTAAACCTTCCTCCCTCCTTATGCAGACTTGACCTAGAGTAATCAAAGATCTATGAGGAGAAAGTGAGGACTGCAGATGCTGGAGATCAGAGCTGAAAATGTGTTGCTGGAAAAGCGCAGCAGGTCAGGCAGCATCCAAGGAACAGGAGAATCGACGTTTCGGGCATAAGCCCTTCTTCAGGAATGAGGGTTGGAGGGTTCCTAGGCGGAAGATAAGGCTCTCTTCCTCCAACCGTCGTGTTGCTATGGTCTGGCAATGGAAGAGTCCAAGGACCTGCATGTCCTTGGTGGAGTGGGAGGGGGAGTTGAAGTGTTGAGCCATGGGGTGGTTGGGATGGTTGGTCCGGGTGTCCCAGAGGTGTTCTCTGAAACATTCCACAAGTAGGCAGCCTGTCTCCCCAATATAGAGAAGGCCACATCGGGTGCAGCAGATGCAATAAATGATGTGTGTGGAGGTGCAGGTGAATTTGTGGCTGATATGGAAGTATCCCTTAGGGCCTTGGAGAGAAGTAAGGGTATGGAGAGGTATTTGCCATATTGCCTCACTGCTTGAGTCCTCTATAGTGACCTCCTTCATTACAGCTGTATATCCTCTCTGACCAGTAATGCAACTCGTCCACCACTTTTACCTCCCTCTCTATCCCTCCCCTGAAATCTTGGGATGTTTAGTTGCCAATCACGCCCTTCCCTCAACCAAGTCTCAGTAATAGCAATGACATCATGTTCCCAGGTATTAATCGAAGCCTAAACTTCATTAGCTTTACCTATTATAATTCTTGCATTGAAACGACCACCAATCCCTTTGCATTCATCATCTGCTCCCTGCCTCCTCTTCCCCTTAGTCACGCTGACTTCATTAGCTAGTTCCTTACAAGCTTTAGTTACTGCTTCCTTACTGTCCTGTAGCCTCATTTGGTTCCCAACCCCCTGCTACATTAGTTTAAACCCTCCCCTACAGCCTTAACAAAAGTGCCCCCAAGGACATTGGTTCCCGTCCAGCCCAATTGGAGACTGTCCAATTTGTAATAGTCCCACGTCCCCCAGAACTAATGTCCCAAAAATCTCAACCCTTCCCTCCTGCACCATCTCTCAAGGTACACATTAGCGCATAGCACTGGTAGCAATTCTGAGATGACTACTTCTGAGGTCCTAATTTTTAACTTGGCTCCTAACTTCCTAAATTCTGCTCCTAGGACCTCATCCCATTTTTTAATCTATATCTTTTGCGCCAGTATGAACCACGACAACTGGCTGTTCACCCTCCCCCTTGAGAATGTTCTGCAACCAATCTGAGACATCCTTGACCCATGCACCTGGGAGGCAACATCGCATTCGGGAGTCTTGTTTTCGAACACAGAGCCGCCTGTCTACTCCCCTTACAATTGAATCCCCTATGACTATATTCTGGATTAGTGGTGCTGGAAGAGCACAGCAGTTCAGGCAGCATCCGAGCTGCCTGAACTGCTGTGCTCTTCCAGCACCACCAATCCAGAATCTGGTTTCCAGCATCTGCAGTCATTGTTTTTACCTCCCCTATGACTATAGCTCTTCCACTCTTTTGCTTACCTGACAACATCAGTTGTTCTCAGTTTGAAAACCTTGGCCGAGTGGTATTGTCACTCAGCTATTAATCCAGAAACCCAGACAACAGTTCTGGGGACCCTGGTTTGAATCCTGCCATGGCAGATGGTGGAAATGTAACTTAATTAAATAAGGAATCTGGGGATGAAGAGTCTAATTGTGACCATGAATCCACTGTCAGAAAAGCCCATTTGGGGAAGGAAACTGCCATCCTTACCTGGCCTGGCCTCCATGTGACTCCAGATCCACAGCAATAAGGTTGACTCTCAACTGACCCTTGAGCAATTAGAGGTGGGTAATAATGCTTGCTTGGCTAGTGACAACCACCTCCTGTGAATGAATTTAAAAAATCTATTCTTGAAATCATTTCGAAGGAGATGGTTCTAGAATTCTAATACCCTTTATTTGATTGAATGGTTCCTGATGTCACCCATGGCTTAGCCCCGCTTTTAGTTTGACCACTTTATTCTGCGCTTCCATATCGAGAAAGAAATAGTTGTTCAATGTTTACCCTCTCAAATTATTTATTGGCTATGTCATCCTCAAATGGATCGTTCCTTAACCTTCTACATTCAGGGCAAGACAAGACTAGTGTGGACTCCAGGGTCATAACATAACCCTGGAGTCCACACTATTATCTGCTTTATCTCCAGGACAAATCCACCATTTCAGAAGAACAGTGTCCAGAACTGAAGACAGTCCTCTGGATGGGAATCTGGTCATTTAGGTGCAGTAGTAGATTGCTGCTGAAGCTTTCAGAGAGAATTGGAAAATGTAGCCAAATTATATTAATTGATATTTAATGCAAATCAATGAAAATTATGCTTGGTAATGGTAAAAGTAGTCCTCAAAGTTGACACAGAACAAAAGAATTTTTCTTACAGTATGAGGTAAAGGGTCTCATAAAGCTCTGGTTAGGCCCCATTTAGAATACTGTGTCCAGTTTTGGGCCCCACACCTCAGGAAGGACATAATGCGTGTCCAGCAGAGATTCACACAGATGCTCCCTGGAATGGTAGGCCTAGCATACGATGAACGGCTGAGAATCATGGGATTGTGTTCATTAGCATTTAGAAGGTTGAGGGGAGATCTAATAGAAACTTACAAGATAATGCATGGCTTAGAAAGGGTGGACACTGGGAAATTGTTTCCGTCAGGCGGGATACTAGGACTCGTGGGCACAGCCTTAGAATTAGAGGGGGTCAATTTAGAATGGAAATGTGGAGACATTTCTTCAGCCAGAAAGTGGTGGGCCTGTGGAATTCATTGCCATGGAGTGCAGTGGAGGTCAGGACATTAAATGTCTTCAAAGCAGAGATTGATAAATTCTTAATCTTGCAAGGAATTAAGGGATACGGGGAGAGTGCGGGTATGTGGCATTGAAATGCCTATCAGCCATGATTGAATGGTGGAGTGGACTCGATGGGCCAAATGGCCTTACTTCCACTCCTATTTCTTATGGTCTTATTGTTTGAGAAGGGCAACAGGAATAATCCAGGAAATTATAATCTGGTCATCTTTACATGAATGGTAGCGAGATTATTGGAGAAGATTCTTAGGACAGGATTTACTCGCATTTGGAGAAAAATTGATTTTTTAGGATAGTCAGCATTGCTTTATGTGGGGAAGGTCTTCGTTAACCAACTTGATTGAGTTTTTTGAGTATGTGCCAAAAGTGATTAATGGGGTAAGCTATTAGATGTTGTCTACGTGGATCTTACTGAAGCATTTTATGAGGTTCCTTATATTAGGCTGGTCCAGAAGATCAAATTGCATGGAGTCCACGGTGAGTTAACATATTGGATACAAAATTGGCTTGGTCATAGGAGATGGTAGTTATAGAGGGGTGTTTTTATGACTGGAAATCTGTACCCAGTGGTGTTTGGCAGAGATCAGTGCTGGGATCTCTGTTTTTGTTATATATCTATAAGTGGTGTGGATGAAAATGTTAGTGGTCTGATTTGTGGAGTTGTAGATGGTGAAGAAGGATACCAAAGAATAGAACAGGATATAGACCAGTTGAAAAGTTGGGCAGAGAAATGATAAATAGAGTTCAATCTGGACAACTGCGAAGTGATGCTTTTGGGAGGTCAAATGCAAGAGAAAAGATTGCTATAAATGCAGGACCCTTAGGAGCATGGATATACAGAGAAATTTTGGGATACTAATCCATAGCTCTCTTAAAGTGGGAAAACAAGTGGATAAGATGGTAAAGAAGGCATATGATATGCTTGCCTTCATCTGCCAGGGCATTGAATTTAAAGTTGGCACACCACATTGCAACTGTATAGCACTTTGGTCAGGTTACATTTGGAGTATTATGTGCAGTTCTAGTCACTGCACTATAGGAACAATATGGAAGCTTTGGAGAGCATGAAGAAGAGATTTACCAGGATGGTGCCTGGATTGGAGTGTAGCTATAACACAGAGGTTGGACAAACTTGGATTGGTTTTGGTAGAGTGTCAATTCTGAAGAAGGGTCACTGAACCTGAAACAATAACTCTGCTTTCTTTCCTCTGATGCTGCCAGACCTAGGGCGGCACGGTGGCACAGTGGTTAGCACTGCTGCCTCACAGCGCCAGAGACCTGGGTTCAATTCCCGCCTCAGGTGACTGTGTGGAGTTTGCACGTGGGTTTCCTCCGGGTGCTCTGGTTTCCTCCCACAGTCCAAAGATGTGCAGGGTCAGGTGAATTGGCATTACTAAATTGCCCGTAGTGTTAGGGAAGGGGGAAATGTAGGGGTATGGGTGGGTTTCGCTTCGGCGGGTCGGTGTGGACTTGTTGGGCCAAAGGGCAATTTCACACACTGTAATCTAATCTAATCTAATCTAATCTAATCTAATAAACTTTTCGAGCAATTTATGTTAGTCAATAGAAGGATACGGACCTTTGCAGGCAGATGGGATTAGTTTGGAATAGCATCATGGTGGGACAAAGGGCCTGTTCCTGTGCTGTACTGTTCGCTTTGTTTGAACTCCTTTGCATGATATAACAGACCTGAGAACATTTATTTCATTGTTTGGGGGAGCTCGTTATCATTTATGAGACTGAAGAGATTACATCTTTGAAAGTAAGAACAGAAACTGTCCTTCAAGCCAACACACAGCTCAGTAAATATCATCCTCAGCTGACAATAACAAAGCTTTACAAATCTATGATACACCGTACTAGGGGTTATTATCTATTCTTTGGTCGGATGCAGGAGTCAGTGGTAAGACCAGCTTCTGGTTACCATCCCTAATTACCTTTGAACTGAGTTGCTTAAAGCCATTTCAAAGGGTATTTAAGAGCCAATCACATGCTATGGGTCTGCAGTCACATATAGCAGATAGCAGATCTGATATTTAAAAGTTTATCAGGTTTTTCCAGACTACATCACTGAGATATGGAGAGTGCTACTTTCAGCTCCAAGCCAAATCAACAGTGCATCCTTGCAAATATCTCCAGCAAATTCAAGCAGCTTCAAAGTGTGTATTGAGCAAAAGAACCCAGTACCTCCATGTAGAGATCACTGCTAGTTAACAACAGCAGAGACCATGAGCGTTTTCCACATCTATTTGCTCAAAAATTGATAAATTGAAACTCCACCCTTATCTCTCTTTCTCTAAAAACCTCACTGGAAAGTATTGAATTGAATTAACTTTATTGTCACATATACTCGCATGAGTACAGTGAAAAGTTCACAAGTCCACTCAGTCCATTTCGAGGCTCTGGGCTCGAGGACCCAAACCCCTGTGGGAATCCCAGGCCGGACACACCATGATGCTGAAGAAAATGACTCATGGAGTCATGGACAGTACTTTCCAAAATCACTTTTTTGATAACCAGCAAATGGACTATAATCTTCTTTAATCTTTTGACTTTCCACTTCCAAAGAAATTACATGATAAGTGTTTTGCAACCCAGTAATGTCCAAACATGTCCCATATTCTAATTCTTAGCATCTATAGATATGCGTTCCCAACAACTAAAGCAGACTACCTGGTCATTCTCTGCTTGTTCTTGCTGTTAAAATATGGCTCCTCTCCTATAGTGCAACTTCCAGTTCCTGAGAGTTGTTAGCCATAAGAGATGGCTCAGTGGTCAGCACTGCTGCCTCACAGTGCCAGGAACCTGAGTTTGATTCCAGCCTTGGGTGACTGTCTGTGTGGAGTTTGCACATTCTCCCCCCTTCTGCATGGGTTTCCTCCAGGAGATCTGGTTTCCTTCCACAGTCTAAAGATGTGGAGGTTATGTGGATTGGCTATTCTAAATTACTCAGAGTGTTCAGGGGTGTGTAAGTTAGGTGAATTAGCTATGGGAAATGCAGGGATAGGATAGGGTTAGGGGGATGAGTCTGGGTGGGATGCTTTTCAGAGAGTTGGTGTGGACTTGTTCGGTTGAAGGGCCTGTTTCCATACTGTGGGGATACTATAAAACAAAAGTGCTATATTGTCTGTAAGTTCTTTCTTGCTGTAACCCAGAGTGTATAATTGTACAATTTATCAAGTCATGGCATAGCATTATTTCACAGTGAGCAATACATAATCTACATTGATCACTTAACAAGAGGCAGCACATATGGATTAAATAAGGAAGAATCTTGCCTGGAAATCCTTGCCAAATTCTTGGAGGATGCATCAAATGAAATTGGTCATAGACACTCTCACAAAGCTTTCAACAAAGTTTCAATAAAACCAAAGCAGCATCTAACATGACATATAATAAGAAACCAAGTCAGGTCATGAGTGACCCAGATTTTTGTTCGATAAGATTATCAAGTGAAGAGGTGCTAAGACATTAAACGGACTTATATTGCAGATTAGCCATGAGCAGACTAAAAGGGGCTGAATGGGGTCTCTTGTTCAAATGAACTTGGAGAACAATTGTAGGCATCACACTGACACACGAGGAACTATACATTATCTATTTCGTACTGCAGGTGAGATGATAAATCAAAGTCCTATCTATCAAGTGGCCAAAGAAAATCCAAATACAATATTTTGATGAAGAACAGGTAGGTTATCCCTGCAATGCTGGCCAAGATTAATCTCTTAATCAACTTCAAAAACATACCAAATAAAAGCAAACTACTGCAGATGCTGGAGATCTGAAATGAAAACAGTGTCCTGAAAATCCTAAGCAAGTCTGGCAGCATCTGTGGAGAGAGAAAAAGTGTTATTTTTTTCAAATCCAATTACTCTTCCTCATAATGAAACAGATTCCACTGAGATTCTCCACAACTTCCTGGTTTCCTTTCAAAGACACACCAACTGGCCTTTATCACATTGCTAGAGCTTTTCATGTATCATACTGTGGAGCTTCCCATTGGCTGCCACACTTTCAGCAGTGACCCGTCCTCAAATGTACGTCTCTGGGACATTCTGAGGTTCTGAAAGGTGCTTATAAAAATTCAAGTCAATGATAGAAAATGTAGAGAAAGTAAAAGAATTAGCTCAGGGAGACTTAGGAAGCTGGAAACAATGGTGGACTTCATTTGCTTTCAATTAAAAATAGAAAATGTATTTGGAACAAGAGAGGAGAGCACTTTCATTCAAATAGCAGGAAGTGGAATGTAATGTAAGTACATTAAACATTTCAGAAATACTTTTGCCGGTTAATTCTATTATTGTGAATTTTAGACCTCTAACTGTGATTGTAGACTACGTAAACAAGTGTAACATGCATGTCACTGTACAGTATTTATTTATGTAACAGCTATTTTATACCTGTAGTGAATCTCAGTAATACATTCTTTTCCTGTCAGCTTACCCTGTTATAACTCTGTTCCCTATCATAGTGCTGCAAAATTCACTTTAGTTCCTGTTAACAAGACCAGGATGCACACTGATAAAGTTTGGTCACCACTGTGACAAAGGTGAGATACAATTATAGTAGTTGGATCTCTGAATAGGATCTTCTGGGAACATTCAGAAAACACAGCTCTAAACTAGAGATTATAAATGGGTTAAAGGAGACGTGATTGTGTTCATCTTTACGAATCAAAGCAGGAAGCCACTGGAAGTTCAACCCAGATACGGTTTTATTCTTCCAACAAATAAGTTGGCAACATAGCAGGCAGAGCAGAGACTGATGCTGCAGAATGCAACTCAGCACCACGAGAGTTAATTTTATTTTGGAACTGATGGTTGGTGATCTTGTTGATTTATATGCACTCAGAGAGATACAGTTTTTCGATCCAACTAATGGTGGAAGTGTCTGCAGAAGGCAGCTCCTAATCATGTCTGACGGACTGAATTGATGGGTGATGACTTCTAAAGGGCAATGCATTGGAGTGACTTCAGGGAGCTTTTAATAATGCTTCACAAATGATTGCAGAATGGAGTCACTCAATTTATAAGTGCTAAAGCAACATTTCAGCTACTGCTGCTTTAGAATTCAGCAGGCTCCAAGTTTTGTGTTCAATCAGAGAGAGAAAAGGAACCATACTGTGCTTTTAGAAATTATTTATTTTGAGATGGTAAGAGTTCTTCAGTAAACATTGATCATTAAATTGAAAAATATTCAATTTGGCACTTTTTATTTCCTTTTTTTATATCGCAGTGAGTTGTTGTGATCTAGAATACACTGACTGAAAGCTTAGTGGAAGCAACTTGAGTAGGAATATTCAAAAAGAAATGTGAATTAAAAACTCAGCAGAAAGCATTCACCCAGGCTCTGGGGAAAGAACAGGGGAATGAGAGTAAAGACAAAATGAGTCAAATGGCCATCCTCTGTTGTTATTCTACAGGGTTGTTCTATTAAAGGGACACTTTTGCCTCTATCTACCCTGTCTGTGCCCCTCAAAACTTTGTACAGCTCAATCAGATTCCCCCTTCAGCCTTCTCTGCTCTGAGGAAACAATCCTAGAGCTTCCACCCTCTCTTCACAGCTGAATTGCTGCATCCCAGGCAACAAACTGGTGAATCTCTTCTGCACCATATCCAGAGCAGTCACATCCTCCTTAAGGTGCAATGACCACAACTGCACATTATAGTTCAGCTGTGGCCTAACTAGCATTATGCACAGCTCCATCATAAAGACCCTGCTCTTTTACTCAATGCCTTGACTAATAAAGGCAAGTATCCTTTATGCCTTCTTAGCCAGCTTTTCTCCCTGTACTGCTGTGTTCAATGATCTATGGACATGCACATCAAGCTTTCTCTGATCCTCTGATTCCCAGGGTCCCACCATTCAATGTGTACTCCCTTACCTTATTAGTCTTCCCAAAATACATCATCTCACACTTTTCATTTGCCACTGTTCAGCCCAGATAACACAGCCTGTCTACATTATCCTATAGCCAAATATTCCTCGTCGCTATTTATCACACCAGAAATTTTCATGTCAATCTTAAAACTTACTGATCCTACCCCTTAGGTTCATGTCTAGATCATTAATGTATACAACAAACAGCAAGAGACCCAGCACTGCACCTTGTATTATGCCACCAGCCAACCTTTGACCATCATCCTCTGCTTCCTGCCACTAAATCAATTTTGGATCCAATTTGCCAAATTGCCCTGGATCCCAAGAATCCCTTCTTCACCAGTTTGCCTTATTCAAAAAGCTTTACTGGAGTTCATGTAGACCACATCAATTGCATTACCCACATCTACACAACCAGTTACCTCCTTGCTGGTTGTAGGCCATGTCTGGCTATCCATAATCCTTGATGAATCCACATAAATTCTAGCCTTTAAAGGAAATGTCATAATCTGCATTAGTGAGAAAATCTCTAATAGCTAAATGGATAACAGATATTTGAAATGCACAGGAGAGTTTCAGTTTGTAACCTGGGATGTAAAACTGATATAATACAAGTGGAAAGGGGCTAGCTCTGATAAGCATTCTCCAATACCATGACCAGTTTTTATAATTGGATGGTCAATTGAAAATCTATTTCTACACGTACAGCACAACCTTTGTTGTCCATTTACTAGCTCTTGTTGGCCGACCTGTCTAAATAAATTGTTTTTTCTGCTGTTCGCACTCTGTTGGCTCATGTGTGTAACATTATTCTTCATTAATCTGTAACATGTAGTCACCGATATTTAAGATGTCTGTGGTTTACAGCCAAGCTTTAGTAACCTAGGCAAATCCTCTGAACCTAAACCTCTAACAATGTTAAGGACAAAGATGCCATTTCTTCTAAAAAGTGTTTGTCGAGCTTTCATTTGTCCTTTAATGAAAGTGCTACACAGTTTATTATCATCAGTCTTTGCTCTGACTTTTTACAGTCATGACCAAATGTGAGTTAGAATTGTACCTAGTGAATGGTTTTAATAGTCTAACAATGCTTTTCCTATTGAAACTTTTGCATGCGCCAGTACGCAAAGTTGGCACAACAGATAACTGAATTCAGCCTCTTCCATTCTGTGCACACTTGACTTGCTAGCACAGGAGATTGTTTCTATAGGAAACTGTTGAAATGCTTGAGGAGACTCCGTGATATACCTCAAATCAGGTTCTTAGCATGAAAACCTTTCATCTTCCCTTCTTTAATTTTAAGCACTCAAAGAGATATTTCAAACAACCTTGCACAAGTTAAACCTGCGGGACATTCACACTGTATTTGTGAACATCATCGTAGACCATAAGAAACAGGAACAAAATTGGCCATCCAGCCCCTCAAACCTGCTCCACCATTCAACAGGATCATGGCTGGTCTGACAATCCTGATAACTATTTTCCTGCTCTTTCCTCATAACCCTTGACTCCCCAACTGATCAAGAATTGATCTATCTCAGCCTAACTATACACATGGACTCTGCCCCCGCCACAGCCTTCTGTGGTAAGGAATTCCAAAGACTCACAACACTGAGAGAAGAAATTCCTCCTCATCTCAGTCTTAAATTGGTGCTCATTAATTCTGAGACTAAGACTGATACATTTGTAGTTTTCGAGTATTATACACATTCTACTTGCATTTTGTAAATCGAATACTGGAGGACACCTGATGAAGCCAAACAGTTACAATCTGGGATCTGTTTGATATTTTGTGAATGGCGCAGACAGACAAAAATAAAAGCCATTCTTATGTGAGTGTTTATCAGACATAACAATTGGCAGCAAGGACAATGAACAATGTACTGTTATGAAGATCAACTGTCTTTGTTGCTTGTCTTGAGGTTGGCTTTGTCACTGCAGTTTCTTTTTGATCATCTTAGCAATAGTTGGAAAAATCAAAGCATGCTAAGGTATCGAAAGACTGTTTACAAGCAAATCGACTTGCAATAGTTGGCAAGAAAAGGAGTT
This sequence comes from Chiloscyllium plagiosum, assembly GCF_004010195.1. Lineage (NCBI taxonomy): Eukaryota > Metazoa > Chordata > Chondrichthyes > Orectolobiformes > Hemiscylliidae > Chiloscyllium > Chiloscyllium plagiosum. Next base: position 69,334,348 of record NC_057721.1, on the reverse strand, counting down.
TCCTTAGTATTTGGGGACTCGTACAATACACATTGGTTACCAAACTGACTGTTCTTTCTCAGGCTAAAGGTGAAGGAGAAGCAATGTGTCATATATCAATACTTCATATGATTCCCTGTGAACCATATGGTTCCTCAGAGGCTGATAGCAGTATCGGCTGCTACCTACATGGACCAAGTGACTTCCTCTGATTCCAACAAAGAGGAAACCTGCTCAGGTTAAATGGGTAGTGATTGACAGCACTGCGTGCCCTTGGTAATGAATGGAAGCCTTAATGCAAAAATGAAAATGCCGCCCCCCCACCCCCACCCCCACCCCGGGTGTGTATGTGTGCCAGTTGAGTGCTGGCACTGGCTGTCGCCTTGTTTTGGAGGTCACTGGTATCTATCTGTCTATCTGTCAGGTTAACTCTCCTCCTCACAGTAGAAGCTGTACCTTCATGTGTGATGAAACAAAAGGATACACAGTGAAGATGTAGCGACCATGCATTGGGCATGAAATATTTACATAGGCTGCCTGCAGATTCTATGCGAACACGAGTGTTTGCAGTCCCCAGTGTATTGCTGAAGTGCACGCTTTAGTTACGAGGCTGCACCATTTTGGCTTGCAGATAAAAAAAACACATAAATGATCCAAGACCCCACTGTTGTCCATTCAATGATGATTGCTTCACAGTTTAAAAAATGCATTGAAATAAGATCTTTCTTGATCTCAGGATGCTCCAAAGTGCTTTTAAGAAGTGCTTTTAGAGTGTAGTCACTAGTAGCATAACAGCAGTCCATTCACAAACAACAAGGTAGGTGATAATGATCAGATTTTTTAGCAATGTTAGTTGAGGGTAAATATTGGTCAGGGAGAACTCATCTACTCTTTAAAATAGCATCATGGGATTTTTTACATCGATCTGAGAAGGGGAATTTAATGTTTAATTTAATTTATTGTTTTATCAGAAAGATGGCAACTTTGATTTTGTCCTTTAGTTCTGCATTGGGAAAAGTAGCCCAGGTGGTGTGCAGGAGTTTCTTGAGGATGTTTGTTCCAGTGCTAAGAAACGGAGTCTCATCCTCCATGCCTCTTTACTTCGAATGGAAAGAAAAACTAACTCAGGTGTCACCCCTGCATGTGTTTGCATATCAAGCCCCCAGATAGCCTTCATTGTTTCATAACTTATTCACCTTTCTTCCCAAGACTCAACAAATAGGGATAATCAAACTCCGTGCATTTTCCACTTTTGCAGAATGGTCTAGCCTCTTTCCATTTGCTTGCAGGGTTATGAAATGTACATAGGATGTGTTTCTGTTGTGAAGTCATAGCCTTGGAGCATTTAGAAAACCTGCAGAAAACAAAATTAGATGCAAAAGATGTTTCAGGCTGAGATTTTTACAGAATTGGGTCAATTTGGAAACCCTTTAAAAATTTCCCCCGTTTCTGAATCTGTTAATTATCAACAGTGTGGTAAAGGATGTGAGTTGTCAGCATGACTGTGGTGGGCAGTCCATTCCTTCCTGCTCCCAAAACAATCTTTATGGTGTTCGACCCATTTGTAAGAACGCCTGCTTCATATCAACTTCACAGAGAGACTGTGAATCACTAGGGAACACCAATCCCAAGAGGGCAACATAAAATAAATCAAATCCTCCTGGAATTCTTTCACTGACATGTTTTGAAATGCACAAAAAATCTGTTCTTTCAGTTTTGAACTTAAATGATATATTAGAGCATAAATGTTACTTGACAATACGACATTGCCCTACCAAGGACAATTGACCATTACAGTGATCAGTATTGTTTATTTAAGTGTTGAGATGCATTAGAGTACTTTCACAATACAAGATGTGCTGTTTCACTTTTACATTTGAAGAAAGCCCGAATGATAATTCATGGTCTTTGAACCAATTTAAATCCCCAGCTCTATAGAATTGGAAAGAAAAATGTCTCCAGCTTTCTCTCAGAGGGAAAAAAGTGACCTGTTCCTAGACAGCAAATATTGACTGGGCATCCAGTTTAGCTTAGAAACTACCATAGGCATTTTCTTGCTTTACAATTTCAATAGACTTCATTGTCTTTGAGCTTTATGGTTGGAATGAAGCTATGGCAATATGAATGTTTGGCTAAGTTTTGAAAACTTAGAAAACTTTTATCTTTGTAGTAGGTGGTATTCACAATTCAGTTGACAATTTACAAACATATTAAAGGATTATCTTTGATTGGTATTGATAATAAAAGTTTTTAAGCAATAGTTTTTAAGCAATAGAGGATCTAATTTTTTTTAAATGGATGAGTACTTAAAAGATGAGTCTATTAGATGGTTAGATGATTATTGCTTTTAGTATCCATTTCAAAGACATGCATCCTCATGTTGTGAATACTGGGTGTGTGGCTATGGAGGATTCGGGGGGTAGGGGGTGCTGGTGCTATGAGTAGACCCAGGCACATGAAGGTCATGGGGGTTTTACGAGCTATGAGGGGCATGTGGGGGGCTATTATGGAACATGGAGAGTATGAAGGGGTATGGATGGGTGGGAGGGGGTAGATGATGAAGAGTGAGTCTTCAAGGACCTGACAGTCATCACTACAATGACTGCAGTCTCCCAGGAGCAGGTTCTAGCCTGCTGGCCTCATCCTTTGCCCTGCCTCCATTACCATCTCAGGTCTGACGTCAGAGGCAACATACCTGACTACTTCCCACTCCACCTCCCTAGATTGTGAATATGTTGGACCAGAGGCGTTTTAAAGGAGGTGGCTCCACTAAGTCTTAAATGTCCCAGTCCAACCATCCCGCCTGTGTCACGAAAATCTGGTCCCGATTCTGAGCCTGTTCCATCATTCAGTGAGACCATGATTGATCTGTGTTTTAAATCCACCCTCACCCATGTGTAGCCCTCCATTTCCTTCATAACAAAGATCTATAAAATTAAGCCTTTGCAAATTATGTGGAGTTCACTCTGGTGTGGTGAGGCTTTCCGTGGAACCCATGCTGCACTGCGCATGCGTCTCTTAGGGAGGAGAGAATATGCTAAGAGACAGTCATGTTCTTATTTTCTCATGAAAATGTTGCCAAAGCTTCAGTGGGAAGCCTGAACATTGTGGTTCGTTCTCCCTCTCTGTCTTGTATTCCCTCTGAATGCATCAGCTAGCAGGCTGGTTCCAAGGAGGTAGTATAATATTCCTGGTAAGGTTACCTCCTCAGAATTGAATCTATTTTGTTACACACCAAGCAGTCAGGTGATTCATTATTTAAAAACACTTCCCTACTCACCTGTCAGTTTGTATGACTGCGCCAAGATGTCAGGAGCAGGGTCAGTATACTGGAGCAGCTCGTCAGATCATTAGTATTGAACAGCCTTCATGTTGCTGCTCACTGAGAAACCAAGGGCTGCTGGTTCAAATCAGTGGCAAGAAATACATTTTTCAAAAGTGCAATATTGACGTTTCCTTGCACACTTACCCCGCCTTGAAAATCCAATTTTAACAAGTCATTTTGCGGAATTTCAGGGATTGTGCATTGTAAGACGTTGTTCAGCTATTAGCCACAGGCTGTGTTTCCAACGAATAACTGAGAGAATAGTCCTGTTGCCACAACAATGTCAAATAAATTGTATTCACAGACAGAGTCTTGTTGAGTGTCTGGGTTCTCATCATTCAGCCGAAAACTGGAAGAGTTCCTTCCAAGGATGGTCGTCTGAATCACCCACCAATCAGGGAGCAATTCCCAGTGTTGGGGTGACAGGGACAAGGTGGCAGGGGTCATAAGCAAGAGCAGTCAAAGTGCCTCCTAGTGGCCAACCCAAGGCACATACCAGAACTGTTGCCTCTCTCATCCAACAAAGTTTTAAGGTTTACCAAATTTCTTCCATGCTCATGATCTCCATTGTGATCTCAGTCTTTTTTCTAACTTCAGTCAGTGAAACCACTAAACCAACAACATTTATTTTTCTATTGCAAGTTTTTGGAAAAGCAAATCTTAGCAGGACTAATACAATTAGTCCTAGGGAGTGTTGCTGAATAAAGAGACCTTGGAGTGCAGGTTCATAGTTCCTTGAAAGTCTAGTTGCAGGTAGATAGGATAGTGAAGAAGGAGTTTGGTATGCTTTCCATTATTGGTCAGAGTATTGAGTGCTGGATTTGGGAGGTCATGTTGCGGCTGTACAGGACATTGGTAAGGCCACTGTTGGAATATTGCATGCAATTTTGGTCTCCTTCGGAAAGATGTTGTGAAACTTGAAAGGGTTCAGAAAAGATTTACAAGGATGTTGCCAGGGTTGGACGATCTGAGCTATAGGGAGAGGTTGAACAGGCTGGAGCATCGGAGGATGAGGGGTGACCTTGTCTAGGTTTATAAAATCATGAGGGACATGGATAGGATAAGTAGACAAAAGTGGGGGAGTCCAGAACTAGAGGCCATAGGTTTAGGGTGAGAGGGGAAAGATATAAAATAGACCTACTGGGCAACGTTTTCATGCAAAGGTTGGTGTGTGTATGGAATGACCTGCCAGAGGAAGTGGTGAAGGCAAGTACAGTTGCAACATTTAAGAGGCATCTGGATGGGTATATGAATAGAAAGGGTTTGGACAGATATGGGCTGGGTGCTGGCAGGTTGGACCAGATTACGTTTGAATATCTGGTCGGCATGGACAAGTTGGGCCAAAGGGTCTATTTCTGTGCTGTATGTCTCTATGGGTCTATGACTCTATAAAGTCTTAAATGTTAATCAATGAGCTTCAATGTCAAGTTAATCGGTACAAATATTGTAACTTTAACAGTTTCATAGTCTGCAGATTGGAGTTCGGATAAACAAGAGTACACATTTCTACCTGTACTTATACACACAGGCTGTAATATTGAGGTCCAAGCATTTTTTTAGCCCCTTCAGTTTCAGAACTATCTTTTAAAATGAATGAAATACCTTTCAACCCTAACCCCTATAAATTTAGGTGCAAAGCAAAGAGACCTGATTAATCAATTCCTTCCATGGAATCAGACTCATTTTCTGAACTACTACTTCTTCTTCCTTTATTTACTTCAAGCTTTTGGCCAGCAAGATGATGTTGTCTGATTTCCCTCTCAGGTCTCAGGTGTTGGAAATTCCATTTCCTTTTACTTTTTTTTCTTTTCTTGCACTTTTAACTTCAAGCTTTTTTATTTCCATTTCTCTTTTCCTTTCTTTCTCCCCCCCCATCCTTTGCCCCATCCTCCTCTTTTTCTTCTAATTCAAGATTGTTTTCATGTTCACCAGAATCTCAGCCAACTCTCGCAGAGACACATTAATTTCAGATTTCTCTCCCTTCGAAATCTAAATGCTGGGTATTCAATTGAAGCATTGCATCCTTAGCAGCTCATGCATTCTTTACGAACTGCAACTTACCTGCTAACTCTCACAGTTTAGTCTTAGTCAAAGATTTCAAATAACATGCTATTATGTTTTCTATTCCCAGAAAAGTATTAGTGACAGTCAAAGCAGTTTTGAAATTCTAGCGCATGTAACATAATTCGCAAGAAGGCTCCTGCTTTTCTGCTCAACATCTTGTGTTTTTTTTTAAATAAAAGATTCGTACATACATCACAAATTCACCAATTTTTGATCCTGGATGCACCCCTATTTCGAAATCGTTCCAGCTGATGATAACTTGAGGAGGCAGTGGCCTAGTAGTATTGTTTCTGGACTGTTAATCCAAAGCCCTAAATAACGTTCTGAGGACCTGTTTCAAATCCCACCATAGCATATAGCAGAATTTAAATTCAATATCAAAAGATCTGGAATTAAGAGTCTAATGATGATGGTGTGTTCATTGTCAGACATTAGATTCACTAATGTCTTTTAGGGAAAGAAACTGCCATCTTTATTTGGTCTAGCCTACATGTGACTCCAGACTCACAGCAACATGGTTGACTCTCAACTGACCCTTGGGCCATTAGGGATGGATAATAAGTGCTGAAATGCCCTCATCTTGTGAATGAATCACAAAAAAGCTGGATAAGCCAGATACCAAACTGAACCCTGACTTGTTAGACCATAAGTTTGATTTTTGTGACTTGCTTACTATGGTGGTCAGTCATTGAACGTATTAACACAAGGCTGCCAATACACTGTCATAAAAAGAGTCGCAAAATTGATTGCACACAAAAAAAAACAAAACACAAATGTTTGGTTTTTGGAACTCACATTTAGATTTTCCATAACCTCAACTTCCAGTAATTTCCTGCTCCTGGAGTTCTCTTCTATGCCATTTTGGATTTTCTCCCCAAAACCGATGGGTTGGGAAACTGCTAAACTAACAACACCTTTCATTCTCATACTCTTTAAAAAAAACCCACACAGTGCCTTTCTAAATGAACTTGTTTCTGTTTCTGTCTCAGTGTCATGGGATACCTCGTTGCCAGGCAACAGCCCTTTCTTTTTATCTCTCTTCTCCCCTTGTTTTTAAAGCTCCTCCAGCTCAGCTCCAAACCCTTATGAGAAATGCATGAACTGACAAATTTCAGACACCATGCACCAACACAACTCAAAAGTGAAATTGAACCACATCCTTCCCTTCTTAACACATACAGTGCAGAAATACAAATTAGACTTGAAACTATACATAAGTTCTCCATTTTAAAACCCAAGTTTCCAAGCGATCATATATTCAGAATCTTCATCATAGTGCTGTGCAAACGTTAAGAAAAGTCAGATCCCCACATTGCATATTGTGGGTTACAACATTGACTGAATCCCTTTAACTCAACCTGTCATCAGAAAGCCAAGATTTCAGCTCCTGACTGATTAAGTCACCCTGCCCAGCAAGCCCATTCCCAGAGGTCCCATTAAATTCCACCTAATGTGTATGTACATATATATTGTGGATGTGTTTGTTACATGAACTTGAAAAGGAATAATTTCAAGGCTATTGGGAAAGGAATCAATCTAATCAGACAGCTCTTTCAAGAGACGTAAATCTTCAAAGGGATGAATAGCTTCCATTTATGCTGTAAGTCTGTGTTTGTATGCATCTGTGTATTTATCTGTGTTTGGATGTGTGTCTGTGTGTGTGTGTCTGTGCATGTATGTGTGTGCCTATGAATGTGTATATCTGTGCGTGTATGTGTCTATATGTGTATTGGTGTGTATATATGTGTCTCTGTATGTGCATGTCTATATGGGTGTGTCAGTGTCAGTGTGTGTATGTGGATCTACAGTTCTCTGGAAATATATAAAGAGATTCATTTAAACTTTCGTGACTACTCTATTTATCTTTGCAGTAAATCTGTGTGTGTGTGTGCAATGAGTGTGTACATTTCTGTGGCTATGTTTGTCTGTATCTGTATCTGAAGGTGTAGGTGCATTTATGTTCCTGTGGAAATATATTAAGGCTCTCATTTAAAATCTCCTGTTTGTCCTTTTCATCTTTTGTGTGTGTCTGTGTGTGTTTGTGTGTTTGTGTGTGTGTCTACATTTCTTGAATATATATATATATAAAGATTCATTTGAGATTCCATCTATTCCGTGTGCACAACCTTAGGATTAGAGGGGGTGAATTTAGAATGGAAATGAGGAGACTTTTCTTCAGTCAGAGAGTTGAGAGCCTGTGGAATTCACTGTCATGGAGTACAGTGGAGGCTGGGACATTCAGTGTCTTCAAGGTAGAGATTGATAAATTCTTGATCTCACAAGGGATTAAGGGCTACGGGGAGAGTGTGAGTAAGTGGAGTTGAAATGCCCATCAGCCATGATTAAATGGTGGAGTGGACCCGATGGGCCGAATGACCTTACTTCCACTTCTATGTCTTAAGGTATTGTGGTCTTATGTTCTATTCTTTATAGAAAAGTATTAACACTTTCCATAATTAATATTGCCCAATAAAGCACCTGGATTAACATTTGCTGTTGAAGAGTTCTGACCTCGATCTGAAACATTAACTCTGATTCTCTCTCCACAGATGCTGCCAGTCCTGCTGAGTTTTTCCAGCATTGTTTTTGTTCAAATCTCCAGCATCCACACTGTTTTACTTACATTTAATCAAGAGGAATTCTGATCAAGGTTTTCAAAATCAGGAGCTGGATGGATAGCACAGAGCAGGATAAACTGTTCCTGCTCATAAAAAGGAATGGGAACAAGAGGGCATAGTGATCTGCAAAAGAAGCAAGAGTGAAGTGGGAAAAAAGACTTCCTTACTCAGCAAGTCGTTAGAGAATGCACTGCTTAGAAGTGAGGTGGAGGCAGATTCAACTGAGCCATTCAAGAGGACATTGAGAAATTATTTAGATAAAGGGTGTGGAGCAAACCCAGAAGATTGGCACTGGGTAATGATGCCCACTTAACAAGTCATTGGGAGCACAATGGGTTCAATGGCCTCCTGCTGCACTATAACTCTTCCATGATTCTGTCCTTATATGTTCGTCATAGGGAATAACACAAAATCTATCTGCAGTTTTGAACATAACCTGCAGGGGACAAAGTCTTGTTTGGCAGGGTGTTGTGAAATCCTCATTATTGTTATAGATGTAAAAGATCACAGCCCAATCTGTTGTGACTTGCCACTTCCACCCTTTAAAAGGCTGTTGTTTGAGGTTCCCTTCATACAGTGGCTCGGTGGTTAGCACTGCTGCCTCACAGCGCCAGGGACTTGGGTTTGATTCCAGCCTTGAGTGACTTCTGTGTGGAGTTTGCACATTCTCCCCGTGTCTGCATGGGTTTTCTCCAGGTGCTCTGATTTCTTCCCACAGTCCAAAGATGTGCAGGTTAGGTGGATTGGCCATACTAAATTGTCCCGTGTTGTCCAGAGCTGTGAAGGTTAGCTGGGTTAGTCATGAGAAATGTCGGGTGTGGGTTTGGATGGGATGCTGTTCAGAGGGTCGGTGTGGACTCGATTGGCCAAATGGCCTGCTTCCATGCTATAGGGATTCTAAGTATAGGTGTGACATTTTATGAGTCTCTTTCACCACACAAAGCACAAAGAGGAAAAAGAACAAAGAAAGTTTACAGCCTAGGAACAGGCCCTTCAGCCCTCCAATCCTGTGTCGATCCAAATCCACTGTCTAAACCTATCACCCAATTCCTAAGGATCTGTATCCCTCTGCTCCCCACCTCCTCATACGTCTGTCCTGACGTACCTTAAATGAATCTACTGTACCTACCTCTACTACCTCTGCTGGCAACACGTTCCAGGCACCTGCCACCCTCTGTATTTAGAAGACTGATAGGGGATCTGATTGAGACATATAAGATTATTAAACGATTGGACACTCTGGAGGCAGGAAACATGTTTCCGCTGATGGGTGAGTGCCGAACCAGAGGACACAACTTAAAAATACGGGGTAGACCATTTAGGACAGAGATGAGGAGAAACTTCTTCACCCAGAGAGTGGTGGCTGCGTGGAATGCTCTGCCCCAGAGGGCAGTGGAGGACCAGTCTCTGGATTCATTTAAGAAAGAGTTGGCTAGAGCTCTCAAGCGGAATCAAGGATTATGGAACGTTTCAGAGAACACCTCTCGGACACCCGGACCAACCAACCCAACCACCCCATGGCTCAACATTCAACTCCCCCTCCCACTCCACGAAGGACATGCAGGTCCTTGGACTCCTCCATCCCCAGACCATAGCAGCACGACGGCTGGAGGAAGAGTGCCTCATCATCCGCCTAGGAACCCTCCAACCACAAGGGATGAACTCAGATTTCTCCAGTTTCCTCATTTCCCCTCTCCCCGCCTTGTCTCAGTCCCAACCCTCGAACTCAGCACCACCTTCCTAATCTTCTTCCTGACCTCTCCGCCCCCCCACCCCCACTCCA
>NC_057721.1:69246256-69324435 GCF_004010195.1 Chiloscyllium plagiosum | reverse complement strand
CTATTGTCTATTGTCTATTGTCTAAAGTTTACACAACAGCCTAATTTATGTCAACAGCCATTTTTCACTGCATCAGCCATCTGTTTAAAAAAAAGCACATTTCAGAATTGCAAGGTAGAAACCTCCACAGTACTTCAGGGATCTGACTTGTGGGCATGCCAAAAGAGATATGATTAAGTGGGATGTGAATACAAGTTGAGCATTTAATTTAAAGATGGCAGTCAGACAACAGGGTTGAGAGAGTGCAGTATAATGCAGGATTGAAGCTCTGACTCTATGTTCTGGTGGTTCAGGTAGATGCTCATGACTTTGGTATCTCTCGATGAAAAGCCAAACCTTCTAGTCAACGTCCCAACTCCCCACACGCAATTAATGCCGGCGATGGTCCCTCATGTTTTTGCTGTTTGTGGGATCTTGCTATGTACAATATGGCATCTGAGTTTGGAGCAATAGCCACTGTATTTTAGAGACAAAAACAAAAAGTGCTGGTAAATCTCGGCAGGTCTGGCAGCATTTTTAGCTGCTGTATTTCATTCTATTTGAAATGTCATCAGATGCTTCTGTGAAATATACAACCACCTTCTCTGTTAAAATTCTTTGTTCTAAGGCACTTTGGGGCATTTTAAACACCAGGGCTGCAAAGTAAATCCAACTGTTAACTTCATATGTAGATCTTATAATCGGAAGCGCAATGCAAATTTTTAAATGATAGTTACTTGAACAAACTTAAACATTGATCTATCTTATGAGCATTCAACACTGTTCAACATCTACTCAAGGACTTCATAAGAAAGAATTACAATGAGTTTAGTTCACATCGAAATGTGATCCAACCCAATTTCCCAGAAGCCAGTCAAGAACTTTTCAATAAGAGGGAAATGCTGTGAATGTTGAAAGCTAAAATAGAAACAGTTGGAAATGTTGGAAATACTCAGAGGTCTGGCATAGCAGTGAAAGGAGAAACAGAGTTCATGTTCCGGGCCAATTAACTTTCAACAGAATTCGATGAATAGTTGAGACTTGCAGGTTTTAACCGAGCACAGAGACAAAGAATTTATGAAGAGTGAAAGGCACAAAAGGAGTGGGTTTGGCACGGTGGCTCAGTGGTTAGCACTGCTGCCTCACAGTGCCAGTGTCTCCGGTTCGATTCCAGCATCGGGCGACTGTCTGTGTGAAGTTTGCCCCTACTCCCTGTGTTTGTGTGGCTTTCCTGCAGGTGCTCCAGTTTCCTCCCACAGTCCAAAGATGTGCAGGTTATGTGGAGTGGCCATGCTAAATTGCCCATAGTGTTCAGGAATGTGCAGGCTGGGTGGGTTAGCTATGGGGAATATGGGGTTTGGATGGGATGGTCTTCAGAAGGTCAATGTGGACTTGATGGGCCAAATGGCCTGCTTCCATGCTGTAGGAATTCTATGAAAGTAGAAGTCAAGAGAGATTAAATAACAGAAGGGATGGTGGTGCAAGACTGAAGGTAATGGGACAAAATAATGGAATACAGGATGGGCCGAGAGGAAATTTGAATGGCAAGATCAGAATTATTACAAATAACCTCCATCCAGCACAGTCAGAGCAGTGGTTATGATCTGAATTCAATATGAACTCCAGAGGATTGTAAAGTTTTCCACAATCTTCAGTTGATCTTCATTGAAATAGTGCAGGAGCTAGCTGAAGACAGGGAGTGGAGGTTGGTCAGTAATTAAAATCACAGGAAGCCAGTAGCTGGAAAGAACTCTTTCACTTTTATTAACTGTGTCAGTCTACCTCATCAACAAAGTTTATTTATTTAACATTTCTTATGGTCTTCTTTTGTATCTAATGACACTTTCTCCTTTTGATACGATAACTGCTGTGGTTGTAAAGTAATATGCCATCTCATTGGTTATGAGTGTCATTACTAAATCATATTACTTAACATCGGAACAGATGAAAGCCATTCAGTCCATTGAGCCTGACCCGCTATTCATAAATGACCAGAGCCAATCAAACACTTTGAAAATGAAAGGCAAGAAAGGAAACAGGCAGGATAATAGAAATTATAGCCCAAAACATGTTTTTATTTGCATAGACTCTTGCAGGATACATGGCATTACTGCTTTAAAAGCTGAGTTTGTAGCCTTGAGCAATCCAAGCAGCAACATGCCAGACTAAGAATCTGTACGTAAGTTGCTCTGTAACTTCAATTTATCAATTGATTTGCTTTGTCAATGTGTTTGAGATTTTCAAGTAAATCAATAAAAATAAAACGGTGCAGACACTGCAATTCTGAAATAAAAACAGAAAGTGCTGGAGAAACTCAAGTTTCAGCATCACCGGAGAGCGAGAGAGAGCGAGACAGAGGGGAGGGAGAGAGACAGAGAGAGTGAGAGAGAGAGAAAGGGAGAGGGTGCTAGTGTTCTTATCTGATATAATTCTTCCTTGAAGTATTTTGCTGCTTCTGTTTCTCTCTCCACAGAGTTTTCCTAGCTTTCAGTTTTTGTTTCTAAAGTAGCAAGTTCCACATTTTTTAAGAAAAGAGGTGTGCCCATGTTCCCCTTATTGGATTTATCACTGGCTGTCTCTGCAAACACGGCCTCAGCTGAACAGGAAAGTGGTTGGGAAGGCACGTGGTGAGGATGACTCAAAGAGTCTGCATTGTGGTTCTACCTGCACCACATGGACTGAAGTGACTCAAGAAGACAGCTCACCACCAGCTTCTCAAGGGCAACTAGAAATGAGCAATAAATACTGACCCAGCCAGTGATGCCCAGGTCCTAGGAGTGAGTTTTAAAAATGGCTGTGGAATGGCAATGAGTAGATGGGTGAGGCAGATCACTCTCTAGTTTTAACAAGACCATTGCCTTCAAATTTGTTGGCAGAGGAGCTTAAAATTCAGCCGGTGTTTACATTACATTGGCCAGAATTGATTTGGAGCAGTATTCTGAGCAATATTCAATGAAATGTGAGAAACCTAAGGCATGGCAAGCCAGGCCAAAGTATTTCACGGTAATATTATCTTGCAAGCACTATTATAGATGTCACCCATTTTACACTCAGGGAATAGATTTAGCAATGATTTTGACTCAGTTTGATTTTCCTATCTTCTCTCCCTCAAACATACTTAGATACATATATCAACTCTGCAGGAAGCCTTGTTGAAATGTTCTGCTGTTTTTTCTTGACATTTCTTATTATTTGGAAGCTTTCTACACCATTGATCATTTTGAATTGTTGAACGGGAACATTTGATTACTTTGTAGCCTGTTTTTGCTCAAAGCCTGCTCACCCAGGCCCATCATTAAGATTTTTTTAATGTTCTTCTTCTGTCTGCTCTGAGCTATCGTACGATAATGAAGAGTGCAGCTCATTAGTTTAACCAGATGAATAAAGCAATCAGTCCACGTGGAGATTTGAGGATGAAATTTGAGATTTAGCAATGCACTGATTGAGATTTATATAGACTTGTTTCTCTTTGTAGACTGAAAACAACAAATGCCGGAGATCACAGTGGGGCAGGCAACATCCATGAAGAGGCAGCAAGCTAATATTTCGAATCTAGATGACTCTTCGTCAGAGCTGAAGTGAAGTGTGAAGGGACTTTATGATTGTTCCTGTGATGAGTTCCAACTTTTGAGTAGGCTTCGAGAAAACTTTAACAAGAGGGAAAACCTCTCCACAGATAGAATGGTTACATTTTCTGCTCTTACGGTGGAACAGATAGTTGTCAGTTTAGGCTGTTTTGAAGGCTTGAACATGTTTTTAACTAGAGACTTTGTATGCCACAATATCACATTATATATGTTTGCCAGAGCTCTGAACTCCACTATTGAATTCAGTTCAGTGTCAGCCACCCACACAGTTGTCAAGGAGTACAGTGACAATACTCAATACCCCCTCCATAGCGATCAGTTCGAAGGAGGTGTTGCCTCATATAGCAATGGAGACCCAGTTCCAAATGGCAATCAAGCTAATTGAGCTAAGCAACAATTGGGGTGATACAAAATTGGTTTCAATGTCTCAGAATTGGAAGCCAGTAAAGTAGTCAGAGTTCTGACTCGTGTGGTAAGACTTTTGTGTAACAACATGTTTAATGCCATCAAGCAGCTCGCTGGATTCACAATGTCATCCTACCATCAAGTTATTTTGCCAAAGGGTGGTTTGGGGGCACAACTGCAACCCAATTGCAAAGAGTAGATAGTGTGTTAGAGTAATTTAATGGCAGTTCAATGCTTAATACCAGAGGTTGACTGGAAATCTTTAGGCTTATATTGGCCCCATTTGTGGTATTGGGATCACTGCAGCTGCCCACAGGTTGCCTTTTCCTCCCTGTTACCGGGAAAATGCTGGAATCTGTTCTTAGAAAAGCAGTAGCTGAACATTGAGAAAAATGTAATACAATCAAGCAGAATCAACATGGCTTTGTAAAAGAGAAATAATGTTTTATCTACTTATGAATATACTTTGAGGATTTAACAAGCAGGGTGAATAAGGGAAAATCAGTAGATGTAGTGCATTTGGATTTATAAAGGAGTAAGTTGCCACATGAAAGATTACTACACAAAATAAAAGCTCAAGTTGTTGAAAGTGATATGTTTGCTCAACAAGAGAATGGGCTAACCAACAGGAAATGAAAAGGAAGATGAGTCATTTTCAGCTTGGAAAAAAATAGTAAGTGAAGTCCCAAATGGATCAATTCATGGGCATCAATTATTTACAGTCTATATTAATGATTTGAATGAAGGGACTAAGCCAAAATTACTGGCATTACAAAAATAGATAGGAAAACAACTTGTGAGGTGGCCATAAAAAGTTGAATTTTTGCCATCCTGACATGGGGAAAACATACATGGGTTTGGGGGAACAGAATTCCAAAACTGTTACCTGATTTCTATTCCACAGATGCAGGAAATATGATGAGTCTTGACTTGAAATATATAAAAACTGACATTGTTGTTCTGTGCTGTAGCCTTATCCAATTTTTATTTTACACAAAGTTTGGAAATTTTTAATGAGGTGGCTAGGCTTGTGTAAACCCTGTGAGTCAGGTCAGATCATAGCATTTGTGAATAATGAGAAAACCCTGTTTTGAAGTCTGGAACATTTTGAAAGGTGTGTTTAAAAGTGAATAGTAACTTCACATATGTCTTTGGATGCTGTATGATAGTTGATGTTTATTTTAATACAGTGATTGTGTTGATTAAGTTAGGGAGCAACGTGATAGCATTTCAGATGCACAGGAGCATATTATTAGATTAGATTAGATTAGATTACTTACAGTGTGGAAACAGGCCCTTCGGCCCAACAAGTCCACACCGCCCCGCCGAAGCGCAACCCACCCATACACCTACATCTACCCCTTACCTAACACTACGGGCAATTTAGCATGGCCAATTCACCTGACCTGCACATCTTTGGACTGTGGGAGGAAACCGGAGCACCCGGAGGAAACCCACGCAGACACGGGGAGAACGTGCAAACTCTACACAGTCAGTCGCCTGAGGCGGGAATTGAACCCGGATCTCTGGCGCTGTGAGGCAACAGTGCTAACCACTGTGCCACCATGCCGCCCACTATCTACTGGAAAAAAGTACTTTTCTGTATGACACAAAATTGAGAATCAGATTTTAATAAGTCAGTGAGAAATTGTGCTTTAATCTTTATATTGATTCATAGTTGCAATATCCGTTCAGACTTTAAAGCAGTGGAGCAGATGGTTGTCAGTTTAGGCTGTTTAGAAGGCTTGAACATGTTTTTAACTAGAGACTTTGTATGCCACAACATCACATTATATATGTTTGCCAGAGCTCCGAACTCCACTATTCAATTCAGTTCAGTAGCAGCCACCCACACAGTTGTCAAGGAGTACAGTGAGTTTTGTTTCATTTGGCAGATTTATGAGTAGTTAAATGATTACATTTTTTGAAGAGTTTCTTTTAGTTTTTAATTTAAAAGAAGCAGTTTTTTTCCAAGTACAGTTTGATTGGTGATATCTTTAACAGAATTTGAATTCAATAAAAATCTAAAATTAAGAGTCTGATGATGGCCATTTTCAATTGTCAGAAACACCCAAACAGTTCACTAATGTTATTTCGCAAATGCGTCCTCCACCCTGAACCCAGTCTGGTCTACATGTGACTGTTGATCCATAGCACTGTGGTTAACGCTTAACTACCCTCTGGGTAATTTGGAATGGATGATTATTGGCAATAAATGCTGGCCTAGCCAGTAATGATCACATCTCCTGAATGAATTTAAACAAGAAGTTAGCTTGTAGATTCAGCAAGTAATTAGGAAGGCAAATGGAATGTTGGTCTTTATTGAAGGAGGGATAGGATATAAAAGTAGATATGTCTTCTCACAACTGTACAGGACATTGTTGCAATGACACCTGAAATAATGTAAGCGGTTCTGGTCTCCATAGTTCATTAAATATTTGCTTTGGAAACAGTTCAGTTCAATTCATCAGTAAAGAGATGGAAGGTGTCATCAACAGTGCTCTCAAAGCACTTGCTTAGCAATAACCTGATGCCCGGTTTGGTTTCCTCCAGGGACACCCAGCTCCTGATCTCATTACAGTCTTGGTTCTGACATTGATAAAAAAGTTGAATTCCAGAGGTGAGGTGAGAGTGATAACCCTTGACATCAAGGCTGCATTTGACTGAATGTGACATCACAGAATCCTAGCAAAACTGGAATCAGTGGGTATCAGGGGAAAACTCTCCATTGGTTAGAGTCATACCAGACACAAAGGAAGATGGTCATGGTTGTTGGAGGTCAGTCATCTCAGCTCCAGGACATCTCTGCAGGAGTTCCTCAGGGTAGTGTCCTGGCCCAACAATCTTCAGCTGCTTCATCAATGACGTTCCCTCCATCATAAGGTCAGTCGTTCACTGATGATTGCACAATGTTCAGCACCATTCGCAACTATTCCAACACTGAAGCAGTCTGTGTCTAAATGCAACAAAATCTGGATAATGTCCATACTTGGGCTGACAGGTCGCAAGTAACATTCACACCACACAAATGCCAGACTATGAGCATCACCAAAAAGAGACAATCTAACCACAACACCTTCACATTCAATGATGTTACCATCATTGAATTCTCCACTATTAACATCCTGGGAGTTATCACTGAACAGAAACTCAACTGGACTCACCACATAAATGCAGTGGCTACAAGAGCTGGTCAGAGTTTAGGAATACTGGGGCGAGTAACTCCTCTCCTGACTCCTCAAAGCCTGTCCACCATCTACAAGGCGCAAGTCAGGAGTGTGATGGAATAGTCCCCACTTGCCTGGATGGGTGCAGCTCCAACAACACTAAATAAGCTTGACACCATTCAGGACAAAGCAGCCCGCTTGATTGGCACCACATTCACAAGCATCCACACCATTGATGCTTAGTAGCTGCAGCAATGCTTACTATTTACAAGATGCACTGCAGAAGCTCACCAAAGATCCTCAGATAGCACCTTCTAAACTCACGACCATTTCCATCTAGAAGGACAAGGGTCGCAGACATATAGGAACACCACCACATTCAAGTTCCCTTCCAAGCCACTCACCATCCTGACTTGGAAATACATTGCCATCCTTTCACTGTCACTGGGTCAAAATCCTGGAATTCCTTCCGAATGGAATTGTGGGTCAACACAGATCAGGTGAATTGCAGTGGTTCAAGAAAGCAATTCACCACCTTCTCAAGGGCAACTAGGGACAGGCAGTAAATGCTGGCCAGCCAGCAATGTCCACATCCGATAGAAATGAATAAGTAAAAAAAACAAAGTTTATAGGATTGGTGCCAGTGATGAAATGGTGTTGCATGGTAGATGCTTGAGCAGATTGTGTTTGTGCTTGTTGGTGGTTTCAAAGAATAGGAGATATTCTTAGAGCAAGGTCAGAAAGATTTTTGACTGCAAGGGAGTCAAAGGTATAGGGACTAGCAGGAAAGTGGAGTTGAAGCCACAAACTGTGCAGGCATGATTTTAATGAATGTCTAAGCAGGTTTCAGGGGATATAAGATGTACTCCTGCTGTTGTGTTCTTATGAAGAAACTGTTTAGAGGGGAGAAATTATTGCCGCCCTTGTGAAATTTTCAATGGTAGTACGGTACTATTTCAGTGATTACCAACAAACAACATGAGGCAGTTGTGTTACTGTGGCATCATTTATATTGTAACATACGGTACCACTGTGTCTCTTCACCAGTTTTCTGAAAGGAACTCAGTCCTTCATGATTATTCACTGAACCATAGCAAATGCCTGATTCTTCTTTTCACTGTGAGAAGGGCAAGGACACAGCCCCCTCGAATCTACCTCAGCTGAAAGGATTGAATCTCCTGCTGTCAAAGTTACTTTAATCCAGACACTCACCTTCTAAGCTAAGCGGATCACTTTGTCACTTGTATGCAATTACTAAAGAATATTTTGCTTCCCCAGGGATCTTCTCCCTTCCTGGGATAATGGTAACAAAGCCGTCAACCCCCAAACCATCTCCCTGCACCTTGCACTCCCCCCCCCCCATCACCACACCTCTCCAAAAGAAATCTACTAAATATCTACCTTCTTCAAAAATGGCACTGGTCAAACTTTGAAGCAAGCATCTAAGGCGCTTCATTGTCAACTCCTGGGATGGTTTCACGTCAAGTGGATATGAAAGATCCCGTGGACCATTTTGAAGAACTACTCTGTCTGAACACCACCCCAGCATTCTGGCCACTAATTATCCCTCATCCGACATCACAAAAAACAGATTACCTGGTCACTGTGTTGTTTTTGAAAATGGGACCTTGCAGTGTGTAACTTGCTTGCTGAATGCCCTATATTACATCAGCCACAGTACTGCAAGAGTGCTTCATTGTCTGTAGAACACTTTGGGATAACTGGAGTTGGGACGTCATGTTGACATTGTAAATGGGGTATGTGTCCTGTTCTGGTTGCCCTGTTATTGGAAGGAAATTATTAAGCCAGAGAGGGTTCAGCTACTAAGATGTACCAGGATGTTGCCTGGAATGGAGGGTTTAAGTTATAAGGAGAGGCTGGGTGGGCTGGGACACTTTTTATTGGAGTGCAAGGGCTAAGGAATGACCTTGTAGAGGTTTGTAAAATTGTGAGGGGTATAGGTAAGATGAACAGTAGGTGTCTTTTCCCCAGGGTGGGGAATTTCAAGACTAGGAGGCATATTTTTAAAGGTGAGAAGAGAAAGATTTAAAGAAGAAATGAGGGGCAATTTGTTTACACAGCGAGTGGTTCGTGTGTGGAATGAACTTCCAGAGGAAGTGGCGGATGTGGGTACCATTACAACATTTAACAGACATTTGGATAAGTTCATGAGTAGGAAAGGCTTTGTGGGATATGGACTAAGTGTAGGCAGGTGGGAATAGATTAGTTTGGGATTATGGCTGGGCTGGACTAGTCGAACTGAAGGGTCTGTTTTCATGCTGAATGAATCTATGAAGGCATGACAAGCATTATAATTAAAGCAAGTCTTTATCTTCTTTCATTTGTGTCATCACTCAGTGTGAGGCTTTGACATTGCAGTGGAAAATACATGAATCTAATAACCATCAGCAACTTAGCCGAACCTGCAGCATGTGAAAGGTTAAAAGTGTTTGGTACAGGAGAGGAAACAATGCAATAAGGAATGGGCATGTTCCACAAGCTATAGTAGACTGAGCAATCTTCTCTTGAAAAGTAAATAACATTTGGAGAAAAATATTTCCCAGGCTTCTGAAATGGATAAATCATGTGTGGAGTTTCTCACAAAGCAATGGATTAATAATAACCTGATTCCTTTGCATTTAAGGATGACAGTCATAAGGAATTAGATTTTTCTGCAGTAAAATGAGTTTGATTAAATTAAATGCGCCTGGAGAGGGGAACGCTCCCTGGGATCAGCAGAGCAATCACCGCATGTCATTCCTGATGGCACGAGCTCTCTGAATGCTTTGAAGTAACGCTGACTCGCTGTTTAGTCCTTGTTGCTGATGACAGGCTGTCTGTATTAATAAAAAAAGGTTCTTCTTTCAGGAAGCAATGTAGTAAATATACACATGGAAACGTTTACTTTACATCATTATTTTGAGTTGGCTGTTTGCCATAGTTCATGAACAAACATCTCTGATTCTGTTCAATATATTATACGTGCACATATACACACAGATACTCATAGATTTCAAGCATGAATATATACTTACACACTCACAGACACATACACACACATATAGTTACAGACTCACAAAGAAACAGAAAAACACCCACATACATTCACAAATGTAACACGTACTTGCATATATGGTAATATGCGCAAAGCACTCAAACATTGAGACACAAACACATATGAACACAAGTGCAGTTACATACATACATACACAAATTCACATAGACTTGCACATACATACTAATACACTCTCACACACAGGGCAGTATGGTGGCTCAGTGGGTAGCATTGTTGCTTCACAGCACCAGGGATCTGGGTTTGATTCTACCCTTGGACAAATGTCTCTGTGGAGTTTGTATATTCTCCCCCAGGCTGTGTGGATTTCTTCTGGCTGCTCTGGTTCCCTCCCACAGCCCAAAGGTGTGCAGTTAGGTGGATTGGCTATGCTAAATTGCCCATAGTACCCAAAGATATGCAGGTTAGGTGGGTTAGCCATGGGAAATGTAGGGTTACGGCGATAGGATGGGTCTGGGTGGGATGCTGTTTGGAGGGTCAGTGTTGACTTGATGGGCTGAATGGCCTGTTTCCACACTGTAGAGATTCTACAATTCTACTTAGAATCAAGGTGCATACGAAGAAGCTTACACATAGTATTTAAAATTAGTTGTAAAATACTAATAGACATCTAGCCAATGTGGCTGTCCAACTCGGTAATTTGCTTTTACTAACGACTTACTGAGCAGCCCAGGCAGTGGCCCAGCTAAAGTTGACCTGCCTGCCCATCTTCTTCATGAAATAGCCTTAAAATAAATAATTTCAAGCATTGTCTCTTCACATTTGTCTGTTTTGTCTGTCAGTTTGGTTTTATTTATTCAGTTGTTTGTGTAGTGTTACACAGCTTGAAAGTTGCAGTATCTGGAATAAAACAGGAATTAAAGAAAAATTGGCAGCTTTGTGAAGGATGTTTGGAATAAAAAGGGTACTTTGAGCCCAATTTTTAATGACTGGATGACATCAAGGCATCTATTAATAGTATTCGTATCCACAATTAGGGCAAGAAAATAAATCAACCCTGGCTCCCATTCTCTACTCATTGGTGATTCCTGTTAATATCCTGGAAATAGAGACAAACATTTGAATGGTTGGATAGTAACAAGATTAGGCCAGGCTAAACTGCTTCCCAAGGTATACAACCCTTCCTGAGCATTCATTGTAGACTTGAAGTTGAAAACGTATGGTACTGAGGATGCATTAGTAACTATATTGAGGAATGAGTCAGTATAGAATGGGAGAATTAGCAATTGAGTTTTGTTCACTCATAATCCTATGGAATTCATTACCATAGAAAGTGGCTGAAGTCAAACCATTATGTGCTTCCAAGAAGGAGGTAGATATAGCTATGGCTATAGATAAGGCTAAAGGAGTCAAGAGATTTGGTGGACAGTGGATGGGATATTGAGCTCAGTGATCAACCATGATCATATTTAATGGAGGAGCTGGCTATAGGGGTCAAATAGTCTGTTCCTGCTCCTAACCTCTGTGTTTCTACCGATGTTGCTGTCTGGAACGCATCCATGAACCATTTAATGTAGGTTCACCTGCAATGCTATTAGGGAGGGGTTAGGGATTTTGACTCAGTGACACCGACAGAATTCCCAGTTTTCAATTTGATTCCTGGGGAACAACAATTCTGATGGATCAATAGTGTATCGGTAACATGTAGCTAACCTTCTGCAAAGACCCTTTGTTTGTGATCGGCAGGTTTGGAAAGGCTGGTTAGCTCAGTTGTTGAGACGGCTAGAGTGAGATGCAGATTAATGCCTGCAGTATGGGTTCAATGCCTTTGCAGTCTGAGGGTGATATCGTTGAAATAGCCATAACTAGCAACCCCAACTAAGAGGGAAAGCATATTTATGAGGGAAAAATCAGGCTTCTATAACCCAGTACATATTTAACCACAATCACTTCAACTGCATGACAGAAATGAAACATACTAACAGCTCCCTCTGTATATCCAGGTTGGAACGTGCATTTTTCTTGCTCTCTCATCATTTAAACTACTGTCTCTGAACAAACTGACTGACTGTTTCCATTAGTCCCTTCTCTGATTTCCAGTGGCTTTGTCTGCCAGGCATATCTTTTATATAAAACAAATGTGGCGTATTCTGTGTCAGGTTGACTTGACCTTTTAGAGATTTAATCAGCCAAATCTTGCATATATTCCTCAGGATTATGGAGTTGCATAACGCTTAATTATTCAATCTGCACTAAAACTCAAAACTAGAATCAAAAGATTTCAAAGGTCACCTCCTTGCTTGCTTGAGACTGTGAAATGTAAATAAACTATTTCTCAGGCTTAGAAATAATTTGCTTTTGATATTAAGTCCCAGCTGTCTAATAGAACTAGTTAGTAATGATAGAGAGTAAGAAAAAACTGGTTTAGCGTGTCAGTTTTGATTTTATTTATTAGATTGTCTGGGCAGTGCGTTACATTATTTGGTAGTACAAGACTCAGGACTGAGTTCCAGTGGGTCATTTTGCTGTCAGGGTAAAATATGACCTAAACAGTAGAGCCTGACAGCAACGTATCTGTTCATCTCAGTCTGTATTTCAAGTCAAATTTTCACCTGCCTCTACTTAAAGACATTTAATGCAATCTCATTAAATATGAGGTGTGTGTGGGAAAAGAGCCCTACAAACTGTGGAATCCAGGATTATCCTTTCGTTTTAAAGTACTATTTAATTGCTTGGAGCGTTTAAAGAACTAATTGTTCCCACTTTCTAACTCCTCATTTCATGTATCTATATTTGTTTTCAACTGCTAGACCACAGGTCTGTTGAAATCAATTTTACAACACGTCAGCAGGCCTGTGATTACTCAGTTAACAATCCTATGCCACAACTAATCGGCTATGGTGTCCATTTCTAAATGAAAAGCAAAAAAAATTAAAAGCTTCTCCACAGCAAGCCAGCATCTGTAGACACAGCAAACAGTTTGAAGTTTTGAGCATGGAGATACAAATTGCTTCCTTGGGCACTGGTAATAAATCTTGATGTCAGCAGATTATTTGGCCATAGAAAATGTCATGGTGGCTCAGTGGTTATCACTGCTGTCACACAGCACCAGGGACCCAGATTCGATTTAACAAATGTGACTCCATTAAGACCCAGGATCTAAACATATAAGTTTAACTGTGGATCCACCATTAATGTGAACCTTGGCAGTTGTGAACTGAAGTCACTGATCATGTGCCAGGGATGACATTTAAGGCTTTTTTTGTCTCTACATCTCATGTAGGTGCTGACCATTTTATCTCAGTACTAAGGGAGACAGCTAATATGCCAACCGTTACTGAAATAAAGCATGCTTGTATTCCTCAAATTGTACCTCTAAACTGTTAGTGGGTGTACTAATTGGCTTCTGTGTTTACTACATGTTGTTGATCAGCATAGACCACTTGAGCCAAAAGGCATTTTTCAGTACTGTAGGCTACTAGATTACTATTACAACAGTAAAGCACATGTCAAACATACTTCATTGTCTGTACATGATGGTGGCAAAGTAGGACACTTCAGACAGAGCTCGTCCATTTCCTTTTCTCTTGTTCTCTCTTTTCTCTTTGCTTTTGTGTTTCTTTTCCTTCTCCCAGACTGGTGTGGTGGTCTCCCAGTCTGGCGTGGTGGTCTCCCAGCCTGGCTTGGTGGTCTCTCAGCCTGGCTTGGTGGGCTCCCAGTTTGGCCTGATGGTCTCCCGCTCCTCGGATGCTGCCTGACCTGCTGTGCTTTTCCAGCACTGCACTCTCGACTTAAGATTCTGTACCTAGGTAGTTGTATCTAAGATGGAACCTTGTATGTTGACGTGTTATACTTTTCACTGTACTCCTGTACTTTTATACTTGAATGTAAATGAAAATAAAAAATGAAAATAAAAAACATGGAAATCGAGAAAAAGAGATCAAAGTGCTTTGGGATGTCTTTAGGTTGTTAAAGATATTTGAGCTATCATGAATTTCATTTTATTCTAGTTAACAGACAAGCTAGGAACAAATTTTAAGAGTTACTTGATACTTAGAGTCACTGAAAGTTGCTAAGTTCAAATCAGTTGGTTGCTTCACAATTTTTGAGGAGAAAGTGAGGTCTGCAGATGCTGGAGATCAGAGCTGAAAATGTGTTGCTGGAAAAGCGCAGCAGGTCAGGCAGCATCCAGGGAACAGGAGAATCGACGTTTCGGGCATAAGCCCTTCTTCAGGAAGGGCTTTCCTGAAGAAGGGCTTATGCCCGAAAAGTCGATTCTCCTGTTCCCTGGATGCTGCCTGACCTGCTGCGCTTTTCCAGCAACACATTTTCAGCTGCTTCACAATTTGCTTGGAATTCTAGTGATATGAGAAAATTTTAGAAAAAGGCACAAAGACCTGAATTCTCAGCCAGAATTTTGACTTTCGCTTATCGACCATGCTTCCAGCTGTTTTGTTGCGTACACTTGCAGATATACCCTTGATGGACTTTGTTCATTTTAATTCATGCACGTGATTTATGAGAAAAGAGAGACCTGTTCTTTACCTGCATTGATTCCTGTGTTGGGAACATTCTGGGAGTTCATGAGGCTCCTACAGAATGCTCCAATGCTACCAATACTGCAACAATATTTTAAGACATTGTGAATTGGAATTGGTAGAATATAATGTGACAGAGGCTCGAATTGTTTGCAATAAATCTTGTTATTTTTGTGATATCCATATTATTGGTATATGCTCAGAATTTTGGTTTTAATATTGTTCTTCTTTCCCAATCCCCTCATTAGATACAATTTTAAACATAATTTAAATACAATTAATACAAGTTTTAATACAATTTTAACAATTGGTTTGGTTTCTAAAAAGCAAATTCCTTCATCAACTAATCACAAGCGTTGTATAAATCCAAATTTGGTTAAGTATTAGAACCAAGTAAATTGCGAACATATAAGAAACTGAATGACTGAGGTCAATGCTGCAGATGTTACATCAACCTTCTTGAGACTGGCCCTGATACGTCCTTGGCCATGCACTCAGATTCTTCAGATACCAGTTTGGGGGGAGTATTCACAGAGATCTTTAATGTCTCCTTACTCTGGTCTGAAGTCCCCACCTGCTTCAAGGAGACCACCATCATCTCAGTGCCAAAGAAAAATCATGCAGCGTGCCTCAATGATTACTGCCTAAAGTCTCTGAACTCCATAATTGTGAAGTGCTTTGAGAGGTTAGTCATACCTCACATCAACTCCAGCCTCCCAAATTGCTTTGATCCTTTGCAATTCACTCATTGGTGCTCCAGGGCCATGGCAAACACCATCTCCCTGGCCCTCCTGCCTGAAACACCTGGATAACAAGGATACCTATACCAGGCTCCTACTTATTGAGGAGAAAGTGAGGTCTGCAGATGCTGGAGATCAGAGCTGAAAATGTGTTGCTGGAAAAGCGCAGCAGGTCAGGCAGCATCCAGGGAACAGGAGAATCGACGTTTCGGGCATAAGCCCTTCTTCAGGAAGAAAGGCTTATGCCCGAAACGTCGATTCTCCTGTTCCCTGGATGCTGCCTGACCTGCTGCGCTTTTCCAGCAACACATTTTCAGCTCCTACTTATTGACTACAGCTACAAGTTCAACACCACAATTCCAAACAAATTCATCTCTAAACTCCAAGACCTAGGTCTCAGCTCCCCCTTGTGACTAGATTTTTGACTTCCTGACCCATAGTCCACAATCATTAAGGATAAACAACAGCAGCTCCTTCACCATAATCCTCAACATCAGTGCCCCACAAGGCTGCATACTCAGCCTCCGCTATGCTCCGTATACACTCGTGACTGTGTGGCCAAATTCTGCCACAACTCCATTTACATGTTTGCTGATGACACCACTGTTGTAGGGCAGGTCTCAAACAATGATAAGACAGAATACAGGAAAGAGATTGAGTGCTTTGTGGCCTTATGTAAAGACAACAATCCTTCCATAAATGTCAGCAAAATGAAATTAAGGTCATTGACCTTAAGAAGTGGAGTGCAGGGCACAGCCCTGTCTGTGTCAATGGTGCTGAAGACAAAATGGTCAAGAGCGTCAAGTTCCTCGGAGTGATGATCACCAACAATCTGTCCTCGTCCACCCTCCTCCTCGCAAGGATGTGTAGGTTAGGAGGATTAGCCATGGGAAATGCAGGATTACAGAAATAGGGTGGTGGAGGGATGAGACTGAGTGGGATGCTCTTCAGAGAGCCAGTGTAGACTTGTTGGACTGAATGGCCTGTTTCCACACTGTAGGGATTCTATAAAATATAGCCTTAAAATGCAAACAAGGAAGAACATTGCTTTGTACAAGTTGTAACCAAACAAAGCCTGGCTAGAAAGACTTAACTAAGAAAGAAACCCATTGACATACAGTAAAGATGTTAAAATATCAACTCAGTATTTTATCAAATTTTCTTTTTCAGGCACTCTGACATAAGGCTAAATAGAGTTTGTCTATGCCTGTAATGCTGAATGGCATACAGCATAATGATTCATAATGAGTTTGTCTGGAAATGAGCTAATTGTGACTTTAATTATTTTGTTTATCAGGATCTAGATTCCACATCACGCCTATAGGAGCCTTGTATATATTAGACGTACAGAACGAGGATGGCTTGTACAATTATCGCTGCATCACACGGCACAGATACACTGGTGAAACGAGACAGAGCAACAGCGCCCGGCTGTTTGTGTCAGGTAGGTCTCACTGCCATGTTCCTGTGTGGATCCATGCACTAAGTGACCTCATTCTGTTGTGTTATGTAGTAAAAATGAACAAATTAAAATTATACAGGAGAGAGTGTAAAAAGGAAAGCTTTGCTTAGATAATTGCAGAAATCAAGAAACTAGAGCAGGAGCTCATCAAGCCTGCTCAACCCTTTAGTGCATAGAACATCGAACCTAGAATAACTGTTAAACACCAGCAACTTACACTTATATTGTTCCAATCCCTATGGAGACTGATATTTTGTAAAAGATAGATGAAGTTCCCAGCAATTGATGAAAGATTTCACTTTAAAAAATGTTTACTTTGATAAAGAAATTAAAATAAACGTTGATCAAACATTAATCAATGGGCAACTTATAAGAAAAGGTGTGCTTTTACATTAACTATGTAATACAACTGAAATTTGTTTTACAAAACCCCCTTCACTGTGTGCCATTATTTGACAAATATGTAGCTTTTCAGGAATAGACTCACCTTCACTTCCAGTTCTCTAATGGAGATTCACTTCTCCAGGTCAAAGTGTCTTTTAACAATTGTTCGACTCAGCCCAAATTTTTCTGGGTACAATTATCACCAGCAAGACAAGCCTCGACAACTCTTTAAATCTTCAACCTTGAAGAAGTTTTCCTCCTCTCTCTACAAGGTACTCTTTGCTACCTTCCCCCACCCTCCTCCCTGACCTATCACCTTCACCCCCTACCCCCACTCACCTATTGTACTCTATGCTACTTTCTCCCTACCCCCATCCTCCTCTCATTTATCTCTCCACCCTTCAGGCACTCTGCCTGTATTCCTGATTAAGGGCCTTTGCCCGAAACGTCAATTTTCCTGCTCCTCGGATGCTGCCTGAACTGCTCAATGTGTGACTTAGAAATTTTAGACATTTTGTTATTTAGGGATACAGAGTGGCCATTTTGCCTATCCATATACAATTGAGGTGAATGGTTTTCTTGAGAGATGTACCCCAGTCTCATTCCAGGACCACTCTACTCCAGAATCTTCAAGAGCCCCATCTGCCCTGTACCCTTCCTTTGAACAGTCTTTATATTAGATTACTTACAGTGTGGAAACAGGCCCTTCGGCCCAACAAGTCCACACCGACCCATCGAAGCGCAACCCACCCACACCCATTCACCTACATTTACCCCTTTGCCTAACAATACAGGCAATTTAGCATGGCCAATCCACCTAACCTGCACATCTTTGGATTGTGGGAGGAAACCGGAGCCCCCGGAGGAAACCCACGCAGACACGGGGAGAATGTGCAAACTCCACACAGACAGTTACCTGAGGCAGGAATTGAACCCGGATCTCTGGCGCTGTGAGGCAGCAGTGCTGACCACTGTGCCACTGTGCCGCCCACAGAAACTGAACTCTTAAAAGCTTCTCCTTCAGTTGTTAACATAAAGTGATTTCACCCAGTTTCCCGCAGCAGTAACTTCTTCAGCTTGGCATCTCAAACAGCAGCTGTCCTTTTCTGCATAATAACTAAGTTGGTGGTAAAACTGTCACCGTACCTCAACCAATTCATGTTCGGGTTTTCTTTGCCTGCAACCAGATCAGATGGGCACGTCTCTGATCTAGGATGTTTACTTGGAATTCTCTGTTTTACTTTGGGTTAAAGGTACATTTCAAAACATAATTATTTTGTAATGTCCTGCGGTCTTAACAATATAGCAGTCTTAATGTGGAAAAAGAAAATCCAGAGTCAATTTTCAGAGCAATGATCAGGAAATATTAGGCACCTACACTCAAAAGGAATTACTATAAATAGTGAATAACAGCTTTATCAAAGGTATGGGCTTAAAGTGGGTCTTAAAGAAGGCAGAACAGTTCTGACAGGTAATTGGGGAATATGATTTGTTGAGTTTAGCAGACCAGATTGCATGATGGGGATCAGAGTGAAGGTTGAACTCAGTAGCTGTTAATTTAGAGGTGGCAGCATCAAATTAGCAACCAGTGATGCTTTGGAGGATTTTAACATCTCTGGCTGGGATGACACTAGTAGCCAGGATTTCCAGTCTCATTGTTGGAAACTTTGAGTACTGGATTGGCTTCAGCTATGAAACCTTCCTTGGTTGAATTGCTGCCAACATTCACTGTCGAGCCAAGCACACTGGATGATGGCTGCTGGAAGGGCAGTAGGTTGGGCATCTCCCCAACAAATGCAGCTGGAACCAACACCTGCTGGAGATGGAGGGGATGTTGAAGTATAACTACCTGCAATGTGAGTATTGACCGCAGGAAAGTCTCTCGCTTTGCTGAGTGGTAATTTGAAGCTTCTCTTTCGTTGCTGTTGCACAACCACAAAGTGTGATCTCGGTTGTAAAACACATCTGCAAATCTCTCCACAGATCCTGCTAACTCAGCTCCGACAATCCTGGATGGATTTGACCACCGGCTGGCCATGGCTGACCAGCGGGTGGAATTGCCTTGCAAAGCCTCTGGGCATCCTGCGCCGAAATACCGCTGGGTGAAGGACAATGCCCCCTTGGCAAGGGACAACAGGTTCAGACAAACTGTCACTGGGTTACTCATTGTGAAGGCAGTGCCAACAGACTCAGGAAGGTACACTTGCGAGGTGTGGAACAACTTTGGGAATGCAGAGGTTATTGGCCACCTGAATGTAAAACGTAAGTAAATGAACACAGCTGGTTCACACACTCAGTTGAAGAGATTTTTATTCACTTTGCGTTCAAACCTGGTCTCCCTGCCACGGGAAAGATGTTGTTAAACCCTGAAGGATTGCAGCCGTTGGAGGGTTTTGGCTATAGGGAGAGGCTGAATAGGCTGTGCTTTCTCCCCAATGGCATCAGAAGCTGAAGGATAACCTTATAGAGGCTTTCAAAATCAATGGGGCATGGTTAGGGTGAATACCGAGATCTTTTTTCCAGGGTAGGGGAATCCAAAACTACAGGGTTTAGGTTTAAGGTGAGAGGGGGAAGATTTAAAAGGGACCTCAGGGGAAATGTTTTCAAGCAGATGGCGGTACGTGTTTGGAATGAGCTGCCAGAGGAAGTAATGGAGACTGGTACAATTACAACATTCAAACAACATTTGAATGGGCATATGAATAGAAAAGGTTGAGAAGGTTATGGGCCAAATGGGACTAAATTAATTTAGGATGTCTGGTTGGCATGGACAAGTTGGACTGAAGAGTCTGTTTCTGTGCTATAGATCTCTGTGTAGCTATACAGTTAACTGGATCAGACTAATCTTAGGCCCGTTGCTATATTCCACACATTCCCAATCCTTTTGTGTTTTGTTGAGCTTCATTGCAGGCAGACCATGATCCACAGGAGGCCACTCATCCCAGCATGCTTGTGCTATCTCTTTCTAGGAGATGTCTACTTAGCCCCACACTTCCCCTCAGCTCCACAAATGTCTCCTTTTCCGATTGAATCTGCTTCCATCAGCTTTCAGGCAGTGCCCCCCACATCTTGGCATCTTGCTGATGAAGGCCTGAAGAAGGGCTCTTGCCCGAAACATCGATTCTCCTGATCCTTAGATGCTGCCTGACCTGCTGCGCTTTTCCAGAAACACATTTTCAGCATCTTTCTGATAATGCAAGTTAATGCAAGAGGTTTTCTCAAATGCTGCACGCTCCAAAAACTTAAATGTAATAAAAATTAATGATGAAGGATACTTTGAGGTTCTTTAAGTGGGGGCAAAGAACATGAAGAGTAATTTTGAACAATAACAACAAATTACATTTTTCTAGCACCTTTTAATATCGGGAAACGTCCCGAAATAGTTCACAAGTGTTACCAAGCAAAACTGGACAGTGAACCACATTAGGAGATATTAAAACAAGTTGCCAACAAAGTAGTTTTTGAAGTAATATAAAACAGGAATTCAAGAGGTTCATGCAGCTGAAGGCAGGATCACTATAGAGTCTTGGAGTTATACAGCATGGAAACAGTCCCTTTGGACCAACTCATCCATGCTGACAAGATATCCTAAATTAATCGAGTCCCATTTGGCAGCATTCAGCCCATATCCCTCTAAACCCTTCCTTATCAAATATGCATCCAGATGCCTTTTAAGTGTAGTTGTACCAGCCTTCACCACTTCCTCTGGCAGCTCATTACGTACATGCACCACGCTCTGCATGAAAAAAGACAGAGTGGATGACTAAATTGAGGTTGAAGATGAGCTGGAATTAGACACTTGCAGATATCTTGGATGCTTGTGGGGCTGGGAGCGATCACAGAGGGAGAGAGGAAGGTGTAAGACAATGGATGAAATTGAAAGAACTTGAAATGGAGCTTGTGTTGGAATTGAATCTAATTTAATGAGTATAAGCGTTGATGCTTTGTACAGGAAAAGATATTCAAAAATGGATTGCTAAAATTCTATGAATTGAATACCAGATTACTGGTAAACAATTATATAAGGAAGGCATTTATAACATGCACTCTAAAGTGCATTGTTCAGTTAATAGGCTAACTATTGACCTAGCTTTGATAATGGCTGCAAACTATTAATCACACAGCACCTTAGCAACAATACAGAGTTGGACATTTCACTCAGCTTTTAGTTGAATTTATAGCTCAATTCTTTATAAATCACCAAAAGACGTTCTAAATGATATTATTGTACTCTTCATCCTCAATGAAATGACTGAAAACAAAAGTTTAAATTTAGCCATTCATCTGATATGTCCAAAGCAGGTTAAATCCTCTCTCCAGAACATATGTTCAAACTGAAGGAACAAAAGAATTGCAGAATGTTGTTGTCCTAATCCCAATCTGGAATTCTAAGCAGCCTTTGATGAGATTAGATTACTTACAGTGTGGAAACAGGCCCTTCAGCCCAACAAGTCCACACCGACTCTCCAGAGAGCAACCCACACAGATCCATTCCTCTACATTTACCCCTTCACCTAACACTATGGGCAATTTAGCATGGCCAATTCACCTAACCTGCACATTTTTGGACTGTGGGAGGAAACCCACGCAGACACAGGGAGAATGTGCAAACTCCACACAGTTGCCTGAGGCAGGAATTGAACCTGGGTCTCTGGCACTGTGAGGCAGCAATGCTAATCACTGTGCTACCGTGCCACCCTTTAATTGAATCTAATTTAATGAGTATAAGCGTTGATGCTTTGTACAGGAAAAGATATTCAAAAATGGATTGCTAAAATTCTATCCTTCCGAGATGAATTGAATACCAGATTACTGGTAAACAATTGGTATAAAGTTGTAAGATGTATTGGGTAATTATTTGCAGCTGCGTTGGTGCTGTTGGTGGACCTCTTGGTTTCTCGATGACCAAATTCTATGCACAAGAAGCGACTCGGTGTTCAGTGGTGTTAGGAAGCGGAGGTCAACGCCACGCTGATAACTAAAACCGAAACACCCAGAGAGGCTCCCCTCACCTCATAATCCAGCAAAATAAATGTGAAAAGTGGTATACCCTACCTCTCATCCTCCAATCTCTTATAAAGGAGTGGTTAAATGAAATGAAATCCGTTCACTCACTCTATCATGAACAAGTAACGATATCTTTATCGAACTCCAACAGTGAACAGATTTACAGAACCATGAACAAACTGACCAATTCCCCTCTAACTATGAACTATTCCTGAATAAAACAAAATTCTAATGGTATGCTGTTCCAATAAAATACAAGTCCTATTTACATAACAAAACAATAGAATTTAATCTCTCAAAATTACAGCAAGGATACGTCTTCCGGAATGCTCTGTGTCCTCTCCGCAAATCTTCTTTCAGGAGTGTCTTCTCCATCGAATTCGTGTCAGTTCTTCTGTCAGGAATGTTCTCTCTGTGAATTCTGCTGTATGGAATATTAACCAAGTGTGCTGTGGTACCTTTATTAATGAGATGGTGCATTCTTTGAGAGCTGGAAGTTGTTATCGCTTGGCAGATGGCAGTTGGCTCTCACCGATTTCCCAAATGCCCTCATGCTTAATACCCTTGATAACCTATCAATTTCTTACAGTCTGATTGGTTTTAAGTTGTCAAAACCGTCAGATTTAAACTTAATAGGTTCTTGGTAGCTAAATGCTTGGTATAAATTGATTGGATAAATTTGAAAAGATTGTGGTCTTGGTAAAGGTGCTGCTTGGCTGTTCAAAACAAAATATTTCAATTCGGGTGCCGTCTGTTCACCTACACTTTGAACTGCTGTTCAGATATCCATTTTAACTCTAAGCACTGTAAGAAACAGTATCGTTCAAGGGCACAATGCAATGCCTTCCTTCCATTTTGCAATTTTACAATTCTACACACACCAACTTCGCAACTGTGGTTAGCACAGCTGCCTCACAGTGCCGGGACCCATGTTCAATTCCAACCTCAGGCGACTGTCTGTGTGGAGTTTGCACATTCTCCCCATGTCTGCGTGGATTTCCTCCAGGTGCTCCAGTTTCCCCCCACAGTCCAAAAGTGTGCAGCTTAGGTGGATTGGCCATGCTAAATTGCTAAAGGGATGTGTAGGTTTGGTGGATTAATTAAATTGAATTTATTGTCACGTGTACCGAGGCACAGTGAAAAGCTTTGTCTTGCGAGCAGTACGGGCAGTTAAGTAGCATTGATAAGGAAATAATAGGTAAACAGCGGCAAAAACAAAAACACAGGTACAGGCGAATGTTAAGAGTTTGTGAATCTATTCAGTATTCTAACAACAGCAGGGTAGAAACTGATTCAAAACCGGCTGGTGCGTGTGTTCAGGCTTCAGTACCTTCTCCCTGATGGTAGAGGTTGTAGAAAAACATTGCCAGGGTGAGATGGATCCTTGAGAATGCTGGCGGCCTTTCCTTGACAGTGGGCCTGGTAAATGAATTTTATAGATTAGATTAGATTAGATTATTTACAGTGTGGAAACAGGCCTTTGGCCCAACAAGTCCACACCGACTCTCCGAAGAGCAACCGACCCAGACTCATTCCCCTACATTTACCCCTTCACCTAACACTACGGGCAATTTAGCATGTACAATTCACCTAACCTGCGCATTTTTGGACTGTGGGAGGAAACCGGAGCACCCGGAGGAAACCCCCGCAGACATGGGGAGAATGTGCAAACTCCACGCAGACAGTTGCCTGAAGTGGGAATTGAACCCAGGTCTCTGGCGCCATGAGGCAGCAGTGCTAATCACTGTGCCACCGATGGGAAGTTGGCCTTTATGGTTGTCTGGGTCGAGTTCATCGCTCTCTGTAACAGTAACTGTCTCCAATCTTGAATGGTACAGTTGCCATACCAGATAGTGATACACCTGGGAATAAACTTGAGATTAACCATGGGAAATGCAGGATTACTGGGAGAGGATTGGGGTGACAGATCTGGGTAGAATGCTGTTTGGAGGGTCAGTGTAGACTTAGAGTCACAGAGGCATAGAGATGTACAGCATGGAAACAGATCCTTCAGTCCAACTCGTCCATACCGACCAGATATCCCAACCCAAATCTAGTCCCATTTGCCAGCACCCGGCCCATATCCCTCCAAACTATCCCTATTCATATATCCCTCCAGATGCCTTTTAAATGTCGCAATTGTACCAGCCTCCACCACTTCCTCTGGCAACTCAGTCCATACATGCACCACCCTCTGCATGAAAACGTTGCCCCTTGGGTCCCTTTTATATCTTTGCCCTCTCATCCTAAACCTATGCACCCTAGTTCTGGACTCCCCCACCCCAGGGAAAAGACCTTGTCTATTTATCCTATCCATGCCTTCATGATTTTATAAACCTCTATAACGTCACCCCTTAGCCTCCAATGCTCCAGGGAAAACAGCCCAGCCTATTCAGCTTCTCCCTATAGCTCAAACCCTCCAATGCTGGCAATATCCTTGTAAATCTTTTCTGAACCCTTTCAAGTTTCACAACATCCTTCTGATAGGAAGGAGACCAGAATTACATGTAATATTCCAAAAGTGGCCTAACCAATCCCTCCTGTCTCGCTGCAACATGACCTCCCAACTGCGATACTCAATGCTCTGACCAATAAAGGAAAGCATACTAAATGCCTTCTTCACTATCCTATCTACCTGTGACTCTAATTTCAAGAAGCTGTGAACCTGGACTCCAAGACCTCTTTGTTCAGCAACACTCCCTAGGTGTTGCTGAACAACCTTACCATTAAGTGTATATGTATAACAACCTTACCATTAAGTGTATATGTCCTGCTCTGATTTGCTTTTCCAAAATGCAGCAACTCACATTTATCAAAATTAAACTCCATCTGCCACTCCTCAGCCCATTGGCCTATTTGACCAAAATCCTGTTGTAATCTGAGGTAACCTTCTTCGCTATCCACTACACTTCGAATTTTGATGTCATCTGCAAACTTACTAACTGTACCCCCTAAGTTCATATCCAAATCATTTATATAAATGACAAAAAGTAGTGGACCCAGGACCCATCCTGTGGCATTCCACTGGTCACAGGCCTCCAGTCTGAAAAACAACCCTCCACTAACACTTCTATCTTTGAGCCAGTTCTGAATCCAAATGGCTAGTTCTCCCTGTATTCAATGAGATCTAACCTTGCTAACCAATCTCCCATGAGGAACCTTGTTGAACGCCTTACTG
The DNA here is from genome assembly GCF_004010195.1 of Chiloscyllium plagiosum. NCBI lineage: Eukaryota > Metazoa > Chordata > Chondrichthyes > Orectolobiformes > Hemiscylliidae > Chiloscyllium > Chiloscyllium plagiosum. Next base: position 69,298,975 of record NC_057721.1, on the reverse strand, counting down.
AAGTCCATATAGATCACGTCCACCACTCTGCCCTCATCAATCCTCTTTGCTTCTTGTTCAAAAAGCTCAATCAAGTTCGTGGAACATGATTTCCCACGCACAAAGCCATGTTGACTGTCCCTAACCAGTCCTTGCTTTTCCAAATATGTGTAAATCCTGTCCCTCAGGATTCCCTCCAACAACTTGCCCACCATTGAAGTCAGGCTCATAAGTCTACAGTTCGTTGGCTTGTCCTTACCACCTTTCTTAAATAATGATACCACATTAGCCAACCTCCTGTTTTCTGTGACCTCACCTGTGACTATCAATGTTACAAATATTTCAGCAAAGAGCCCAGCAATCACTTCACTAGCTTTCCACAGAGTTTTAAGGTATATTTGATCAGGACCTGGGAATTTATCCACTTTAGTATGTTTCAAAACATCCAACACTTCCTCTTCTGTAATACGGACATCTTTCAAGATGTCACTATCTATTTCCCCACATTCTATATCTTCTATATCCTTCTCCACAATAAACACTGATGCAAACTACTCATTTAGTAACTCCACCATCTCCTGCGGCTTCACACAAGGGCTGTCTTGCTGATCTTTGAGGGGACCAATTCACTCCCTAGTTATCCTTTTGTCCTTAATGTATTTGTAAAAACCCGTTTTTGCCCTCCTGATTTCCCTCTTAAGTATATTCCTACTGCCTTTATACTCTAAGGATTCACTCGATCTATCTTGTCTATACATATGCTTCCTTCTTTTTCTGAACTAAACCCTCAATTTCTCTAGTCATCCAGCAGTCCCTATACTACCAACTTTTCCTTTCACTTTAACAGGAATATACTTTCTCTGGGCTCTCGTTATCTCATTTCTGAAGGCTTCCCATTTTTCAGCCGTCCCTTTACCTGCAAACATCTGCCCCAATCAGCTTTTGAAAGTTCTTGCCTAATCCCATCAAAATTAGCCTTCCTCCAATTTAGAACTTCAACTGTTTGATTCTGGTCTATCCATTTCCATCATTATTTTAAAACTAATAGAATTATGGTCGCTGGCTCCAAAGTCACCTCAGTCACCTGCCCTGCCTTATTTCCCAAGAGTAGGTCAAGTTTTGCACCTTCTCTCGTAGGTACATTCACATACTGAATCAGAAAGTTTTCTTGTACACTCTTAACAAATTCTTCCCCATCTAAACCCTGAACACTATGGCAGTCCCAGTCTATGTTTGGAAAGTTAAAATCCCCAACCATTACCACTCTTATTCTTACAGATAGCTGAGATCTCCTTACAAATTTCTTTCTCAATTTCCCATTGACTATTCGGGGGTCTATAATACAATCCCAATCAGGTTATTTCTCAGTTCCACCCAAATAACTTCTCTGGAGATATTTCTGGGAATATCCTCCCTAAGTACAGCTGGAACCCAACATACCCCTCATCATTATCCCTTATCAAAAACGCCACTCCCCTTCTCTCTTGCCTCCCTTTCTGTCCTTCCTGTTGCATTTGTATCCTGGAACATTAAGCTGCCAGTGCTGTCCATCCATGACTACATCTCTGTAATTGCTATGCTTTCCCAGTTCCATGTTCCTACCATTACCTGAGTTTATCCGCCTTCCCTGTTAGGCCTCTTGCCTTGAAATAAATGCAGTTTAATTTATCAGTCCTACCTTGTTCTCTGCTTTGTCCCTGCCTGCTCCTGACTGTTTGACTTGCCTGTGTTCTCAACTGTATCAGTCTCAGATTGATCTCTTTCCTCACTATCTCTCTGGGTCCCAAACCCTCCTCCCCCCCCTTCCACCTTACTAGTTTAAATCCTCCCGAGCAGCTCTAGCAAATGTCCCTGCCAGTATATTAGTCCCCTTCCAATTCAGGTGCAATTCATCCTTCTTGTACAAGTCACTTCTAGCACAAAAGAGATTCCAATGATCCAAAAATGTGAATCCTTCTCCCATACTCCAACTCCTTAGCCATGCATTCATCTGCTCTATCCTCCTAGTCCTACTCTCACTGGCTCATAGCACCGGGAGTAATCCAGATATTCCTACTCTCGAGGACCTCCTTTTTAAATTTCTGCCTAACTTTTCATATTCTCTCTTCACAATCTCATCTTTTTCCTTTCCTATGTCGTTGGTTCCAATGTGTACAATGACTTTCTGCTGGGCCCTTTCCCCTTTGACAACATTCTACACACGCTCTGAGACATCCTTGATCCTGGCACCAGGGAAACAACACACCATCCTGATTATTCGCTGCTGGCTACAGCAACGTTTGTCTGTGCCTCTGACTAGAGAGTCTCCTAACACAATCGATTGCTTGGAACCTGACGTTCCCCTCATTACTTTAGAGCCTGTCTTGACATCAGACACTTGTTTGTTCATGCTACATTCCCCTGAACATCCACCAACCCCTACATTTTCCAAAACATACTTGTTTGAAATGTGGAAAGGATGGGCCAAATGGCTTGCTTCCACACTGCAGTGATTCTTTGATCTCAGAATGAATGTAAATCTTTCTCCTCCTTTATACCTGCACAGAGTTCGCAGGAATGATTTTATAATGGTCTACTTTGCAAGCAATAAGATTTTGAATGCTTCCTGTATTGTTTCAATGCACAGAGCGACTGAAGGCGACAGTAAATCTGCATAAGGTGAAAACCAGCATCGGTGGCAAGTTATCCCTGTCCTGTACAGTGACCGGAGCGGAGGAGTATGAGGTGGAGTGGTATCAGAATGGCGAGATCATCACCCCTGGCAACAATGTGAGAATCACCGGAAACAACCAGGAGAAGCTGATGATAGACGGATTAGCAAAGAGCGATAGAGGAGCCTATCAGTGCTTTGTAAGGAAAGGCCGAATGTCAGCCCAGGATTTGGTTCATGTTATCCTTGAAGGTTAGTGTGGAAATAAGTGGCTGCTGCCAGTTCACTGGAAGTAGCGCTGGCAATAATCATTCTGTGCAAACCTGTATTGTCACAGAATTTGAGAGATGTTGGGCGTGACCAACTTGAAAGGGTCCTACGGTTTTATTGGCACTGCCACAAGCACACATTGTGGTGTTTTTCTCACATTATTCCTTCAGACATTTCTGATTGGCCTTTTTTTAAGTCCAAAGTGGGTGGGTTTTGAGCTGACATTCTGACCACATGGGATAAGAAGTTGAATTAAGAGTACAGGTATATAAAAACAGGAGTTGGCTATTAGATTTTATTCCCTACCGTATGGAATCAGGCCCGTCAGCCCAACAAGTCCATACCGAACCCTCCGAAGAGTAACCCACCCACACCCATTACCCTACCCTCTATTAACCCCTGACTAATGCACCTAACACTACGGGCAATTTAGCATGGCCAATTCACCTGACTGGCACATCTTTGGACTGTGGGAGGAAACCGGAGCACCCGGAGGAAATCCACGCAGACATGGTGAGAATGTGCAAACTCCACACAGTCAGTCACCCGAGGCAGGAATTGAACCCGGATCCCTGGCGCTGTGAGGCAGCAGTGCTGACCACTGAGCCACCGTGCCACCCCTTGAGCTTGTTCCAGCCTTCGATGAGATCATGGCTGATCTATAGCCTCACTCCATATACCTGCCCTTGGCCCATCTCTCTTAATAACTTTGCGAAACAATAGATTGGCAACCTCAGATTTTAAATTATCAACTGATCCAGCAACCACTGCCATTTGTGGAATAGAGTTCCAAACATCTACCATGCTTTGTGTCCAGAAGTGCTTCCTAACATCTCTCCAGAATGGTCTGGCCCTAATTCTCAGACTATACTCCCTAGTTCTAGAATCCCCAACCAATGGATATAGTTGATCTTTATTTACCCTGTCTTTTCCTGTTAATATAGAGTCATAGAGTCATAGAGATGTACAGCATGGAAACAGACCCTTCGGTCCAACCTGTCCACGCCGACCAGATATCCCAACCCAACCTAGTCCCACCTGCCAGCACTCGGCCCCTATCCCTCCAAACCCTTCCTATTCATATACCCATCCAAATGCCTCTTAAATGTTGCAATTGTACCAGCCTCCACCACATCCTCTGGCGGCTCATTCCATACACGTGCCACCCTCTGCATGAAAAGGTTGCCCCTCAGGTCTCTTTTATATCTTTCCCCTCTCACCCTAAACCTATGCCCTCTCATTCTGGACTCCCTGATCCAGGGAAAAGACTTTGTCTATTTATCCTATCCATGCCCCTCATAATTTTGTAAACCTCTATAAGGTCACCCCTCAGCCTCCGACGCTCCAGGGAAAACAGCCCCAGCCTGTTCTGCCTCTCGCTTTGGTTAAATCCTCCAACCCTCGCAACATGCTTGTAAATCTTTTCTGAGCCTTTTCAAGTTTCACAAAATCTTTCCGATAGGAAGGAGACCAGAATTGCACGCAACATTCCAACAGTGGCCTAACCAATATCTGTCAGATGTTGATCAGTTCACCCTTTAACTGTCTAACTTCAAGAGAAAACATGCCCAATTTGTATAAACTCTCCTCGTAACTTAACCCCTGAAGTCCTGGTATAACTCTTGTAAACCTATATTGTATTCCCTCCAATATCTTTCCTAAGGTATGGTGCCCATATCTCCACACAGTACACCAAGTGAGGTCTAACCAGGGTTCTGTATAACTGCGGCATAGCTTCTGTACCTTTGTACGCTAGTTCTCTAGATATAAAGGCTAGCATTCCATTAGCTTTGTTATGTTCTGTACCTGTTTGTGACATCGTAAAGATCTATAAACCGGAACCCCCAAGTCTCTTTGGATATCCACTGAATTTAACCTTATACCATCTGGAAAGTAACCTGAAATATCCTTCTTTGGTCCAAAACAGATGACCTCATGCTTGCTTACGTTGAACTCAATATGCCACAGTTTTGCCCATTCACTTAGTCTATCGATATCCCTCTGTAATTTTATGCTGTCATCTACATACATCTCTGTGACATTGAGTCATCTGTATCTGTCACACAGAACGAGACCATCTGTCCAATCGTGTCCATGTCGATTCAGCTTATTCCTGTTTTCTCGCTTTTGGTCTGCACTCTTGCAAATCACAGCAAATCGATCCTGAGTGAGTGTGAGGACGGTTCCTGCCTCTGCTGCCTTAAGGCAGTGAGTTCCAGAGACCTCACCACCGCCTGGATCAAAAACATTACCTCTTCTAATTCTTCTATCAATTACTTTGAATGTCTGCTCGCTGGTGATTGGCATCTCTGCTGGGGGCAATATGTAGTTTCTATTTAGTCTAGTCCCTTCATCATTTTACACACTTTAATTAAAGCTCTGTTTAGCTGTCTCCATTACTCGGGAATCAATCACTGCCAGGCTGATATTTCCCCCGCTAAAATGTTTCTGTCCTGACAAGGATGTTGTGAAATCTAAAAGGGTTCAGAAAAGATTTACAAGGATGTTGTCAGGGTTGGAGGATTTGAGCTGTAGGGAGAGGCTGAATAGGCTAGGGCTGAGGGGTGACCTTTTAGACATTTATAAAATCATGACGGGCATGGATAGGATAAATAGACTAAGTCTTTTCTCTGGGGTGGGGTAGTCCAGAACTAGAGGGCATAGGTTCAGGGTGAGAGGGGAAAGAAAGAAAAGAGATTTAAACAGCAACTTTTTCACGCAGAGGGTGGTATGTGTATGGAATGAGCTGCCCAGAGGAAGTGGTGGCACGGTGCACCACTTGCAATATTTAAAAGGCATCTGGATGGGTATATGAATAGGAAGGGTTTGGAGGGGTATGGAACGGGTGCTGGCAGGTGGGACTAGAGTGGGTTGGGATATCTGGTCGGCATGGATGAGTTGGACCTTAGGGTCTGTTTCCGTGCTATACATCTGTATGACTCTATGATTGTAATATCCTCATCAACAGCTTTGTACTATCTCTGTTGTGATCGCATCCTTCCTGTGATGTGGTCTCCAGATCTGAACACAATACTCTGGCTGAAAGTTGTCATTTAGCTCTCCACCCTTCAGGCACCCTGCCTGTATTCCTGATGAAGGGCTTTTGCCCGAAACGTCGATTTTACTGCTTCTCAGATGCTGCCTGAACTGCTGTGCTGTTCCAGCACCACTAATCCAGAATCTGGTTTCCAGCATCTGCCGTCATTGTTTTTACCTCCCTGAAAGTTATCCAGGCCCAGCACAACCTTCACAGTCTTCTCCCCTCTCCCTGGATGATAGAAGCTTTTGATTTGAAAAAATGGAGTGTGGGGATGGGGGTGGGGGTGGGGTGGGGGGTGTGGAATGGTGCAAAGATGCTGGAATGGGTTGTTTGGGTTAAATGGCCTGTTTCTCTGCCATTCATGTGGAAAGCTGCAGTTTTACCAACTAGTGTCACTTGGGCCATTGTCCCAGAAGACCACACCCAGTTCCTTGTGATCTTTGCCACGTCTGCAGCATGTGGTACTAGAATCCCTCTGGACATATTTGATAAAGAATCCCTACTGTGTGGAAACAGGCCCTTCGGCCCAACAAATCCACTGACCCTCCGAAGAGTAACCCACCCAGACCCATTCCTCTATTGCTCCACATTTACCCCAGCCTAATGCACCTAACCTACACATCCCTGAACACTATGGGCAACTTTAGCATGGTCAATTCACCTAACCTGCATATCTTTGGATTGTGGGAGGAAACCAAAGCACTCTGAGGAAACCCCACATAGAGAGTTGCCTGAGCAAGAATCAAACCCGGGTCCCTGGCCACATGTGCCAGCAGTGCTAACCACTGGGCCACCGTGGTCCCCATTGCCATATTGTGGAAAGGATGTTCAGGTAGTTCACTATCACTGATCTCATTTGTCTGTGCTTCATCTAGGATCTCTCTAGTGATTAGTGGTTGAGGATACATTGCCATAGAGAATCGACAGAAAACACTTGTTCTTAGATAACAAGGAGATTTATTGCATGGTAGCAATACGTACAACAACATTTGGGCAGGTGTGATTACTGGGACCTTAGGGAATTCGTATGGATAAATCTTTTTGCTCTCAAAGCTGGAGGAGAACTCTTTTCCCGTACCCAGACTATGTCTGACATCTGGGTGGAGCCGATGTGTCCTGAACATTACCCTATCCAACATCTGGAAATAAGGGAAATGGTGCAGGAGAAAACAAGGTTCTCAGTTTAATGCTGTCCCACTACAATATGTCACTTGACCAGCCAAACATGTTACAGCTAACTTGCTCAATAATGAGACTCATAGGTGTGATCTAAGCAGAGAAACAAAGAACTAAATTTTGCCACTCATTGTCAAGTCCCAATGCTAGGACCAAAAGGGCAAAACAACCTACTTTGGTGGATGCTGGAATCTGGAAACCATATTGGTGACAGCAACCAATGAAGAGGCTGCCACCTGATTAAGATTGTCCCCAAGAGCTGCTGGTCACTCAGCAGGCTCAAGCCTTGTCCACGTGTAGTGACCACTGCTGGGCCCACCCGCTTTCCAAGAAGGGGACCTCACCATCTTTTGAGTGAGTTTGGATTAAGCTGAAACTTGGTAGTCCATGTGGGATTGTGGAGTAATAGCAGTGCCATTGCTATGGATTTGTCCATTGTCATTGTGAGGAGGGATTGTCCCCCCCACCCCCCTCCCTCCTCCATGGGCAGTGGAGCTCTGAGCAAGGAGGGAATCTCCCCCCATTGAATCATGTGGGAGGCCACTATAGTCACCTGGAAGACTCTCCACTCAGTGGTGGGTCTTCCCAACGAGTACAGAATGTGGTCTTTAATTACCTAATCAAGTAGCTTGATTGATGCCTACAGTTGGCATTATGCCACAACGGCAAGAAGATATCAGGAACCAGTACCCGTGATGTTCCCCGCACCGGCCCCAACACTTTGTCAGCTCCCCCACTTCCCAGCCACTTGCCAATGGGCTGGGACAATTCAGCTCCTGCACCACATTTCAAGAATGCTGTAGGTTTCAGCCTGACCTGCTTCATGTGGCCAAAATCTCATGGGGCCTCTTGATAATCTGTGACGGTGTAAAAGAAGAGGATCCTCACAAAGTGACAGTGGGAAAGATTTCAAAGACACACAGGTCTGACTGGGAAAATAATGTCCCCTGTCATCTCAGAAAAATCCTATCACAGGAATAAAAAGGGAGGCTGAACATACAATGCAAGCTCACTGATTTATCTATTGTGTGTCAGTGTTCATTCAATATCCAAAGCCTGAAGTTCCCTTTCTCTCAGAACTGGCAGCATTAATGTGAGAAGGAAAATAACAGTGAGGCAAAACATCAATGTCTAATGACAGCTTACATGATGTGGAGGCGCCGGTGTTGGACTATGGTGGACAACGTCAGAAGTCACACAAAATGTGACGAAGGGTCTGTGCTCCAAAAGCATGTGTGATTTCAGACAAACCTGTTGGACTATAATCTGGTGTTGAGTGACTTCTGACAACTTACAGGCTTTTTCACTGGAGCTTAGGAGGTTGAGGGATGAATTTATAAAGGTTTATAAAATCATGAAGGGCATGGATGAGGTGACTAGCAAAGGCCTTTCCCTCGGATGGGTGAGTTCAAAACTAGGAGGCATATTTTTAAGGTGAGAGGGGGAAGAATTAACACGTACCTGAGGAGCAACTTTTTTACACAGCGGATAGTTCACATGTGGAATGAACTGCCAGAGGAAATGGTAGATGCAGGTAGAGGTTATAACATTTAAAAGACATTTGGATAGGTACATGAATAAGAAGGATTTACAAGGATATGGGGTAAATGCAGGCAAGAGACCTTGGAGTGCAGGTTCAAAGCTCATTGAAAGTGGAGTCCCAGTTAGACAAGATAGTGAAGAAGTATCTAGTAAACTTGCCTTTATTGGTCAGTGTGGCAAAATGAGAACTGCAGATGATGGAAACCAGAGTTTAGGTCAGAGTGGTGCTGGAAAAGCACAGCAAGTCAGGGTGCATCCAAGGATCAGGAAAATCAACATTTCGGGCAAAAGCCCTTCAATAGGGATATGGACCAAGTGCTGGCTTTTATCCGAAACTCGATTTTCCTGCTCCTCAGATGCTGCCTGACCTGCTGTGCTCTTCCAGCACCACTCTGATCTAAACTTTATTGGTCAGTGCATTGAGTACAGGAGTTGGGAGTCATGTAGCGGCTGTACGGGACATTGGTTAGGCCATTTTTGGAATACTGCGTGCAATTCTGGTCCCCACTATTGAAAGGATGTTGTGAAACTTGAAAGGATTCAGAAAAGTTTTACAAGGATGTTGGAGAGCTTGAGCTAAAGGGAGAGGCTGAATTAGGCTGGGGCTGTTTCCCTTGGAACATTGGAGGCTGAATTGGAGCATTGGAGGGAGACCAGAATTGCACACAATGTTCCAAAAGTGGCCTAACCAATGTTCTGTACAGTCACAACATGACCTCCCAACTCCTATGCTCAATGCACTGACCAATAAAGGAAAGCATACCAAACACCTTCTTCACTAGGGATATGGGCCAAGTGCTGGCAAATGGGGCTAGATTAATTTAGGATATCTGGTCGGCATGGACGAGTTGGACCAAAGGGTTTGTTTCCGTGTTGCACATCTCTATGACTCTATGACTCTAAATGGGACTAGTTTAGTTTGGGAGACTTGGTTGACATGGACAAGTTGGACCAAAAGATCTGTTTTAGTGCTTATGACTCTGTGCCTCTTGTGCATAAACCTCCTCTATTTTACTCCCAAGCCGTCTTATAGTTCAATATATTGCAAGAAACAATAATTTAATTTAATAATTCATTGCATTTGCTAGAAGTGTTGGTTACTTACATTGAGAAGCATATTCTATTCTTAGTTACTCTGGCCAATTTGCAATTGGGTCATGCTGTAAAATTGATTCGTTTGTTTGTACAGAGAGATTATTTCATTGAGTTTCACGAAGAACTTTTCTTTCAGAATAAAACAAACATTCTTGCCAATGAGCACAGGCCCAACCAACTCGACATCTCTTCATAAGTCAGTCCCTCCACAGCCAGGATCAACTTAGTGAACCTTCTCTGGACTGTGTCCAATGTCAGTGGATCTTTCCTTAGAACTGTTCACAGTATTCCAGCTGTGATCTGACTAGTGCCTTCTATGGTTTTAGCAAAACCTCCCTAGTTTATATTCCATTCTCTAATAACTATCTACTCTTTCAAATCTTTAATCACTTGGAATATAAAACAAACATTCTCACAAATTAACTTCTGTTTAATAATATTGATTATAGCTCATCCGATATAACAGCAGCATTCAGAAAGCCCACATGAGAGGAGTAGGCCTCAGGCCTGTCCTGCCATTTAAATATGATTATGATTGGTCTGTATCATAATTCCATGTACCCACCTTTACTCGATATTCCTTGATACTCTCATCCAACAAAAGCTTTTTGATCTAAGTCTTGATAATTCCTACAGACTCAAAATCAATACAGAGAAAGTTCCATATTTCCAATATATATTAAAAAAAGAGCTGCAGATGCTGGAAATCATGGACATTTTGGTTGGCATGGACCAGTTTGGGCCTACGGGCCTTTCTCCGTGCTGTAGAACTCTATGACTCTATCTGAAACAAAAGCAGAAATGATTAGAGAAACTTAGCCAGGCCCTAAAGAAGTGTCACTGGACTCAAAATGTTAACTCTGTTTTTTTCTCCACAGATGTGGCCAGACCTGCAGAGTTTCTCCAGCTATTTCTGTTTTGATTAGATTACTTACAGTGTGGAACCAGGCCCTTCGGCCCAACAAGTCCACACCGATCCGCCAAAGCGCAAACCACCCATACCCCTACATTTACCCCTTACCTAACACTACGGACAATTTAGCATGGCCAATTCATCTTACCTGCACATTTTTGGACTGTGGGAGGAAACCGGAGCACCCGGAGGAAACCCACGCAGACACGGGGAGAATGTGCAAACTCCACATAGTCAGTCGCCTGAGGCGGGAATTGAACCCGGGTCTCTGGCGCTGTGAGGCAGCAGTGCTAACCACTGTGCCACCGTGCCGCCCACTGTGCCACCGTGCTGCCCACAATACTTCCAATACCTTTCTTGATTTCACTCTGCACCAGCCTAACCCCAGACTGATTTTCTGTAGAAAACATGAGAGCAGAAGTAAGCCATTCAGCCCATTCAAATCTGCTCCGTCATTCAATGAAATTATGGTTGATCTGATAATCCTCAACTCCACTCTCCAATCTCTTCTCCATAACCTTTGATTCCCTACAGATTAAAAATCCGTCCATCTCAGCCTTGAATGTACTTGATGACCCAGCCTCTGGTTCAAGAATTCCATTGATTTCTAATCCTTTGAGAGAAGGAATTCCTCCTCATCTCTGTCATAAATGTGTGACCCCTTATCCTGAGATTGTGCCCAGCATTCCAACACTCTGCCACAAGGGTATATAACTTCGCTGCATCTACCCTGTCAAGCCCATTAAGAATCATATCTATTTCAATAAACCGCCTCCCATTCTTCTAAATCCAATGAGTACAGGCCCAACCGAATCAACATCACTTCATAAGTCAGACCCTCCGGAGTCAGAATCAACTTAGTGATCCTTCTCTGGACACCATCCAATGCCAATGGATCTTTCCTAAGAAAATGGTACAAATTGTCCAGAGTATACAGTCTGACTGATGTCTTCTATGATTTTAGCAAAACGTCCCTAGCTTTATGTTCCATTCCCTAATAAGTATCTACCCTATCAAATCTTTGATCACTTAGAATAACTGCTTAGATCACATTCAACTTCCTGAAGTTTATTCAACCTGTCCTGATAAATTAAGCTTAGTATCATTTTGAGGAACACTATATTACTTGATACCTCCTATGATGTTGTGAATATATACTTTCTGCAGTGTGGTGTCCACTACTGTACCAAGGCTCCTGGAACTGAAGCATCACAGCCTCATTTTGATACACCACTCCCTTGTGAAAGGGCCAACTCTCTATACTGTAAATGCTTCCAGTTACATTTTGTACCTGCGCACTGGCATTTAATGACCTTGAATAGTTGATGTATAGTTTTGGTCTCCTTAACTAAAGGAAGTTATATTTAGCACAGAAGAAAGGTTCACTGGACTGATTCCAAAGAGAAATTAAGAAGACCGAGTCTATATTCTCTTGAGTTTAGAGAAAGACAGGCAACCTCATTGAAACTTTGCAGAGTTCCTAGAGAGCTCATCAAGGTAGATGCATGAAGGACGTTGGTATGCATTGCAAGGGTGGACAAATGAATGTTATAGCTGAGGTTGGATGGGTGAGAGCTGATTATTTTCCTCGTCCCATACCTCAACAAAATTTACATTTTTGGAAAGAATAGAGATTATATAGGTATCTGACTGTGTTTATTATCAGAAACAAATCAACTGGGTCTCTTTAGTTGCCAAATAATGAGATAACAAGCAAACATTACTCAAGCTCAAGAAACAAAGATTATTATCACATGCATATCATTGGTAAAAAATATAGTTCCAGAGGACCATCGAGCTGCTCCGTCATCAGTGAGTGACAATTGGTGGTGGTTTACTCTGAGGCTCACCATGATATAAGCAATGGGTGAGGTTGAAAAGGCAGGGTCTTCATTGTAACCTCAGCTGGAACAGGAACTGAACCTGTGTTGTTGGCATCACTCTGCATCGCAAACCAATCCTCTGAGCGAACCAAACCCTATCCACATCTGTATAACTACCTTTCTCATAAACTAGCACATGTACACACACTCTCAAACAGTAGCCAATGAGTTAAAGAAAATCCTGCAGACTTAAAAATCACACAACACCAGGTTATAGTCCAACAGGTTTATTTGAAGGCACTAGCTTTCGGAGCTAATGCCTCCAAATAAACCTGTTGGACTCCAGCCTGGTGTTATGTGATTTTTAACTTTGCCCACCCCAGTCCAACACTGGCACCGCCAAATCATCCTGCAGAGTGTAATGCTCAAAATTGACCAAACAGCGTTTAATCTCAGAAGAGTATTGTTAACAGATAATCACAAATGTTGATCTGTAGATGAAGACACTTTGGCGCAAAGGTATCTTCCTAGATCAGTTGTGGCTGGCTTAATTTTTTAAAAATCTGGAGGCAATGAGATAGATTCAAAAAATATTTGTTTAGCTACCAATATAAATAATGAAGAGGCCTTCCAATGGATGTCTGGATCTGACACTATGATGAGAGGACATTCAGAGAAAGTGAGGGAGGGCACAGGCTGTTGCTGCCCAGGCTCCCTGGGCTGCCTGTGATCAGATTTCATCAGCTTTATTTCACCCACAAACTGAATCATTCAATCCTCTGAAAGCATTGCAGATTAGATGTTTCTGTTCAAATACCAGGTCTCTTCTAAATCTTTAGCGATGCAAAAGTGTCCTTTTCAAAGTTCAAGATACGTGTATATGGCCCCAGTCAACAATGATGGGAGTTAATATTTGGATCACGCATCTCCATAATACAGGGGACACAATTTTTGAATAAGGAGCAGTTGATTTAGAACTGCAATCTGAGGTATCTCCTGACTCACAAGACAACAAGTCTTTTCAAAACCTTCTGTGATCCTTTGTCATGTGAATATATCATCAGCTCGGTTTCCAATCAAATATAAAAATATGAAAACCTGTTTTTTGCTGGCTTGTGAGAGAGGCCTGAGTTGATGCTAGCAGTAGAATCTTCAGCCTCCATTGCAGCATTGTGTGGCCTGGTCCAGACCCTCCACGTGATGATTAGATTAGATTAGATTAGATTACTTACAGTGTGGAAACAGGCCCTTCGGCTCAACAAGTCCACACCGACCCGCCGAAGCGCAACCCACCCATACATTTACCCCTTACCTAACACTACGGGCAATTTAGCATGGCCAATTCACCTGACCTGCACATCTTTGGATTGTGGGAGGAAACCGGAGCACCCGGAGGAAACCCACGCAGACACGGGGAGAACGTGCAAACTCCACACAGTCAGTCGCCTGAGGCGGGAACTGAACCCGGGTCTCTGGCGCTGTGAGGCAGCAGTGCTAACCACTGTGCCACTGTGCTGCCCACCGTGATGGTGCAGCTTGGGTAGTCTAAGAGTCTTCTCCATTGTGATGTTTCTTTGCACTGTCCAGAAAGTCCTCACTTAAAGTGAGGGCCATGCCCCTGAATCACTAGTGCAGGCATGATGGGGCAAATGGCCTCCTTCTGCACCATAACAATTCTGTGATTCTGACATTCACAACTTGAAGTGAAACAGCTTGAAGTGAAGCATTGATTCACTTAGGGTTTAATATTAAAACAGGACTTGGGTTCTGGAGTGCTTTGCCTGGCTGGTAAAAGATGTTAAAATATTACGGACTGTGTTGGGTGAAATGCAATACATTAAATGGCTAAATTTCAACATTAGTAAATTAATTAAATGCTGAAGCATTTAAAATATAAAAGAAACCCATAGCTTCTTACTTAAAGTACATTATGTATTGGACCATCTGAGAATGGACTCTGTGAAGCCATTGTCTGGACTCTACGACAGGAAGTCTTTGTTCATTAACCTTTTCGGATCTGCTTGGGTCACCACTCAAAGGGACAATTCTTCTTGAGTGGCTGCAAGGCATTGGCCATCCTACCCCTTCTCCTGGCCAGTGGGGTTGTCAACGGGAGGCTTTTTCTTCCTTCTCTCTCTCTCTCTCTTTTTCTCTCTCTCTCTTTCTCTCTCCCTCTCCCCCTCTCTCTCTCTCTGTCTAGTGGTGGGGCATGGGGAGACTAGGAGTTGGGGCTGATAAGGCTTGACGCTGGTGGGACAGTGGAAGAGGAGGTACTGGGTGCAAAAGCTCTACTGGCTATGGACCACAGTCATCCACAGGGAGACCTCACAGTTCTGACCCCTGCACCACTGGGGACACCTTGCCCAGTGTTGATGGGGTGAAGAGTGGCTCTGGTATGTTTGAGTGGGTCCTAAGGGCAGTAATGGGGTGAGGGGAAGAGAGAAATGCAGTTTCAGAATGGAGGGGGTGGGTACTGCTGGGTGGTAGTTCTGGTGGGTAGTCCATGGTATGGCAGGTGAGGGCTCCCTGATGGGTACTGGGAGAGGCTGTGTGCACGAGAGTCTGTACCAGACACTGCCAAAAGGGACGCTGTTAAGTATGCATTCTCCTGTGCCAGGCATCACAGGATTGTTTTCGTACCCAAGGAAGCCATTCAGCCCACAGTGCCTGAGCCAAACGTCAGGTTCTCTCTCCTTGCACCTGTTTCACTTACGGTTTGAGGTTATTTGTTGTAACCTACACTGTTTCGTTTACCACTGCTCTCTGGCACTGTGTTGACAGTGTGCCCATCTCCCTGAGTTCTGCCAGAATTGCTGATCAGTGAATTTTTCCTGCCCCATGTAACCAGTGTCTGTCTGCCCTGCATTTGTCCAGTTTCGCCTCTTACTGGAGCTTGTCTGCCCCACATCCTGCCAGTTTCTCCCAGCTCAAGATTGTCTCTTGAGGCTTCTGGTGTTTGCCACTTCCTGTTTCTGCTCTAGTGTTGGAGCATGGCTACTGCCCATCTTCATTGCATAGTTCCACGGTCCTGTAAAAGTGTCACTTGCATTTCCCTGAGAGCAGGTTTACTGCTGCCATTATGTCGTAAATGTGCTGGAGCTGGTCAAGGTTAGCACAAGTTTATTGAACAATGGCTAGTTCATATAGAGAAGGGAGAATATCTTGGAATAAGAAATTCTACACACCTGATCTGATGTTCTTGCCAGAGATATCCTCAGCTCTCTTATTGATAGCAGCTGCATTATTGTGAACTGCCCCCATTAGCAGATACAACTGTCCACCATCATCACAGAGAAAACTCCAGATGTCTCTAATATTCACTCACTCCAAACAACATCCAGCATTACCTGGGAAAGAAACAATCTTGGGTGCTCAGTGTCCTTTCTGTTGTTTCTCTGCAGCACCTAAACTCAACTTGGCAAGAGGATGCCTTTGGGTGTATCCTCTCATAAAGCTGCCATGTAACTATGTGATTTGGAGGTGCCAGTGTTGGACTGGGATGGCCAAAGTTAAAGATCACATAACACCAGGTTATAGTCCAACAGGTTTATTTGGAAACACTAGCTTTCAAAGTGCTGCTTTTTCATCAGGTGGTTGTGGAGCAGAATCGTAAGACACAGAATTTGTCGCAACATGATTGCAGTGTCAGGGAATGTAATATTAAACAAATTCAGCTTGTCTTTTGTCTTTTAGAATGATCATGTTAGTTTTGATTCTTTCATTCATATATCCCAGAACTTTGTTAAAGTTACATTCTCAAGATAGTTTTTAACAATAGGTGTCATCTCAGCTCAGATAATGCATTCAAGGTGGGAAGTTAAAGTCAGTCTGTATCCCAATGTTAGGTCAGACTGATTTTATTTCTAAAGTAGGAGTTACAGAATCTTACATGGGTTTATGCAGTTTTATTTTGCTCAAATAAAATGTAACTTAAAGTTCTGGGATTTACATATGAAGGAACTGAAATTAATGTGATCTTTCTAAAAGATGAAAGACTTAAGCTGAATTTGTTTAATATTACATTTCCTGACACTGCAATCCTGTTGCTATAAATTCAGTGTGTTATGGTCTTGCTCCACAACCACCTGATGAAGGAGCAGTGCTCCGAAAGCTCGTGCTTCCAAATAAACCTGTTGGACCTGGTGTTGTGTGACTTTTAACTATGTAAATGACAAATGAGAATTGCGCAAGGACATGGAGGTGTTGGACCGAAGGGTCTGTTTCCATGCTGTATATCTCTATGACTATGACTCTATGACTCCCTAAAACCTTACCATTTAAATGTATAAGTCTTGCCCTGATTTGACCACCTACAACAACTGTCACAAGAAACACTTCTTTAAACTTAGGATGAAATCCACCAAAAACTTTGGGACTTGTAGACTCACAGTTACATAACTTGCTCCATAACACGTCCCTTCTATTCCCTAAGTTACAGCTGCTTCTACAGTTAGTTGCATTGTTCAAAATGCAGCCTGATGCAAAATACACATTAAATTCATCTGCCATCTCCTTATTTTGCATTATTAACTCTCCAGATTCACTTCAAAAGGACCAACATTAACTCTGTTAATGATTTCCCTTTCAAAATATCTAGAAACTCTGACTACCTGCTTGATGCTTCTAGCTAGCTTTTTCTTGCACTGTAACTTTTGTTCCTTACTAACCTTTTAGGTATTTCTTTATTATTATTTATATTTTATCTTCTGATCTACCATCTATCTTTGAACAATGATATGCTTTTTCTTAAGCATGTTATCTTTAATTTTTTTTCATTCATCACATATGGTGTGTCCTCTGCTTGGAATATTTCTTTCTCTTTGAAATGTATCTATTCTGTGTATCCTGAAATGTTCCCTTAATGTCTGCTTCTATACCTCTGTTTATCTATCACTTAACTTAACTTGCTATCATATTTTAACTAATGCTGCTCTCATGCCCTCATTTATGACATTGCCCTCATTTAAGTTTAAAATATTAGGCTTGGCTCCACTCTCTCCCTGGAAGACTGCAGGTCAGGACCTGCAGTCTTCTTCCTGACCTGCAGTCTTCTTCTTGACCTCTCCGCCTCCATCCTACTCCGACCTATCACCCTCACCTTGACCTCTTTCCACCTATCACATTTCCAACGCCCCTCCCCCAAGTCCCTCCTCCCTACCTTTTATCTTCGCCTGCTGAACACTCTCTGCTCATTCCTAAAGAAGGGCCTGTGCCCGAAACGTCGAATCTCCTGTTCCCTGGATGCTGCCTGACCTGCTGTGCTGTTCCAGCAATAAAGTTTCAACTTTGATCTCCAGCATCTGCAGACCTCACTTTCTCCACTCTCTCCCTGTTAAACTGAATGTAAAATTCAAACAAGTATGATCACTGTGTCATAAGGGCATCTTCAGTATTTGGTCATTAATTATCCTATTTCATTCAACAATGCCAGATCTAGTATAGTTTGCTATCTGGTCAGCTCCAGAATATGCTGTTTGAAGAAATTTGCCATAAAGCATTGTATGAATTCTTCATCCAGGCTGCTTTTGTCCATAGCTTAGTGGTAATGTATAGTAATCCAGAACTCCAGGCCACTTCTCTGGGACCTGGATTCAAATCCCACCATGGCAGATGCCAGAATTTGAATACAATAACAATCTGGAGCTAAATGTGGCCTAATAGTGACCATGTAGCCATTATTAATTGTCACAAAAACTATCTGGTTCACTCATGCCCTCCAAGGAAGAAAATCTGCTGTCCTTACCTGGTCTGGTCTACACCTGACTCCAGACTGAACAATTAGGGAATGGTCATAAATGCTGACATTGCCCATGACAGCCACGTCCTGTGATCAAATTGAAAACAAATTGTGTCCTTGTTGATTATTTCCCACCATCGCTCCAACACTTGACTACCTTCATTCCTCTGACGTCTTTTCTTAACTAGTAAGTGTTGATAACAGCTCCTGCTGTGGTTTTCCAGCACCAACTCTCGACTCTGATCTCCAGCATCTGCAGTCCTCACTTTCTCATCCTTGATAACAACTCCAAAAGAATGGATTTAAATACTCATCTGACCATACTGACCCAGTCAGCTGCTTCTTGGTCCACTGTCTCAGTTTGAATCCTGACATCACCTCAGTAGCTCTGCCTCTGGATTCAGTGAAGGCTCCGTTCTTACTCTCGTTCCCGTTCCTGCTCTGATTAAGCTCAATCTTTGCCCCTCACACTTTTATCGGGAAGCCCCAATGCCACCATTTACTCCCAGATTTGTTCTCCCCTCGCTGCTGCTCCAATTGGCTTCACCTTGAGTTGATTGCAGGGCATTTTTCCCAGATGGCTTCATCATGGCACTAATTGCAGGACACTCTTCACTGCCTCAGTGGCCAGGCTGAGCAGAGAAATGAATTTCCTCAAAGTTTCTACTCATGGTCATTATGTGGTGACCTGGAAGGATACAATTTAGTCGAACATCCAGGCAGTGTTTAACCTGTCCATTTAGACAAGATGATTACTGGTGGATAACCTGTTCTGCAGAGACAGTACTGCAGTAAGTTGAGATCGACATTCTTGTGAATGAAAAGCAACAGGCATTATTAAATAAAACAGTATACAGAGAACGGAAAAAGACAACATCTTACCTGGAGCCGAGACACCCAGGATCCAGTCACGTGATTTGATGTGGCTATGAACTAGCTCCTTTTGCACATGCTCAGCAGCTATAATTTTCTTTACTGGTACCATTAAGAAAAGCCAAAAGTAATCTGAAGAGTGAAATAAAAGAGTTCTAAACAGAGAACTGAATGTCTCAGTCAATTGACAATTGGCCAAGTCCCTTATTAGTAGGCCGCACACATTGTGGCAAAATGATGTAGAACATGATTTTTTGAAATAGTCTTTGAGGGCTGACACTTTGCCTTCTTTCTGTTTCCAGACGGAACGCCGAAAGTGATCTCGTTTTTCAGTGAGAAGGTGGTGAGTCCCAATGAGCCCATCTCGCTGATGTGCAGCGTGAAAGGCAATCCACCACCAACCATCACCTGGACCCTGGATGACGACTCAATTGCACGAGATGGGAGCCACCACTTCAGCCAGTACAGAACCACTGAGGGCAACATGGTCAGCCATCTCAACATCACTAACACTCAGGTCCGGGATGGAGGAGTCTATCGATGTGTGGCCAACAACTCTGCCGGAGTCGCCATGTATCAGGCTCGAATAAACGTAAGAGGTGCTTGTCAAATTAGCTCCTCAGAACACATAGTTCATTTCATTAGGATTGTAAAATCCATGCATTCTTAAGTTCTGCTTTTGAATTTTGAATGGTCCTTTTCTTGTTGTTTATTTTGCAGATAAATGCCTTTCTCGCTGTTTCCATTCTTTCTTTATTCTCCTTCCTACCCTCTCCTGGCTATCCTGACTTCTTTTATTCTCAGACTTTCTCAGGTTTTCCATCACCATGTGAGTCATGCTTCTCATAAGCCCTGTTCATGTGACACCAAAGTGTGCCAAATAATCCGTCCGGTATTTATTCCCAAGGATCCTCAGGATGCCTGTCTCCTCATCTGTCCCCATTGTTCTTTTATTTCCCTAGCTGAGCTGTTTTCAGTCAAGCCAAGTCAACTTCTGTTGATGCGTTGGACCATCCTGAAGTAACAACAGTAATGCACGTCGAGCTCTTGACTTTACTTGACTCGTCAAGCCAAATAATTCCATGTGGGCAACTCATTAGTCGTATGTGAATCAACGCCATTTTCTCAAATCGCCTACTGTTCTTTTTCATCATTATTGGTTTTTGAATCAGATTAATTTCCATTATCGCGCCATGGCACCACTCCTATGTTGTAACTTGTGAGTAATTTGCATCAGTGTTATCAGAGAGACAATGAAGGCAGCGGCGTAGGGAATTTCCAACCCTGTTCATGTAAATGGGGCCTGTATCATACCATAGAGCTGCCATTCTTCAGCTTCCTGGGCAGGAGTTTAAAGGCGAATTTCATCTTGAACTTCTGTAGTAAGAATGATCCTTTGCAAAAAAAAAAACAAAATCACGTTAAGTTTGATTAGATTCCATATAGTGTGGAAACAGGCCCTTCAGCCCAACAAGTCCACACCAACCCTCCGAAGAGTAACCCACCCAAACCCATTTCCATCTGATTAATGCACCTGATGCTATGGGGAATTTAGCATGGCCAATCCACTTGACCTGCTCATCTTTGGACTGTAGAAGGAGACACAGGGAGAACATGCAAACTCCACACAGCCAGTTGCCCAAGGCTGGAATTGAATCTGGGTCCCTGACACTGTGAGGCTGCCTGGGGTCAGGGACAGAAATGAAACAATTGTGAATTGAATACATTTTGGTTTCACCATGCTTGGTACTTGTCATACCAATTGCCTGCCAACATCATTGCCAGTAAAGGAACTTGGTTGAGTGGTGTATTGATATAACAATGGGTCATGCCTTTAAAGGTGATTAAAGGGATGTTTTGATTCCATCATTGCATATCGGTTTATCATGGCCAATGTCACATTGTCTTTTTGGGAGGGAGAGAGAGAAAAACAAGCACTTTCCAGTTCTGCTCTAACACAGCCCACAAGTCACGGAATGACATTGACAAGTAATTAGAGTCTTTTAGGTTTGCTGCTCCTCTTTATTTGGCAGTGGTGCAGCCAATGGCCAACCCCGCTGCCTGTCTCCATTACTTATCCTTGATGATATAAATACCTTGACCTTCAAGAAATCAAGGGCATAACATGTCTGGAAAAAGGGGCTGGAGCAATATGACACTAAATTGATGAAGCTAATTTTTAATTAATATAAATGGTGAGGGACTAGATACATAGAACCCCTCCTGTGTGGAAACAGGCCATTTGGCCCAACAAGTCAACAATGACCATCTGAAGAACATCCCACCCAGACTCACCCTCCCATTAAAGCCCTGACTTTCCC
Source organism: Chiloscyllium plagiosum (assembly GCF_004010195.1). Taxonomy (NCBI): domain Eukaryota; kingdom Metazoa; phylum Chordata; class Chondrichthyes; order Orectolobiformes; family Hemiscylliidae; genus Chiloscyllium; species Chiloscyllium plagiosum. The sequence continues at coordinate 69,277,556 of NC_057721.1, read as the reverse complement.
ATGATTAATCCAACATCCCTGGACACTATAGCATTAGGGACAATTCACCTAAGCCATATATCTTTGGGAGGAAACTCCACTGATGCAGGGAGAATGTGCAAACTCTGCACAGATAGTCACCTGAAGCTGGAATTGAACCTGGGTCCCTGGCACTCGGAGCCAGCAGGGCTAACCAGTGAGCCAGCAGCGCTAATTACTGGGCCACCTGCCACCATGCTGTTTTTTTTAAGCATTGATGAGTTATGACTTCAAATAGAGAAGTCTGTCAGCCAAATTAAGCATGAAAGGGAAAGTGGATGCCTGGACAACTGAAAATCACAATGTAAAAATATATTGAGCTCGGAGCTAGAATGTAAGATCTGAATTAAAAAGGTGACAATCATATGAATAAAACATTTCTAGGTAGGAAGCCTTCTATTGTAAGTGGGCCCACAGATATGAACATAGTTTCACAACAAAACTGAGAAATTTGCCTTTAACGTGTTTGGGAAAGTTTGGCTTGTCACACATTTTCTGAAGTTTATGTCATAATTGAATCAGCATAAGCTATCAGATTTTTAATGTTTTTTGCAGTTTTATTCTGTTAAAAAAGTCTCTCCCTTTTACAGTTTCCATTGTTCCTATTTGTTTTTGTTTTTTTGATTTTCTCTGATAGGACCTGCCAGTATACGATCGATGAAAAATATCACTGCCATAGCCGGTCGTGATACATACATTCATTGCCGGGTGATTGGCTACCCATACTATTCGATCAAGTGGTACAAGAATTCCAAGCTCCTGCCCTTTAACCATCGCCAGGTGGCATACGGGAATAATGGCACCTTGAAGCTCTCTGATGTACAGAAGGATGTGGATGAGGGAGAGTACATCTGCACTGTGCTTGTCCAACCTCAGCTGACTACCAGTCAGAGTGTGTATGTAGCCGTCAAAGGTAAGGACAGGCTTGTCTTCAGCAAAAACACCATATGATAAAAGACCAGCATTTGATGGTGGCTTGGTCACAATAAGTCATTGAGCTGTGAAATCAGCAAGGCAAATGGGACCAGAGAAGATGTGGGGCATGTTTATCTGCCTGACGAGAAAGTCAACTTTGATGTTGTCTGGAGAGTTGGTGGAGCTTGACAGAAAATGAAAGGGGGAAGCTTTGGGAAAATGGTAGCCACTGGAAGGCACATTGAAACAGTTTACATCCACTAATACAACATTCTGAACCTTCCAACACAAAATGGAAAGCCTACTACCCTGTTCTTCTCTTTATATTATGTGGAGAAATATGTATAAGCCTCTTATGGAAGCAGGTTAGGGACAAGATAAGGTGTACTCCTCATACCAGGTAATAATTGCACTTGGAGAATGTCTGGACTGCAGAGACTGGAGATCAGAATCAAGGGTGTGGTGCTGGAAAAGCACAGCAGGTCAGGCAGCACCCGAGGAGCAGGAGAATCAACATTTTGAGCATAAGCCCTTCATCAGGAACGTGCCCGAAAAGTTGATTCTGCTGCTCCTCGGATGCTGCCTGACCTACTGTGCTTTTCCAGTACCACACTCTCAACTATAATTGCACTTGTCTCACCTTGGTTTTTTTTATTCATTCATGGAATGTGGACTTCACTTGCTAGGCCAACTTTTATTGCCATCTCTAATTGCCAAAAGGGCAGTTAAGTGTCAATCATATTGTTGTGGTCTAGAGTTACATGTAGGCTAGACCAAGTAATGACAGCAGCTACCTTCCTTCAGTGAAGGTTAATGAACCAGGTGGAATCTTCTCCAACAATCAATAATGGTTTCATGGTCATCATTAGAATTCTAATTCTAGACGTTTATTGAATTCAAATTCCACTATCTGCCATGGCAGGATTTGAACCCAGGTCCCAGAACATTATCTGGCTCTGTGAATTAATATTCTAGCATTAAGGCCATCACCTCCCCTCAACATCCTTTCCACATTATAAAATTTTAGGACAGTTCATTGGCATTAACTTTAGTGAGCCTTTCTTATTGATCAATCCTGTTAACCTGCCTTTCTTTCTCCCAACTCTTCTTATGGCCAGTGCTTTTTTGAATTGCACACTCCCTCATCCTTCTTACCTCCAGATCTGCTGTTCTGTATGTTCCTCCTCTTTCCTGCATCTTCCTTAACACACAGCTTTCTATGCTCCGTAATCCTTTCCACAACTGACAACTGCAGAGTTTCCTCATGTCCGTCAACCTTTCTTTCCTCCAGCCTTCATCAGGTGTTTCAATTAGCATTTTGCTGTCAACTGCTCAGTCCTTGTGGATTTACCTCAGATCGCATTCCTCCAGTCTTGATGGCTTTCTGCACAAATAGGTTTGCTCTCCTCACCTTGGGTTCCTAATGAAAAATAAATATGTTCTTTTGGCGCTCAATACTGGGCTGTCATCAAAAAATGTCTTTCACTCTGTGAGATTCTCTGATATGCTATCTGTGTGTGTCATTAACTCTCTCTGTTGGAGCTCTGCAAGAAGCAAGTTTTGCAATTTTCATAGTTCTTGGAACTGAGCCCAGTAATCCTCTTACCTGCTCAACTCAGCAAATTTCAAAGTATTGCATTCGTATAATGAATAGAGTGAGAGCAGACATAAGCATGATAATTTCAAAGTCAGCCTGATCACCTGAGAGAAAATTGTCTTCATTAAAAGAAAATGTTGACTTGTCTTGACCTGGGCTGTAAAGCAGTCTAGATCCAAATGCAATAAGGTCTGGATAATATAAGACCTGGGCTGAAAAGTGACAAATAACACTCATGCCACACAAATGACCATTTTCAGTAAGAGATAATCTAGCCATCATCCCTTGACATTCAGGTGCCATCACGGAAACCCCCATTACCAACATTCTAAGGGTTACCATTGTACAGAAACTTAACTGAACTTGCTATATAAATACAGTGGCTATAAGAGCTGGTCAGAGTTTAGGAATACTGGGGTGAGTAACTCCCCTCCTGACTCCTCAAAGCATGTCCATCATCTACAAGGCACAAGTTAGGAGTGTGATGGAATACTCCCCACTTGTCTGGATGAGTGCAACTCCAACACTCAAGAAGCTTGACATCATCCAGAACAAAGTAGCTTGCTAGATTAGCATCACTTCCACAAAGATTATGGTCACTGCACCACCAACACACAGTAGCAGAAGTACATATTATCTGCAAGATGCAGTGAAGACAGGACCATCTAAACACATGAGCTCATCCATCTAGATGGACAAGAGCAGAAGATGCATGGGACACCACTTCCACCTGCAAGTTTCCTCCAAGGCACTCACCATCTTGACTTGGAAATATATTATCTTCATTGTTACTGGTCAAAAATCCTGCAAACACTTCCCTAATGATATTGTATGTCAACCTACAGCATATAGACTGTGACAGATCAGTAAGGCAGCTAGCCATCACTTTGTCAAAGGCAATTAGGGATGGGCAATAAATGCTGGTCAGCTATTGAGACCCATGTTCCATGTCCCATTAGTGAATTAAAAAAAAAACAAATTAGAAGAACAAACAAATATTTTTAGAATCCCTACAATGTGGAAGCAGGCTACTTGTCCCATTGGGTCCACACCAACTCTCTGAAGAGTATCCTGTCCAGACCCACCCCTCTACCCTATATTCTCCATGGCTAACCCACCTAATTTTGACACTATGGGCAATTTAGCATGGCCAATCCATCTAACCTGCACATGTTTGGACTATGGGTGGAAACCAGAACATGAAGAAGAAACCCACACAGACATAGGGAGTATGTGCAAACTCCACACAGCCAGTCATCCCAGACTGGAATTGAGCCCAGGTCCCTGGCGCTCTGAGGCAATAGGGCTAACCACTGAACCACAGTGCCTTTACAAGGGAGCAATACTGCAGGTACTGGGAATCTGAAATAGAGTTGTAGAGTCATACAGCATATGACCAGGCCCTTTAACCCACCCTGCCAACCAACCAAACTTCAGTGATCCCATTTAATTGCACTTCCATAGAATCTATTATCCCCTGACATTTTAAGTGTTCATGGATGCAGATGTTTCTTAAATGTTGTAAGAGTACCTGCTTCCACCACTCTCTCAGCCAATTCGACATTTCTACCAGTCACTGGATGAAAAAATATTTCCTCAGATCCCTTCTAAACCACTTACTACTCACCTCAGATTTATGTATTCTGGTGTTAGACATATCTGTCATGGGTAAAAGACTCTCTCAAGAAACTTTGTCTGTGCCTCTCATAATTTCATACACCTCAATCAGATCCTTCATCAGCGTCCTTGGCTCCAAGGAAAACAAACCCAGCCTATCTAATCTCTCTCATAATTTGGGACTTTTCATCCCAGGCAACATCCTAGTGAATCTCTTCTGCAATGTTTCCAGTGCAATCACATCCTTCTGAAAATGTGGCAACCAGAACTGCACACAGTATTCCATCTGTGGCCTAAACAATCTTTTATAAAGTTGTAACAGGACTTCCTTGCTCCTAATATTCTATGTTCTATCTAATGAAGGCAAGCATGCTGTATGCCTTCTTCACCACCTTCTGTACCTGAGCTGACACCTTCAGGAATCTGTGTGCTTGGTACACCAAGGTCCCCTTGTTCCTCAGTATTCCCTGGAAATTTACCATTCATTATGTAGGTTCTTCCCTCAATAGACATCCCAAAATGCATCACCTCACACTTATTGGGATCAAATTCCATCTGCCATTGTTCTGCCAATGTACCAGCTGATCAATATCAGACTGTAGCCATTCTCCTCACTATCAATATCCCTGCCAATTCTCATGTCATCGACAAACGTCCTGATTATACTTTCTCCAATCATGTCCAAGTCATGTCCTTTTTTTCATTCATGCTCATCCCAGAGGGCAGTAAAGAGTCAGTCACATTACGGTGGGTCTGGAATTACATGTAGACCAGACCAGGTAAGGGCTGCAGATTTCCTTCTGTCAAGCACATTAGAGAACCAGATGGGTTTTTTCCTGAAAATCAGTAATGGTTTCATAGTCATCATCTTAATTCCAGTTTATTATTAAATTCAAATTCCACCACCTGCTGTTGCAAGATTTGAACATAGTGCCCTGCAACATTATCTGGATCTTTGGATTAATAGTCTAGCCGCTGTCCGCCTACCCCCTAGTTATTTACATATGTATTGAGTCATCAGCAGAAAGTGAGGTCTACAGATGCCAGAGATCAGGAGTGATCTGATGAAGGGCGTGTGCCTGAAATGTCGATTCTCCTGATGTGCTTTTCCAGTGGCACACTCTCGATTCTGAGTTGTTAGTCTACATTAATGACTTGGATCTGAATGGATATGAGCTTTCAGGAAATTTTCAGCAGGTCAGCAATCATCTACAGAGAGAGACATTAACTCTGTTTGTGCCGTCACAGATGCTGTCCATGCTAGAACATTTCTAGTATGTTCTTACAGGTCACACATTTTTGAAGCATTGTAGTTACTCAAATCGGTAGGGTGGTGCAGTTAGATGTGAATTGTTTTGAATGTCTGGTAAACCTGTCAGAAGACCTGGGTTCAAATCCCAGATCAGGACTTAAAGGTAAAGGAGCAGAATTAGGTCATTCAGCACATCAAGTTTGTTCCAATTTGATGGCCAAGGCAAGTATGTTCCATAATGTGACCAGACAGGTTGATATCAATCCACAAATCTTTCCAGCACACCCTAGTTGCAGCAGTAAGAACGGGAATGACTTGGGTTCAGTGATCTGATGGAAGGAAATGTGGGAGTCTCTCCCATCATTAGCCACAGCTCCAGATGGTAAAGTGAATGTAAAAGTGCTACAGCAGCTAAGAATCAGAGTGATACATCATCACCACTTCTTTTCTTGCTCCTCAATGTCTGTCTTGGAATGTACCGCAAAACAACCAGTTGCCGTTTCCCTCCTTTCTGTTCAGTTAGTGTATCTAGAGCATTTCACTTTGAAGTCCTCCTTCCAGAGAAAAGACAATAAGACCGTAAGACATAGGAGCAGGAATTAGGCCATTCAGCCAATTGAGTGTGCTTTGCCATTCAATCATGGCTGATAAGTTTCCCTTGATACCCTTGATACTCAAGAACCTATCTATCTCAGTCTTAAATATACTCACTGACCTGGCCTCCACAGCTTTCATTGGCAATGAATTCCATTGATTCGCCACTCTCTGGCTGAAGACGTTTCTCCTCATCTTCGTTCAAAAAGTTAAAAATCACACAACACCATGTTATAGTCCAACAGGTTTAATTGGAAGCACACTAGCTTTCGGAGCATCGCTCCTTCATCAGGTGGTTGAGGGAGCAGTGCTCCGAAAGCTAGTGTGCTTCTGATTAAATCTGTTGGACTATAACCTGGTGTTATGTGATTTTTAACTTTGTACACCCCAGTCCAACACTGGCATCTCCAAATCATGACTTTGTTCAAAAAGGTGTTCTCTTTACTCTAAGGCTGTGCCCTCGGGTCCTAGTCTCTCCTCCCAGGTGGGAACATCTTCCCAACAACTACTCTGTCCAGGCCATTCAGTATTCTGTATGTTTCAATTAGATCCCTCTTCATCCTTCTCAACTCCATCAAGTATAGACCCAGAGTGCTCAAACATTGCTCATATGTTTGCTGGGACCATTCTCATGAACGTCCACTGCACACGCTCCAGAGCCAATACATTCTTTCTGAGATATGGGGCCCAAAGCTATGCGCAATACTCCAAATGTGGTCTGACCAGAGCCTTATAGAGCCTCAGAAGTACATGCCTGCTTTTATATTCAAGTCCTCTCAAAATAAATGCCATCTTTGCATTTGCCTTCCTAACTATTGACTCAACCTGCAAGTTTACTCTTAGAGAATCTTGGACTAGAATTCCCAAGTCTCTTTGCACTTCAGAATTCTGAATTTTCTCCCCATTTAGAAAATAGTCGATGTCTCTATTGTTCCTTCAAAGTGCATGAGCTCACACTTTCCCATGTTGTACTCCATCTGCCACTTCTTTGCCCACTCTCCTAACCTGTCCAAATCCTTCTGCAGCCTCCTCTCCTCCTCAATGCTGCCTGTCCCTCTCCCTATCTTTGTACTGTCTGCAAACGTAGCCAGAATGTTCTCAGTTCCTTCATCTAGATCGTTAACGTAGAAAGCGAAAAATTGTGGTCCCAACACTGACCCTTGCAGAACACCACTTGTCACTGTCTGCCATCCTGAGAACGACCCTTTTATCCCCACTCTCTGCTTCACCTTTCCTTGCAATTCTTAATACTGGGTACAGGCAGTCCCTGGGTTGTAAATAGGCTCTGTTTGGAATCCATTTGCAAGTTATTTGTCGGTCAGCTAGAACTCAATGCAAGACAACGTAAAAGAGGCAATTACTAAGTACAGAAAATGTTAATAGTCAGACCTTTAAAATTACTTGATGCTTGCCAGTGTAGCCTCTTGGGGGTAGTACTGCATGTTCACAATTGCAGAGTCAGGACATTTAAATTCATTTGAAATTGAGCTGAAAGCATGTGAACGTATGAATTAGGGTCAGGAGTAGGCCATTTGGCTCCTTGAGCCTGCTCTGACATTTGATGTCTTTGAGCAAAGTACCAAATGTATTTTGTTGTGCTCACAATCGCGTAAAGGCTATAAGCATCAAACTAAAATGTAAAGCTAGAAGTGCAAAATTAGCAGCAAGGTATCAGATTTGAAGCAATGTCAACCCCCAATGAAAGGAGTTCATCAACTCATTTTAAAAGAGCATCTGATTAGAAATGGGACAAAATGTATGTATTGTACATATTGTATGTTTGTAAGGACAAATCCAAATAACTGTGCTTCATTTAGAACTGAAACTGCTAGGAGTTTGGTCATCTTGAAAGCAAGATAACTGTTCACTAACATTAGCTAAACTCAACTGCTGTAGAATTTGGATTTGAAGGGTATAAATTTAAGTCCAACTCCTCTAATCTGGGCTGGCACTCCTGTGGGGTACTGACAGAATGCTGGTTTGTCTCAGTTCACTGTTCATTCCAGCTTTTCTCAGTTTGATTCATTCCTCAGTAGTCAGTCATTGTTGAGAAGTTAATTCCCACTGTTCCACTAGATCACTAACTAGCTCCAGAACACTATGGCCACAAATTTTGACAAAGCTGCTCCCTTGAGCATGACCATGAAAGGTTTTCTGTGATTCAGAGATTTCCTGTATGTATCTTCTGAAACTACAAGAGTGTGTTTTCTCGCTAACATGCACTGATTATCTCCTCAGTGGTATCCTGAATATAATTTGAAATATGTTGCTTCCAAATGCTAAAGCGGGTCCTGTTTCTCAACAATCAGTATACATCACTAAGGAAATGTTGAAGGCATTTAAATTATAGACATTGTCATGTTGGTAGTCATTTTGAATTTGCAGCCTTCAGAAAACAGAATATCATATCCTTGCACATGTTGACTTGGACAACTCATTAACTGTATTTTTTTCTCTCTGTCAGTTCCACCTTTCATCCAGCCTTTTGAATTTCCAAGATTCTCCATTGGGCAGCGTGTCTTCATCCCCTGTGTGGTCATCTCAGGGGACCTGCCAATCAGAATCACCTGGCAGAAAGATGGTCGTCCAATCCCTGCAAGCCTGGGAGTCACCATTGACAAAATTGACTTCACCAGCTCCTTGAGGATCTCCAACCTCTCCCTGATGCACAATGGGAACTACACGTGCATTGCCAGCAACGATGCAGCAGCAGTGGAACACCAGAGCCAGCTGATTGTCCGAGGTAATGCACAATGCTGCAGCCCTGCATCAAGAGACGCCAAGTTAGATGACCAAAACAGCAACCAAGCTGATATTCTGATTTACACTGAGCACGATATGTATTGTGAATCCGACCGTCACACGACAGGGTACACGAAAGGGCTGGTGTTCTGACCTCCAACAGGTCTTCTCACACAGCTTTACTCCAGCCCAGAGTAGGGGCAGAGATTATATTTATGAAACAACGGATATTTAAAACAGCCCCCAGCTCTCTCCATGTTGCTGACGATCCTCCTCCTTGGAACTATTCTTGTCACTGTTTTGCAGCATCCTTCTCAAAAGGTTTCACAGACTTTGTAGACTGTTGTGCACAGAATGGCAGGAATTCTGGAGCCCACTGAGCTGGAAGCCAAAGGTGAATGGGAACCAAAAAGTCCCAGTGCCTGATGAAAAACCGTTTCCTGACATCTGTCCCAGTGCTGGCTATTTTCAGGCAGTGAGGTTCAGAAATGGCAGGGCTCATTAAAAGCCTTGTTAATAGTAGATAAAGGAAGCTCCCTGGGGGTTTCCATTCAGTTTCCGACCTTGGGACACAATATTGGGGCAGGCAGTTCAACCGTCTGGAGGCAAGTGCCTGGGGAGCCAGTACTCCAGAGGTTCAGTCAACCTGGGCAGAAACGCAGCCCTGAAATCATAGAATCCCTACAGTATGGAAACAGGCCATTTGGCCCATCAAGGCCACACTGACCCCTCTGAAGAGTAACCCAACCAGTCCCATTCCCCTACCCTACTACTCTACATTTACCCCTGACCAATGCACCTAACCGACATATTTTTGGACACTATGGGCAATTTAGCATGACCAATTCCCCTAACCTGCACGCCTTTGGACTGGGGGAGGAAACTCGCACTCAGAGGAAACTCGCACAGACACGGGGAGAGTATGCAAACTCCATACAGACAGTCACCCAAGGCTGGAATCAAACTTGTGTCCCTGGCGTTGTGAGGCAGCAGTGCTAACCATTGAGCCACCATACCATCCTGTACAGGGATTCTCAGCAGTCCCAGCCTACGCCCCTTTCACTCCTACAGCGGTGATCTGGATGCCTTTCCTATTTTGTAAGTAAACACATCAGAACCACGCTAGGTCCTCCATATTCCATTGGCTCTCAGTCATTTGCAGTTTACTGGTTGCTTTATTAAAGGTACAAGGCCTCTGATTGGATGTTTTTGAGAACTCATTTGCTGCCTTTCATTGGACAATGAACCCATCTCTGTTCAAATTAAGGGTGATGGGAGACAAGGGGTGTGTGCCTGGTCAAAATTCAAAATCCCTCTCCCCATTGACGTACATGACCCAGAAACAGTCTCAGCTACTGTTTCATACCAGGATGTGAATTAGGAACAGGACCCTGCTGGGCCTTGCCTTCCATTTGGTGGATCATTGATGATCTCATAACCCCACATTCCCACTGGCCCTTGTTTAACAGGGAATAAGGAGGACCATAGGAGCCATGAAATGTCTTTGGCTAACAGGATTAAGGAAAATATCAAGGTGTTTTATGGATTAAGGAAAGTTTCAGACATTTTATACATATATTAGGAACAAAAAGGTTGCTCGGGAGAGGGTAGGTCACTCAAAGACAAAGGAGGGAATTTGTACATGGCAACAGAGGACTGGTTGAATTCCTTAATGAGTACTTCACACTGGTATTCATCGAGGAGAATCACATGATGGATTATGAGTCTAGAGAGGGTTATGCTGATATTCTAGGAAATGTCAATATAAAAAAGGAGAACTTTTGGGTGTTTAGATAAATCCCCAGGACCTAATGGGATCTATCCCAGAATACTGAGGGAGGTCGGTGAGGAAATTGATGGGGCCTTGTGTGAAATCTTTATATCCCCTTTGGTCACAAGAGGGGTCTCAAAGGACTGGAAAATGGTCAGTGTTGTTTCTTTGTTTAAGAAAGGCAACAAGGATAATCTGGGAAATTGCAGGTCTATGTGCCTTACATCAGTGGTAGGGAAATTATTGGAGAAGATTATTAGAGATAGAATTTACTTATGTTTGGAAAATATGGACTTATTAGTGATAGGCAGCATGGCTTTGTGTGGGGAAAGTTGTTTCTTACACACCTTAACGACTTTTTTTGAGGAAGTAACAAAGATGATTGATGAGGGCAGGACAATAGATGTTGTCAATATGGACTTTAGCAAAGCCTTTGACGAGGTCCCTTACGGCAGGCAGTAATCACATGGGATCCACGGTGGCCTGGTAAGACAGTTAGGTCATAAAAGACAGGGAGTAGAAGTGGGAAGAGTGCTTTTCTGACTGAAGATCTGTGACCAGTGGTGTTCCTCAGGGATCAGTGTTGGGACATCTGTTGCTTGTAGTATGCATAAGTCATTTGGAGGAGAATGTAGATGGTCAGATTAGTAAGTTTGGAGATGCCACAAAGACTGGGGGAGGTGCAGATAGTGAGGAAGATTGCCAGAGGATACAGCAGATCATACATAGGCTGGAAACTGGAGCGAAGCAATGCAGATGGAATTTAATCCAGACAAATCTGAGTCATAGAGTTATAGAGTCATACAGCACAGAAACAGACCCTTCGGTCCAACCAGTCCATGCCAAAAGTAAGCCCAAAATAAACTAGTCCCATGAGCCTGCTCCTGGCCCATGTCCCTCCAAACCTTTTCTATTCTTGTATCCATCCAAACGTCTTTTAAATGTTGCAACTGTACCTGTATCGACCACTTCCTCAGCAAGTACATTCCACACTCGAACCACAATCTGTGTAAAACATTTGTCTCTTTATGTCTTTTTTCAATCTTTCACACCTTAAAAATGTGCCCCCTTAGTCCTGAAAAACCTCATTCCAAGGAAAAAAACAACCGTAAACTCAATCTCGACCTCTCATTATTTAATAACTTCTATCAAGTCACCTCTCAACCCACTATGCTCCAGTGAGAAAAGCCCCAGCCCAACCAGCCTTTCTTTAAAATGGGTGATGCAGCTTGGAGAATCTAATGCAGGAGGCCAGTATGCAGTAAATGGCAGAACCCTTAACAGTTTAACGTGCAGAGGGATCTAGGTGTATGGGTCCACACTTCCCTGAAAGTGGCAACACAAGGGGATAAGATGATCAAGAAGCATATGGCCTACTTGTCTTCATTGGTCGGGGCAGAGAGTATTAAAATTGGCAATTTATATTGCAGCTGTACAGAATTTTAGTTAGGCCACGTTTAGAATATTGTGCACATTATTCATTGCCACACTACCAGAAGGATGTGGAGGCTTTGGAGATGGTACAGAAGGGGTTTTCAGGGATCTTGTCTGAACTAAAGAGCGTTAGCTCTAAGGAGGTTTGTCTTTGCTGAATGTTGGAGGCTCGGGGGGGTGACCTGATAGAAGTTTACAAAATTATAAGAGGCAAGAATAGAAATATCAATTACAAGGGGACATAGGTTTAAGGGTAAGTTTAAAAGAGATGTGAGAGGCAAGTTCTTTTTTACACAGAGATTGGTAAGTGCTTGGAGTGTGCTACCAGAGTTGATGGTAGAAGCAGATACAATAGCAAAGTTTAACAGGCATCTTGACAGATATATGAGTAGGCAGGGAATAGAGGGATATTGACAATGTAGAAACTAAAGGATTTTAGATTAGGAAGTCTTCATGTGTCAGTGGAAGCTTAGTGGGCTGAAGGGCCTGACCCTGTGTTGTACTATTCTTTATTCTTTGATAACATTACATTTTCTTGATATCAAGATTCTGATTTCCTATACGTGAAAAATATTCGAAGTCTCTGCTTCCATTTACTTCGAAGGAAGAAAATTCCAAAGACTCATGATCTTTTGTGAGAATGAGTTCACCTCCTCTCCTGTTTTAAATGGACAACCCCTTATTCTTAAATAGTGACCCCTTGTTCTACATTCTCCCTCAAGTGGAAAAATCCTTTCCACATCCACCCTGCAAAGACCCCTCAAGATGTTAAATTGCTCAATCAAATCACCTCAAGCTCCCCTGAATTCCCGTGGATATAAACCTAGACTTGTCCAGCCTTTCCTCATGGTGTCCTGGTCATTCTAGATGTGAGTCTAGTAAATATTTTCTGAATGGCTCCCAAATTATTAACATCCTTCCTTAAGTCAGAAGACCAATGCTCTCAAGTTGCCCAAACTAAATGCAAAATATGAAAACACAAGAAATAGGAACAGGAGTAGGCTTTTCAGCTCCTCAAGCCTGCCTCACCATTCAACAAGATCATTGGCTGATCTGCCCCAAGCCACAACTACTATTTCATGTCAGGTGAACATAGATACTCCCTGACATTTCAAAAATCTACCCACATCCTCTTTAAATCTTTTCAGTGACCTAGCCTCCATAACTCTGTAGAATTCCAAACGCTCACTATCCTCTGAGGGAAGAAATTCCATCGCAGCTCAGTTTTCAATGCATGTCCTCATACTCGCTAACTACTTTCCCTCGTTTGAGACTCTCCCAGAAGTGAAAACATCTCCTCGATATCTACCCTCTCAGACCCCTTCAGATTTTAAATACCCCAGTTCAAACTGAACAGAGTTTTATTGGTTCATCATAGTTTCCTTACTGTTATGATGAATGGCTGATTAAATGCTTTCTCAACTGGCCCTGCCATTTTCAACAGTTTGTGCCTGTGTAAATTCCAGGTCTCTCTGATCCGTGCACCCTCTGATTTGTGTCCTCTGGCAGGATTTTACATATGGTTTATTCTACCCCTCCACCCGAGAGGGAACAGGTTCTCTGTTGCGCTGGTTGACTGCAGACAGTACTTCTGTCCCTCATTCCACAGCAATAGGCACCACCTCAGAGAGCTCTTGACCAACAGCTGAGACTCCAGGCCTAGGAGTGTACGCCTTGCAGGAGCAGGCAAATATCAGGGTCATAGGTTGGGGAGGAGGTGAGAGTGGCGTGACCAATCATAGAATCCCTCCAGTGTGAAAACAGGTCCTTCGGCCCAACAAATTCACACTGATCCTCCGAAGAGTAACCCACCTGCATCCATTCTCCTACCCTATTATCCTCCATTTACCCCTGACTAACGCCCCAAACCTACACGTCCCTGAACACAATAGGCAATTTAGCAAGGCCAATTCACCTAACTTGCACATCTTTGGATTGTGGGAGGAAACCGGAGCACCTGGAGGAAACCCACACAGACACGGGGAGAACATGAAAACTCCACATTGACAATTGCCTGAGGCTGAAATCGAATCCACGTCCCTGGCACTGTGAGGCCGCAGTGCTAACCACTGAGCCACAGGGCCAAGGTGGAGATGGGGGTATTTATGCAGAGGCCTGCAAGAGGGAATGCTCGTGAGAAGGGTTATAACTTAATGAGTTGAAAAAAGCTGTTGATGGAGGCACATACCTGCCTCTGTCTCCTCCCCTCTAAATCGTCCTCCCCCCCAACACATCCCCCAAGGGCTGAGTGACATTACATGCTCTCCTCCTATCCAGAGCAGCTGAGCTCCTCCCATATAACACCACTGCTCCCACATAGCAGGATCCTTCAGTCATCATTAATATCTCCCATCTCAGGCCTCAGTTCAGGCAAGGGTAGGCTGGTTAACTTGCTCATGTCAACGTTCAATCACAGAGTGATCAAGGCAGGCAGGACTGCAATAAGAAAACTGTATTTTCTACCTGCTCTATCCCCACAGAAAACAGCTGGAAAACTTACAGGCAACTGTTGCGAGAACCCTGCCCATTCAGTTTATATTAGCCGTCCTCCCGCCTTCGAAAGTGTATCACTTCACAGGTTGCTGAATTACATCTAATCTGCCACCGTTTCTCCGTGTCCTTCTAAAATCTCTTATATTCCTCATCACATTTCGCAATGCTTCTGAGTTTTGTGTCACCTGCAAATTTTGAAATTGAGCACCGTACACCCAAGTCCGGGCTCTTAATATAAATCAAGAAAAGTCAGGGATGAAATATAGTCTTCTCTTGTGTAACTCAACCAACTTCATACCTATGGTGCCACAATATCTTTTTTTTAATCAAGAATTCAAATTTGCAGGCCAGCATATGATGTGGCAGTTTTTCAATCATTTTGTAAGTCCATTCTCACCATATCAATCACTTAACCATTTCAACCCTCTATTATCAAGTGTTAGCATACCGACTACATTTTTAATTGGAATTCACTTGGACTCGGGATTTCACATTATCGGTGAAGCAGATTCATTATCTTCTTCTCTGTCCTATGAGTCTATTATGACAACTTTGGGGTTCACCAAAGAATGGAAAAGCAGTTGACTTCAGCCTTGGCAACAGTCAGAGGATTATAGAATTATTACAGTGGTCCCACTGTATCTGCACTGGCTCCCTGAACATTTTGACATTGTGCCAATCTCCTGTTTTTTTCCACATAACCCCCTGCATTGTTTCTATTTTAAAAAGAATCATCCAATGCCCTCTTATATGCCCCCATTGAACCTGCCTCAATTGCTCTCATGACTTGTGTGAGAAGTTTTCCTCAGCTTGCAATTGTTTATTTTGCAAAGCACTTTAAAATGTTGCCTCTTGATTCTTTTATGAGTGGAAACAGTTTCTGTCGAGCTATTCCAAAACTGTCATGATTTTGAAATCTACCACATTTCTTCCTAGTCTACCCCTCTCCAAGGGAAAGAATCTCAGCATCTCTATCCATCTTCATCACTAAAGTTCCTCATTCCTGGAACCATTCTCATCAATCTTTTCTGCACTCTCT
This sequence comes from Chiloscyllium plagiosum, assembly GCF_004010195.1. Lineage (NCBI taxonomy): Eukaryota > Metazoa > Chordata > Chondrichthyes > Orectolobiformes > Hemiscylliidae > Chiloscyllium > Chiloscyllium plagiosum. Next base: position 69,262,084 of record NC_057721.1, on the reverse strand, counting down.
CCAGAGTGTTGGCATCCTTCCTAAACAGTGGGGCCCAGAAGTGCCCAGCCAATGCTGCAGCTGAGACACACCCTGCTCTTCTACTCTATCCCACTATTATTAAAGCCCAGAATGTAATATGTTTATTCACAGTTCTATTTACCTGTCCTGCCAACCTTGAATGACTTATGACTTATTTACATGTATACCATGTCTCTATGCTCCTCCACACCCTCTAGAATATACTCTTTGTTTTATACTGCTTTCTTCATGTTCTTTGCATCAACATGTATCAAATCACACTTCTCTGCATCGAACTTCATCTGACACCTATGTACCCACTGTCCAACTAATCAATATCGTCTTGAAATTCTCCGCTGCTCGCAATTTATAATTCACCCAGGTTTTTCGTCATCCACAAACTTTGAAATTGTCCCCAGTTCACCAAGATCCAGATCATTTATGTATATCAGAAAAAACAAGGATCTCAATGACAATCCTTGGGGAACTCCTCAACTTATTTGAGCATAAAAATACCCATTAAACCATTGCTCCCTACTTCCTATCTTTCAGCCAATTCTATATCAATGTTGCTACTGCCCCTTTTTTTCAATGTACTGTATTTTTCCTCATGTCTTCTATGTGGTATCATATCAAACATCATCTGGAAATCTGTTTACAACACATGAACAACCTTCACCCTCAGCAACTCTCTCAAAAGACTCCAGCAAGTTAGTTGAGCAATTTTCTGATATTGAATTCATGCTCATTCTGTTGAATTAACCCAGATGTTGCCATGTGACTATTAATTATAATTGTTTCTGGAGATTGCCCCATTACCAAAATTAAATAGCTGGTCAGTAACAGCTGGACATACCTGAAAAGTGTTTTGAACAAGCATATGACGTTTGCAATTCTCCAGTCCTCCAGCACCATTCCTCAAACCAGGGAAGGCTAAGAGATTATTGCCAATGCTTCTGCAATTTTCAATCTCACTTCATTCAATGCCTCAGTAATTTGAAGTACTGACAGCTTATCCAACACCTCTCCCTTATGAATTTTAAACCCTTCAAATGACTAGCCTGCCCCATAGGTGAAGACAGACGCAAAATATTCATTTGACATGTCAGCCATACCTCTTGATTCTATGTACAAATCCCCAATCAGCCTTATATTGCTACTCTTTTACTATTGTTGTGCTTAGAGAAGATTTTGGAATTTCCTGCTAGTCTTTTTTTTAATAATGCCTCTTTGCTGCTCTCATTGGCTTTTCACCTTGCTGCGCTCCCCCCCACTGAACCTACTGTCTTCAGCTTTCTTTTCAGTTACATTTAGTACCCAACACCTATTACACGTACACTTTAGTCTTCTTCAATTTCTATCTCCTTTGTCACCCAGGGAGCTGTAGTTTTGTCTGTCCTACCTTGCCCTTTTGAGGGAAAATACTTTAACAATGCCTGAAACATCACTGCTTTGAAAGCAGCCCATTGTTCAGCTTCCGTTTGTCCAACTAACTTTATCTTTGCAGTCTATCTTGCCTCATTGAAGTCTGCTGTCTGCCAGCTTACTTTTCCTACTCTGGAGAGACCAATATATTGGTCCACCATCATTCTGAACCTTATAATCATTGACTCCTAAATGTTCCCCCACTGTCACTTGATCTGCTTGGCCCATCTCATTATCAAGAGCCAGATCTAGCTTTCTTTTGCCTCCTTTCTTGTTGGACTGGACACAGACTGCTGTGGGAAACTTTGCTGAACACAATCTAGAAAAACATGCTCTTTGCTGTCCCTCACACTAACACTATCCTAGTCTATATACCAGTTATTAAAGTTCTTGGTTATAACTGCTGCACGCTGTTTGTACCCTTCTGTAATTTCCCTTAATATTTGTTCTTGCAGATCCCTCACACAAGTTGGTACGATTACACTAAACAATGTTAAAAGTCACACAACTCCAGGTTATAGTCCAACAGCTTTATTTGGAAGCACTAACTTTCGGAGCGTTGCTCCTTCATCAGGTGATTGTGGAGTATCTTATTCTCCACAACCACCTGATGAACGAGCAGTGGTCCGAAAGCTAGAGCTTCCAAATAAACCTGTTGTACCATAACTTGGTGTTGTGTGATTTTTAACTTTGTACACCCCAGTCCAACACTGGCTCCTCCAAATCATGACTAAACAATGTAATTGTACATGTTTTAGTGTTTAGCTCCAGCTGCACCGTCTCTGTCCTCTAACCCTCTTCTCCAGTACAGCGATACTCTCCAAAACAAATAAAATCACCCCTCCTTTTTATCTTTTCTCAGTGCCTTGTAATCAGGAGTTTTTTAAAGAAATCTTCTATATCTGCTCTTCCCTTAAATAAAGTCTCTGTTATCAACATACGACTGTATTCCCATATGGTGAATTGTGCCCGTAATTCCCCAAAGTCAGAAACTATATGCTGTGTGCGGAGGGTCTTGTGGTGCTGTGTGAGTGGGATTGTCCCTGTCTTTGACTCAAGCAGCCTAGGTTCAAGTTCCACTTGCTCCAGATGTGTGTCATTGCAAATCTGAAGAGGTTGTCTAAAAAATATCTACTGAGTACATTCATAAACATGCAGTGAATGCATTTCATTGCTTTCTCCTTTACTCCAACTTCAGATAATAACTTACAATTCTGTATTTCCGTGCTATCTGCCTTTCCCAGCATGCTGGCAATATTTCTTAATGCTCTCACCTCGTTTCCATATCTCTGCTAAATTACTTTAAACATTCCCCGATAGCACTTGTTAAACAGCTCTCATCTGGCTTGTACTGGTGGCATCTTCCCCACAGCCAGTCCCAGGAATCTAAAGACTTTTTTCGAGCACATATTCTTTCCAGCCACATATTCAACTTCCTTACCTTTTTATTTCAGTGCTTAATTGCATGTGGCATTGGAAGTAATCTGGGGATTACTACTTTAGAGGTGTTGCTTGGTAATTTTCTACGTAGTTTCCTAAGCTGGACTACATTCACCTTCCCACTGACTCTGTTAGTACCAATGACCTTGGACAGTTCACTCTCCCCATTAGAATACCCTGCACATGTATTGGGACATAATTTTACACCACAGGTACACACAATCTCGGAGTCACAAGACACAGAAATGGCTGTCTGGTCTTCTAAATATAGAATCCTGTATCAGTACTGCCCTTCCATTCTTCAGACCCCTCTCCTGTGTGTCTGGGTCTCCTGTGGTGCCTGAGGCTTGGCCGTTGTACTTCTTTGACAATCCATCTCCCTCACCGATATTCAGAATGAAAACCAATGAGTGAGTGGTACCTCTGGGAACTCCAGCACTACCTACCAATTTTTCGTGAACTGCCTAGTGGTTATTAATTTTCTATCTGCCTGTTTTCCTTGAACTCACAGTGTGCCAACCTCCCTGAATGTACTATCCATGGAGGTCCCTGCATCATGGACAGTCCCTAGCTCAATGATTCTTGCTGCTCCTTGAGCTGTAAACCCCAGAGCTCAAGCTAATGCAACCGCAGTCACTTCTTGCACATGGGCTGTTCTACATCATGTGAAGTGTCCACGACTTACCACAAAGCGCCCTACCATATCTCAGACTTAAACTTTTAAGTTACTTTACTTTAACTTAGTATTAACTATAAACTGGAATTTAATTAAAAGTAGAAATGCTTCATCTTTACTCACAAATCAGTTCCCTCTCTCCTGCACCTATAAATTCTTATCTTCCCTGCGCTAATTTAGAAATTTATATTTTCAAATGGGGTCTTGCTGCAATGGTCTGAGTGACACTGTGCATTGAATGGGAAAACTGTTGGGATTCCTACTCCTGCTTGCTCTTTATATGCTTGTGTCTGCTCAAGTATGCGCGGGATCGGATTTAATTACAGACTCTAGTTCCCTGGTCGTGTTGTTGTTAATGCTTCCTTTCGGAGAATGTGCACAGATCATTTGGGCGAAGTAGCTAAGAGATGATACTGCTCAAGGAAATGTGTCCTCACTTGAAATGACATCTTAGAATAAAGAGACCTCACTGTGAATGTCTGTTTGGTGGATTTCAATTTGATTTTAATCGCTATTTACAATGTCTGTTTCTTTCAGTTCCTCCTCGATTTGTGGTGCAACCCACTGATCAGGATGGTATTTATGGGAAATCTGTCATACTGAACTGCTCTGCAGAAGGTTACCCTGTCCCAACCATCGTATGGAAATACTCCAAAGGTATCATTTCAAACCCAGATCAAAGCTAAATGTACCATTTTTTTTTTAATGCTGGTAACATTAATTTCTGTTATGTTAATTTATATTGATATGTGATGGTAAAATATGAAAAGCAGGATTGGTATGTGCACTGAATTATATGGCTTCTGAGCTGGATTTGTGTTCAACCTGAAATAATAGGATGAAAGCCCCTTCCATTGACTTCTGCTGTGAAGTGAGTTTGGGCTGTCTCCAATAATAAAAATAGAGATCACTGGAAATTCTCAGCAAGGCAAGCAATATCTATGGAGAGAGAGAAAAGCAGAATTAATATTTCACGTCAATAATCCTTCATTTGACTCTGGACAATCTAAGTCTTTGTGCTAGCAGCTTGGTCCTCAGCCCCAACTTGGCCTCGTTTGGCACTGAGTTAATAATATTATTCAGAAAGCCCACAGCACAATTCGAATTGGAAATTCATGAACAGTCATATGTTACAGGAACTTGAGGCTGAGGTTTGTTATTGGGACAGCGTGTAGGGAGATTGACCTGATATTGCCTTCACAATGTGACATGAGGTTTAAACAGTTCTTGGAATAGCTAGGGGAGTGAAGATGGAATTGTTTAAGGAACACCAGCATTTTAAAAAAAAATTCATGATAGTAAGCATCACTAGTTGGACCAGCATTTCTTGCCCGTCCCTAGTTACCCTGAAGAAGTGCTGGTGAGCTGCCTTGTTGAATCTCTGCAGTCTGTTTGGTTTGGAAGGATCCACAATGCTGTTAGGGAGTGAGGACAAGGGTTTTGACTCAGTGACAATGAAGGAATGGCTTGACAGTGTGTCTGCTGCCTTGTCCTTCTAAATGGCAGTGGTTGTTGGATTTGGAAGGAGCTGTCTAAAAAGCTGTGGTAAATTTGTACAATGCATCTTGGAGGTAATACACATGGCAGCTAAAGTGCATTGATAGTTGAGGGAATGATTATTTGAAGATGAGGTGCCAATCAATGGATTGCTTTGTCTCAGATGTTGTGAAACTTCTGAAGTGTTTTTGAAGATGCATTTATCCAGAAACTAGGGCGTATTCCATCACACTCTTAACTTGTGCCTTGTTGATGATGGGCAGGCTTTGGGGAGTCAGGAGGTGACTTACTCGCTGCAGAATTCCTGACCTCTGACCTGCTCTTGTAGCCAAAGTAGAGGCATGGCCAATCCAATGCAATTTCCTTTCAATGGTAAACCCATTACCTCCACCTAGATGTTGATATTGGAGTATTTGGATGTAGGTTTGCTCGCTGAGCTGGAAGGTTCATTTCCAGATGTTTCATCACCCTACTAAGTAACAGAACCTCAACCTGAGCGACAAACTTCTCAAAATTGGGTATTCAATGACAGTCGATGCCACTGAATGTCAATAGCCAATAATTAGATTGTCTCTTGGTGGTTTAGTCATTGCCTGGCATTTGTGTGGTATGAATGGTACTGAGTAGATAGATAGATAGATAGATAGATAGAACGTAGATAGAAGAATACAGCGCAGTACAGGCCCTTCGGCCCTCGATGTTGCGCCGATCAAAGCCCACCTAACCTACACTAGCCCACTACAATAGCCAATAATTAGATTGTCTCTTGGTGGTTTAGTCATTGCCTGGTATTTGTGTGGTATGAATGGTACTGAGTAGATAGATAGATAGATAGAACATAGATAGAAGAATACAGCGCAGTACAGGCCCTTCGGCCCTCGATGTTGCGCCGATCCAAGCCCACCTAACCTACACTAGCCCACTATCCTCCATATGCCTATCCAATGCCCGCTTAAATGCCCATAATGAGGGAGAGTCCACCACTGCTACTGGCAGGGCATTCCATGAACTCACGACTCGCTGAGTAAAGACTTGTCAGTTCAAACCTCGACATTGTCCAGACTGTTGCATTTCCACACAAATTACATCAGAATAGTCACAATTGGTGCAGAACATTGGAAAATCATCAGGAAACACCCCCAGATCTGAACTTATGATGGAGGAAAGGTGAATATGAATGGAAAATGAAGCAGATTATTAGGCCAAAGAAAATCTGCTGTGAAATCTGCCGGAGAATCGTCCTGGAGTGTAATGACCTCCAACAACCATAACCATCTTCCTTTGTTCCCAATGTAACCCCATCTGGTGGAGAGTCTTCCACTTGATCACCATTATCTGTAATTTTGTTAGTTAGTGATCATTGATGCCACACTCAGTCAGATGCAGTTTTGATTTGAAGAGCAGTCTCTCTCACCTCACTTATGAAGTTCTGGTCTTTTAACCATGTTTGGCCAAAGGCCGTAATGATGTTACGAGCTGAGTGGCCCTGGTGGAACCCAAAACTGAGTATCAGTGAGCCACTAATGTTTTATTTGTTCACGGGATGTGATATCACTATCTAGGCCAGCATTTATCATCCATCCCTAATTCCCCAGAGGGCAATTAAGAGTCAACCACATTGCTTTGGGTCTGAAGTCACATGTAGGCTAGGCCAGGCCAGGTAAGGATGGCAGATTTCCGTCCCTCAGGGAAATTAGTGACCCAGATAGGTTTTTAACATCATTCAGCAATGGTTAAATGTTTGCCATTAGACTGACATTTTTGTTTTGATTTTTATTTCAGTGCTATTGGAGGATTTGAATTCATTTCCCCAGAAAGTTAGCCTGAAGTTCTGATTTTACTACTGACATGGCATTATCACAACGCCACTGCTTCCTGTAAAACAAGTGCTACTTGATAGCACAGTTGATGATCCCTCACCACACTTTGCTTACAATTAAGAGTAGACTAATGGGACAGTAATTGGCTAGATTGTCCTGCTTTTGTGTATAGGACATACCTGAAGAAACTCCACATTGTCACATAGATATTAGTGTTATAACTGTCCTGGAACAGCTTGACTAGGGGTATGGCAAGTTCTGCAGCACAAGTCTTCTGTAATATTGCCAGAATGCTGTCAGGGCCCACAGCATTTGCAATATCCAATGCTTCCAACTGTTTCTTGATATCACGTGGAGTGAATCAAATTGGCTGAAGACTGTCATCTGTCATGCTAGGAAGGTCTGGAGAAGGAGGCCAAGATGGATCATTCACTCAGCACTTCTGAGTGAAGCTTGTTACAAGTGCTGTAACCTTATATTTTGACCTGATGCACTGGGCTTCCCCATCATTGAGGTTGGGGATAGTTGTGGAGCCTCCTCCACCAATGAGTTGTTTAATTGCCCGACACCATTCACATCTGAATATAGCAGGGCTGCAGAGCTTTGATCTGATCTTTCGGTTGTGGAATTGTTTAGTCCTGTTCATCACTGCTGCTTGTGCCATTTGACATGCAAGTAAATCCTGTGTTGTGGCTTCATCAGGTTGACACCTCATTTTTTGTCACCTGATGCTGCAAATGTAATACCCTGTGGTACTCTTCAGTGAATCAAGTTTGATCTGCTTGCTGGATGGTGATGGTAGATTAAGAGATAAGTCATGCCAAGAGGTTGCAGATTATATTGCAGTATGATTTGGCTGCTGCAGATGGCCTGTGGCACCTCATGGATGCCCAGTCTTGAATGACTAGGTCTGTTTGGATTCTAACTCAGTTAGCATACTAGTCCTGCTGCAAAGACATTGGAGAGCATCCTCAATGTTGATTCAGGACTTTGTTTCCACAAGAACAGTGCAGTGCTCACTTCTACTGACACTGCCATGAACAATACTCTGTGGAAGTCAGATTGATGACGATGAGATCAAGTAGGTTTTTCTCTTTTGTCAGTTCCCTTGCCACCTGCTACACAGCTAGTCTAGCGTCTACACCCCTTAGGATTCAGCAAGCTCAGTCAATAGTGATATAATAAACTCCAAGGTCATTTGAATTGATTTTCTTCTGGGTTTTATTTTTGCCAGTTTCCCAATCAAGTAGATCCATTATCTATACTGAAAAGTTTAATTCTTAAAATGGTAAGTCGCATTCTAAAAATATGAATCATGAACTAGATATTCACTCATATTGTTACATGATCTTGTATATATTGAAATTATTTCCAATTTTTTCTGTTTGATCATGATTGAGAGGTAAAAATGGTTTGTGTTTATTTGACATTTAAAGTTCAGATTGTTCAGTACAGCCAACAAATTACAAAGGAAGGGGCTCTGGAAAAATGATTTCTGATTTTGCACCATTCCCTCTGTAGGTGCAGGCGTCCCACAGTTCCAGTCAATTGCCTTGAATGGTCGTATCCAACTGCTGGTGAATGGGTCGCTCCTAATTAAACATGTTCTGGAGGAAGACAGTGGGTATTACCTCTGCCAGGTTAGCAACGATGTGGGAGCTGATGTCAGCAAGTCCATGTATCTGACAGTCAAAAGTAAGTAATAAGTTGACTGCCTGTATTACGGTGAAGCTGAGTGCTGGCATGATTTGCTTTGATTTATTCTTGTCATATGTACTGAGGTACAGTGAAAAGTTTTGTTTTGTGAGCAGATCAGAACATGCAAAGATCATAGGGTGATTGAACAGAGCAAGGGATATAACGTTATCGCTGCAAAGAAGGTGCACAAAAAAACAGGATCAACATTAGATTTGAAACTTGAGAGGGATATTCAGAAGGCGAAAGTGAGGACTGCAGATGCTGGAGATCAGAGTCTAGATTAGAGCGGTGCTGGAACAGCATGTCAGACAGCATCCGAGGAGCGGAAAAATCAACGTTTTGGGCAAAAGCCGTATATTCAGAAGTCTAGTAACAGTGGGGAAGAAGCTGTTCATGAACCTGTCGGTATGGCCTTTGCATCTTCTGCTTGTTGGAAGAGGTTAGAAGGGGTTATAACTGGGGTGGGAGGGGTCTTTGATGATGTTGGCTGCCTTCTGACTCTGGAACATCTCTCTGAAAATAATATTGGAGGTAGAAGGGATAGAGGAAGAAACTTCCTCTGTCCTTAAATTTGAGTGATAACCAGTCTGAGTGATGGCAAAGGGCTGGGGTTTGAAATTTGCATGCTTTACACATAGGTTGCTGAGCAGCAAGCAGTAGCTGAGATAGGTGGCAAGCATCAAACACTTTCTAATAAAGAAAAAGATAGAAGGCGCATCATGTGGTTCCCTTACATTTCTCATTTTTATATTTATGTCCCTCTCTCCATATCTCTGCATGTGTGTGTCTCTGTGTGTGTCTCATCTCCATCCAGATATGTGTTTGTGTGCATACTGTTCTGTATGTGTGTATGTGTGTGCATGCGCACTTGCACACAGTTTCTGACAGAAAGAAACATTATTGTTAGTTTCTTGGGAAAATATTTTGCAGTGAAATAAGTGGTAAACAAAAGTTGTAGCTCCATTAAAATCCAGATCTCCTGCTGCGAAAGCCTGATCCTAAATCCAGGAGCAAATACCTTTCTTCCAGGGAAAGAATGCTGTGCATGCTTTGCAATGGTTTACTATGGTTGGGAAAGGTTGACTATCAATATTTTGGGAGATTAAATGAACTTCAGTGATAAGGTAAAAGCAGTTGCACTTATGAAGTGCACTGCTACATATGCAATGTAAGCAAGGGGAATGAAATGGAAAGTGCTACTATGGTATGAGATTATCAGATTGTAAGGAAAGGACAGAGAGAGTCTGAAATCATGCCCCCCAAACTGAAGACAATGTAAAAAGTGTCTCTAATGTTTTTAAAAGTGTCAGTAGACTGGCAGTCATGAGGAGTCCCCATCTATTTAGGGTGTATAACTGCAGTTCTTTCATTTTGTTATGCTATCTGTTAAAACTGTTGAGCTGGTTAAGAGGAATACTTATAAGTAAAAGTTTGATTTGATTACATTTGTGGAACTTGATTCTTTATCTCATGCTTTTTAGGGTAATTGTCGATTTTCTTTCCTTACTGGTGGTCAAGCTGATGAATTTTTATGTGCTCTGTTGTCAATTCTAATAATTAACCACTGAAGACTGAGTGCAGGTTTAAGATCATGTTATTCAACTGATTCTAGAAGAGAATCATTCCAGTAAAACTCTGAAGAATACAAAAATAATTGAATACTTTTACACTGTAAGGATGTCATTCACCAAATTCCAATCTTGCTTCATACAAACAGAAAATACAGATTGTCCAGTATAATTCATAAGTTAATGTCATAAGTGTCTCCTTCACCCAGTTAGGAACAATTAATTTTATCCTAAATGTGAATGTTTTTGCCAGTCCCTACAGATGTCTGTCATCTCACTGTCTCTGAATCTCCCCTCACTCCAAAGACTCTAGAATGTTTTTATAAACATTATCTTCTATTTGCAGAAAGTTGCTTACCAATTCCTGCTGACACTAACGTAGATGGTTCATTCATTGATGTCTGCTTCTTATTTTAAACTACAGAGGAACCTTGATTATCTGAACGAGATGGGCAGGCAGTATTTTTTTGGGATAATTGATTATTCGGATATTCGATTTTACCTTAAATAAGGGAAGCCAGGCTGAAGCTATGCTCCACAGGAGAATTTATTTAAATCTATAATCTTAATGTATTGAGCGCAAGAGGACACAGATTTCACATGATGAGCAAAATAAAGCAATAATAACATGAGAAAACTTTTTTAAAAACATAGCAGTAGTCACCATTTGGCAACGCATGGTGAAGACAGCATTAAATAAGGTCCCGAACAGCTTCTACGATTACAACAGCATTTGTGTTTCCGGGAATGCAGTCCTCGCGATAGAAAGACAGAAGCAATGCCTCACGCATGCGTTTATGTTCTTATTTTTTAAAAAAATAAATGGCCTGGTAAAGTGACAGGAATACCTGTACACTAATTTAAAACACTTCCTTTTGCAAAGGGCTGTGTAACAACCCTTACTTAAAAAAATCCAGTTGCTGATGCTTGAGTTGCTTGTGTTTCTTAGTTTTTGCCAATGTTTTCACATGTTCTACAGTACAGGTGAATCGAATACACTTACCTCTTTGATGTAACGTTTAAGCGGAACCTTGGAATCTTCTTTAGATAATCCGAAATTCGGATAATCGATATTCGAATAATTGAGGTTCTTCTGTGTAAAGATTATAGCAATAGGAGGTACAACACCTGTCCCCACACCTCCCCTCTCACTTCCATCCAAGGACGCAAAGAATCATTCCAAGTTCACCTGCATTTCCACCAACCTGATTTACAGTGTCCGTCGCTCCCGTACTGGTCTCCTCCATATTGGACAGATTGAGCCCAAAGTTAGGGATTGGTTCAGGGATATCTGTGGTCCACACGCTCATATCAACCCCACCTCCCACTTGCCAGCCATTTCAATTCTGCCTCCCACTCCCCCAATGTCCATCCTGGGCCTTCCCCACCATCAAAATAAGGCCACACACAAACTGGAGGAAGAAAACCTCATCTTCCGCCTCAGGAACTTACAATCTTATAGCCTCAACATAGAATTCACCAGCTTCCAAACCTCCCTAATCCCCCGCCTCATCCCAGTTCTCCCTCTCCACTCTTCCCCCTTGACCTGACCTTACCTGTACGTCTTCCTTCCCACCTATTCCCACTCCACCTTTCCCAGTGACCAAGCTCAATCACCTCTTATCTGAATCCACCTACCTTTCCCGCAGCCCCCATCCCTCCCTCTATTTATTTCCCAAGTCCTTTCCCCCTCCCCAGTCTTGATGAAGGCTCCTGTCAGAAATGTCAACTCCACTGCTCCTCTGATGCTGCCTGACCTGCTATGCTTTTTCCAGCTCCATATTTTATCGACTCTGACTTTCCAGCATCTGCAGTCCTCACTATCTCTAGATCTCCATTTAACCCTTACAGTCTAACTTCACCCTAACAAAACCAAATCAAAGATGAGCATAAAAAGCATGCTCATAACTTGTTGAATCTGCACCCCCCCCCCCCCCCCCCAACTCTAAAGGACTGAAGTTACTACCCACAGTAATAGATGGACAAACAATGATAATGTCTATTTGCCATTTATCTTTCCAATGGTTTAACGGTGAGATTTGATCATTCTGAATGAGAAGAATGAACTTGGCTTGTATTTGCCACCTCAGAAAGATTTGCTGGTTTTACAGTGGGAGATTTACTGAGGGGTTAAGGTGTGGGGTATGGATACAAAATGGATAACCATGAGTCATTATAGTAACAAACAGAAGGATGTCATGATTGAGATCATGATTCACAATAGCGGACTCATTTTATGAACAGTGTTGAGAGCATGGTGCTGGGAAAGCACAGCAGGTCAGGCAGCATCCGAGGAGCAAGAGAATCGATGTTTCGGGCATAAGCCCTTCATCAAAGCATCGATTCTCCTGCTCCTCAGATGCTGTCTAACCTGCTGTGCTTTTCCAGCACCACACTCTCGACTCTGATTTCCAGCACCTACAGTCCTCACTTTCTCCTCATTTTTTTATCAGTTTGTTTTGGAGGGGAAGAAAATCACAAGAAATTGAATGGCAGATGTCCAAAGATTGTGACAATGACAGATAATTGCCTTCATACTCAAATATCAGTGACAATGCCCATGAAGTGTTCTATAATCAATGAAGCATTTCTGAAAGATAGCTGTAATAATTTGTATGAAGCAAGAAACCATGAATAACAGTGAGATAAGTGACCGGTTAATCTGTTTTTAGTTATGTTTGTCAAGGGATAAATATTGGCCAGGAACTTTATTTCATGCATTAACACCTCTAGATTTTTTTTTAAAACCCTCAAAAACATAATTCCTTACATGGGAAAGTTATGAACCAATATTATTCACAGTAATCTATCCCCAATTTATGAGGCATGAAAAGTACATTTAAGCACATCTGACCTTGATACTGAGAATATATATATTACATTAAAAAAGGATATCTGCATAGCCACCAAATAATTCCAGCTATGGCATAGCATTTGGTTAATGGTTGGAGGATTATTTTATCAGCAATGAGAACACTATCAATAAAAGAGGCTTTGTCTGTGCGTAAGATGATGACAAGAAACATCGCTTATCAAAGCAGAGCAGGGACCTCCCCAGTGAGTTGGGTTCTATTTGAAACTAATGAAAGACCCTGCAGGCTTCAGAGCAGTTATAGTGCACTTTGCTTTCCCAGCAAGAGAAGTTCCTTCGTGCTGAGTCCCTGTGGCTCACACAGATCAGGAATGCTAAATCAATGTTTACTGTGGAGTTGCGGAGATTTACAGAGGGACTAGCGGGGAGTGGGGGAAGCATAAAATATCACAGAGTTATGCCAACAGACAGTGTCATAGTTCAAAATGCAGCTCATATTAAAGATATAATTTTGCAAATGTTTTGCTTGGGAGCAAAGGCATTGAATGACCGATATGAAAAAAATTGTGACAATGGTGTATAATGGCCTTATTTACGAATGGCAGTGGCAAACCCCCGCAGCATTTTGAATCCCACTTTATACTCACACCAGCTCTCTCTGCCAATAGTGAAGGAAGGGAAATTGGTCGTTTGTGCGGCCAACAGTGAGGGGTGATGTGAAGAATAATGATCTCAACAGGAGCCACCATTAGTCTGAAGCAAATGTGTGCATTGTTCATTGTTTGCAATCTTTCACTAACACGCAAAATATCATGCCAGTGATAAACTCCCCATTGCAGTATTTTTCTCTGGCTCTTCAAGACACTTTGATGAAAGATCATCAAATAGGCTATATAATAACTTACAATGCACAATGTAATCTATTTTTGCATTACAATATACAGCCCTTTCTATAAATAATATGTATATATTGTACTTCACTGGACTTATAATCCATGTAACCACTATCAATTATTGCAAAAATACATCTGCTTTACTAATGTCCAGTGGGGAAGGAAATCTTGCATCGTTACCTAGTCTGCCCGATGTATGACTACAGCTGCACAGTAATGAGGCTGACTCTTAACTACTCTAGAGACAGTTAGGAATGGGTAATAAATGCTGGTGTAGCCAGTGATGCCCACATCCTATGAAAAAATGAGAACAAAACACACAGACAACAAATGTTCAATTTTTGAAAACTCTTGTTTGCTGCACCTTGTTCCTTATTGTCATGATTTAGGAACAAATTTTATGACAACGGCAATGTCTGATGTTACATTTTTACAATGGAACATCTGCTCTTCAGTCCTCCTCCCACTGGTGATGCTATACTGATTTTCTACCATTTGTCTGTCACAGTAAACACAGGAAAAAGTTGAATTGTCTGAGATCCCCAAGCTTCCCTTCTCTAATGGATCAGGGTTACGTTGGCTGGTCAAAAGGGCTGTAAAAATGTTAAGGAAATTCTTCCCTCAGCTGCACGTCACTCCAATTTCCTGCTGAGAGATTTTCACTAACAAATATGCCTTCCTGTTCCGATTTGTGTTATAACAGAGTGTGACATTCAGTCCCAACATCATTATCCACCTTACAACAGTAATAAATTTTCTCTTTGCTTTGGGAAATCTCGAGTTGGTGAAATTGCCAGATAAACACTTGTCCTTAGTTTATGTGTAAAGCAGGAAATGCTGGAAATTTGAAAAAAAAAATGCAGTCACAAACTATCGGTAAAAGTGACCACTGCATAGTCATGTGGAAATAAATCCCACCTTCAAGTTGAGGATACCCTCCATTGAGTTGAATAATTACCGTGCTAAATGGGATAGACTTTGGACAGCTCGAGACTGGGCTTCTGTAGCGTATAGTGGGCCTTGAGTGACAGCTAAATGGTATTCAACCTTCACAATCTGTAAACTCATGGCCTGGCATATCCCCAGCTATACCATTACCATCATGCTGGGAGATCGAGGAAGAGTGTAGGAGGGCATGCCAGGAGAAGCACCAGGCGTACCTAACAATGAGGTGTTAGCCTGGTAAAAGTACAACACAGGATGACTTGCATGCTAAACAACAGAAGCAACATGCAATAACCAAGGCAAGCAATCACACAACCAGTGCAAAAACAGAAGTTGCTGGAAAAGCTCAGCAGGTTATGCAGCATCTGTGAAGAGAAATCAGAGTTAATGTTTCCGGTCCAGTGGCTCTTCCTCAGAACATATTGAATGCATCTGATCTCACCATTGCCAGCAACCTCATGGTTTCAGTTAACCAGAAACTGAATTGGACCAACCATATAAATACTGTGGAGCACGAGCAAGTTAAAGGCTAGGAATTCTGCTGTCAGTAACTCAACTCCTGTCTCCCAAATCCCATCATCTACAAGGTACAGGTTAGGAATGTAATGGAATGCTCCCCACTTGCCAGGATATGTGCAGCTCCAACAACACTCAAGAAGCTTCTGACCATCCAGGACAAAACATTGCACTTTATTCACCACCTTCCACATTCACTCCCTTTAACATTGACAGACAAGATGTATTATTGTAACTCAGCAAGGTTCCTTTGACATCACCTTCTAAACCTGTGACCTCTATTGCTGAGGAGGAGAAGGATAGCAGATACATAGGAACCCCACGACCTGCAAGTTCACCTCCCAAACATGCAGATCATCCTGACTTGGAAATATATCACCTTTCCTTCAGTGTCACTAGGTCAGAATCCTCTAACTCCCTCCCTAACAACATGGTGGGTATGGTGATCTTTATCACCATCACCTCTCCCACCTCCATCACTCTGACCTATCACCATCACCCTCCCACCTCCATCCCTCTGACTTATCACCATCACCTC
>NC_057721.1:69209850-69246209 GCF_004010195.1 Chiloscyllium plagiosum | reverse complement strand
TAGTGTTAGGTAAGGGGTAAATGTAGGGGTATGGGTGGGTTTCGCTTCGGCGGGTCGGTGTGGACTTGTTGGGCCGAAGGGCCTGTTTCCACACTGTAATCTAATCCAATCTAATACTCATATGACCCTCCAACTACACGGGATCAACTCCAATTTCACCAGTTTCCTCATCTCCCCTCCCCCACCTTATCCCAGATCCAACCCTCCAACTTGGCACCGCCCTCTTGGACTGTCCCACCTGAACATCTTCCTTCCCACTTGTCCGCTCCAAGCTCCCCTCCGACCTATCACCATCACCCTCCCACCTCCACCCCTCCGACCTATCACCATCACCCTCCCACCTCCACCCCTCCAACCTATCACAATCACCCTCCTACCTCCATTTTTCCGACCTATCACCATCACCTGCAACCTCCATCTACCTATTGCCTTCCCAGCTACGTTCCCCATGAGCCCCTTCCCCACCTTCCTATTTATCTTCAGTCCCCTTCCCCCCTCACATTGCTGATGAAGGGCTTATGCCCGAAATGTCAATTCTCCTGTTCCTCGGATGCTGCCTGACCTACTGTGCTTTTCCAGCGCCACACTCTCCAACAGTGTTGGTGTACCTACAATCCAAAGACTGTAGGAAGAAGGCAGCTTGACACCACCTCATCAAGAGTAATTGACTATGAGTCATTAAAGCTGGTCTAGCCAATGACACCCATATCCCAGGAATGAATAAATTGTACATTTAAAGCAACATTCAATGACCACTGCTTTAGTGGATACCTGCACAATGTGAGTACTGCAGATACTGGAGATCAGAGTCAAAGAGTGTGGTGCTGGAAAAGCACAGCTCAGGCAGCATCCGAGGAGCAGGAGAATAGACGTTTTAGGCATAAGCCCGTCATCTGGAATTCGCAGCACATTGAGCCGGGATTGTAGGGGGATGAAGGTGAGGCTTTTACTCTGAATTGATCATTCATCCTCAGTGGGGCAATGGTAAAAATAGGGCAGGGAGCTAGGGCCTGGTGTGGGGCTGGAGCTGGGAGTGGGGGTGGAGACTGTCAGTGGAACGGGAGTGTTCATGGTATCTTGGATGACATCAACGGAAGTGACACTCCTCCTGGGAGTCAGGGGGGTGGAAGTGGTGCCTTCGGGGTGTGGAAGTGATGTAACGCGTGATGTAAGCGATGTCATCGGGGTTAGTGGATACTTGTCAGCATGGGAATAGGCCAAGTCCAGTTTCAAATGCTCTGTGAATGTTAAGTTTATTTGGAGAAAGATTGAGAACTGGGGTGAGTTGGATAGCTCTTTCAAGGAACCAGCACAGGAATGCCTATTAAACGGCCTCATTTGGTGATTTATTGTTCTGTTTGATTTATAACCATTGTTGCAATCCATTACTTGTTATGAGCTGTCTGTCTGGGTTACAAAAGCCAGGAAAATTAGTCTCCAAATACACAACAAAACTTGCCGGATGATATTATAAGTCAAGTCATGTTGTCATGAGAAGTATTTGACCTGATTGCTGCTTTTTAGCAAACTCTGTGTAACTGTTACTATCTGGAAATGATTGGATAAATTTACCTTTAAAGTGTATAGAAACAAGAGCAGGCCATTCAGCCTCAGTAGCCTGTTCCACCTTCACTTCGATTGGCTGATCCACAACTGAAAGCTCTTCAGCTGCCTTGTCTTCACATTCTTATGCAAAAAAAAAGAAAATAAAAAGTACCAAGCTCAGTTTTGTCATTTTCTGCAACTTGATTCCCCCAGAGTGAGCCAATGTGAAAGGCTTTGTAAATTCAATGTCCTATTCTACCTTGTACTTTAAAAGCCTTTTTCTCATGCACTGTAAAATATTGTTCCCTTTTACATCATTATTCTTGCGAATGTTCTGATGAGTTCAAGAATAAAGCTTCTTTTCTCAGCAAGACCAATATCTTTTTACAATGTACCTCTCCACTGGGAGCCTATGATCAGTGAATTTGTTACTCCATCTCATAATCACCAGCATTTCTCCAATTATGCTTCCTTGTTGGATTTTGGAAGAATGAAAAAGTGCAGCCGAGGTTTAGGATCTGTAATGAGCTACTGTCTTTGGAAGTTGTCTCACACGTATTTTTAGTTGAAGCAATTTTCGTCAGCTGATTGTAGGAATTAGAGATCTGGTTTTAAATCTTACTGACATGACTATTCACTGCTTAAAAGATTTGATGGTCAATCAACAACTCTGGACATAAGGTGGACACAGAATATGCAGAACTTTAGGAATTAAGAGGATATAAGAAATAGGAGCAGGAGGAGGCCATAGACCTCTTTGAGCTTGCTGTTAATAAAAAGATGTTGGCTGATCTTCAATCTTGGCACCATTCTGCGTATCGTCCCCCTCATCTCTATGGTCTAGATTTTTGCTCATGAGTCAGGACTGCAGATTCTGGAAAATTCCTGACTCCACAAACCTGACTTGGGAGAAAAGTGGTCTGATTTTCACTCTGGGGGACGGATGGGTGTTAATGAGACTCGGGCCTACCCTCCCTCCTCCCTGGAAATAGTGCGGAGGCAGCCATGGAGGCAGCTGGAATTAGAGGCCGACTGCCTGAAAGACTGGCCTCAGTGTTGCAACATTTTATCCTTGCT
Source organism: Chiloscyllium plagiosum (assembly GCF_004010195.1). NCBI lineage: Eukaryota > Metazoa > Chordata > Chondrichthyes > Orectolobiformes > Hemiscylliidae > Chiloscyllium > Chiloscyllium plagiosum. Next base: position 69,243,587 of record NC_057721.1, on the reverse strand, counting down.
CTACAAAGCTCCCCCTCCCCCCACCCACCCAGCAAACAGCTCTCTGGGCCTTATCCCCTCACCTTTTGCACATTCTCATACTCCATCCACATGAGCCATACTTTGTCCCTCCATCCAACTTCATGGTATTTTTAAACCCTTATGGCAACATAGCACAAATGCTATGCCGTCATGCCAATCTAAGAAACCCTCCCACTGCCCTTTCCACTTATGCTGTCAATGCCAATTCACCCAATAAGAATCATTGTTATGATACAACGGTGAACCCTCTGTTAATTCAAACTAATCACACAGAAAAACTCACCTTGCCTTGTAATCTGTTAAAATATGAGTGTCAAAGAACTCCCAAATTCCACTATTAAAGACAATTATATCAATTTTATCCTTTAACTCTACAAGTGAACATTAAACAACTATTCACAACTCTAAGCCCCCCTTTCTCTTAACTGCTTATTACCCGCCTCCAACTGTATATCAATATGCTGTTCCAATAAAACACTTATTAAAATTACACCAACTTAATTTCAAAACCATACAGCGGCTGTCAACTTCGGTGTCTTTCTTCTTACAGCTGAAGATCTCCCTGGGTCATTTTCTTTCTTTTTACTGCAATATGTTTCATATGAAAAGGTATCTTTGATAGAGAGTGTTTCAATATCTGGGATCTCTCTCTCTCTCTCTCGATGGCATCTGCTCTGTGTGATTTTCAAAATGCCTGCCTTTTTAATATCACCAACATCAGATCATCTCATTGGTTCGATGCTGGCAAAACAATAAATTGAAACTTGATTGGGTATTAGTATCCTGGGGTATAATTTAAACTGATTGGTTAAATTCAAATTGGTGTCAAAACAACAACAAACTCAGGTATGCATTTCACAGCCAAATGTTATGCATTTTCAATTTCCCAGCACACTCTGAGACTGCTTATGTAAGCTCTCAATGTAGAACAGCATTCATTCTCTCTTAAAGGTACAGTACACACTTTCAACTTCATAACAACGTGGATAGGCCTCAGAACCCATCCTGAGATAAATGAAATATTATTTTATGCATAATGATTGCTTCATTATTTTAAAGGAAACATACACTTGCTGATGAAATATTTTATTTTATTTTATTTTGATTTGATTTATTATTGTGACATGTACCAAGGTACAGTGAAAAGTTTTATTCTATGTGCAGAACAGGCAGATCATACCCTACAAAGTTCATTAGGGTAATAGAACAGAGCAAAGGACACAATGTTATGGTTGCAAAGAAGGTGCACTAAGAGCAAGCTCAACATGAAATTTGAGAAGTCCATTCAGAAGTCTAATACCAGCGGGGAAGAAACTGTTCTTGAATCTGTTGTTACATGTTTAGTGCATCTACACTCTGCCCTCATTCTCCCAATCCATGCTGATAAAAATTCAGGTTTTAGATTGGTGAGGAGGGGTGTCTTCAGTAAAAGGACTTCAATCCCCTTCTGATTAATCCAGAAGCACCCTTCATTGTTGCAAAGGTCCTTAGAATCCGAATAAGAGCTAACAATCTCTGTTTTTATATCTTGTGCCCACCGAAGAGGTTGGAAGAGATTGTAACCTATTCACAACATTTAAATTCCTTCACCTACTTAATCCTTTGTAAAAGCAAGAATTTATATTAATTTTCAACATTAAAGATTTTATAAGCTCGTGAAGCTATCAAATTTTGAATTGGAAGGCACCTTCCTGTGATAATAATAGGTTGTGAATAATGCTGAAGTAATAGCCAGCATGCCTACGTTGGTAAACAGACTGCAAAAATAGACACTGAGATTTTAAATCTTGCGGATGCTATGCAAAATATTAAAGACCATGAGATTTAAATTCCTTAACAGCTTGAGAGGTCCCTGACACCTCAACAATCCCAATGAATTTGTCTACTTTTTACTGATATTCATGCCACTTTTACTGATCCCAAAGAGCACCTTACTTGGAAAGTGTAACACTCATGAGCCATACTCCGGCATGTACAAATAAAAGTTGGATTTTTCTGAAGGCAGGTGCATTTCTACATGTGTAGCTGCCTCCTGAAACGTGGATATGCAATCTACACACACAAAATTGGAAATTGCTGGAGACACTCAGCAAGTCTGGTAGTATCTGAGGTGAGAAAGCAGAGTTAATGTTCTGAATCCCGTGACTCTTTTTCAGAATTGATCCCAGGGGAAACCCATGCAGACACAGGGCAAATGTGGAAACTCCACACAGACAGTCACCTGAGGCTGGGTCCCTGGCACGGTGAGGCAGCAGTGCTAACCACTGAGCCACCATGCCCTCCCCCTCCCCCCACAGACAGTCACCTGAGGCTGGAATCAAACCTGGGTCCCTGGCACGGTGAGGCAGCAGTGCTAACCACTGAGCCACCATGCCCTCCCCCTCCCCCTCCCCACCATGACTCTAATTCAGAATTGATCATAGCTAAGGGTTGAGGTAAGGAGATGTTACCCCCAAACACCAGGCGTTGTCATCAACCCATTGTCAGCCACTAACAATCCCATTAGCAGCATTCACTCTCCCAGACTAACCTTTACTCACTCCTTTGACTGGCTAGATACTTTTCTCTCTCTCTGACCTTCATCTCCACCTATCCTTTACTCGCTGGCTAAGTGGTTAGCACTGCTGCCTCACAGCATCAGGGACCTGGGTTTGATTCCACCCTCGGGCAACTGTCTGTGTGGAGTTTGCACATTCTCCCCGTGTCTGTGTGGATTTCCTATTGGGTGCTCTGATTTCCTCCTACAGTCCAAAAATATGCAAGCAAGGTGGGAATTGCAGAGTTGCAGGGATAGGGTAGAGGGGTAGCTCTGGGGTGGGATACTCTTTGGATAGTCACTGTGGACTTGATGGGCCAAATGGCCTGCCTCCACACTGTAGGGATTCTATGAATCCACCCCCCAGCATTTATACCATACCAACCTTTTCCTTGCTACAATCAGTTCTGGAGAAGGATCACTGGACCTGAAATGTTAAGTCTGTTTTCTCTCCACAAGTGCTGCCAGACCTGCTGAGACTTTTCAGTAATTTCAATTTTTGTTTCTGATTTCCAGCATTTGCAATTCTTTGCTTTTTTGTGCATCTACACTTTGCCCTCATTCTCCCAATCCGTGCTGACAAAAATTTCAGGGTTTAGATTCATAGGGAGGGTTGTCTTCAGTAAAGAGACTTCAATCCCATTCTGATTAATCCAGAGGCACCCTCCATTGTTGCAAAGGTCTTTAGAATGCAAATAAAAGCTAGAAATCTCTGTTTGAAACATAATTACCAACTGAGTATCCATAACCCTATATGTAAGAAAATTCGAATGGTTCACAGACCTGAGTAAAGAGGCATCATCTCAGCTCAGTCCTGAATTGTTGACTCTTTATCTTGAGATTTGGACCTTGGTTTTAGATCCTTCAGGCAGGGGTAACAGCCTCATATGATATTCCATGGGGTGGCATTGTGGCGCAGTGATTAGCACTGCTGCCTCACAACGCTAGGGACCTGGATTCGATTCCAGACTTGGACGACTGTCTGTGTGACATTTGTGTCTGTGTGTGGGTTTCCTCCAGGTGCTCCAGTTTCCTCCCACAGCCCAAAGATGTGCAGGTTGGGGGAATTGGCCGTGCTAAATTACCCATAGTGTTCAGGGATGTGTAGGTTAGGTGCATTAGTCAGGGGTAAATATAGAGTAATAGAGTAGGGGGATGGGTTACTCTTCAGAAGGTTGGTGCAAACTTGCTGGGCCAAAGAGCCTGTTTCCACATTGTAGGGATTCTGTGATATTCTCTCTCAAGCCCTCTCATAAAGTCTAAGATCTTCTTCGCTCCAGAGTTTAGGTCTATGCTACTCCATCTCTCCTCATACAATTTCCTCCCCTCCCAGGAATTAATCCAATGTAGCTTTGTTACATTTTCTGTCTGAAGACTACATCCTTCTTTAGGAACAGGGACTAAAACTGCACAAAAATTGCACCAATGTTTCCCCATCGTTGCTAATGAAACTAATCTTCCCACCGAGATGGATCTGGACACTATTTTGAAGAAGGGCAGAAAGCTTCCCCAATTGTCCTGGCAAATATTTACCCCACACTGAAGTAGATGTTTTAGCCATTTATCATATTGCTGTTTGTAGAAACTTTCTTTGTGCAAATTATCTGTGTTTTGTGTACTTACAAAAGTGGCAGCACTGTACTTCATTCACCATAGTGTTCATGGAGACCGAAGTGTACAGAAATATAGAAACATAGAATATCGGAGCAGGAGTAGGCCATTATCCAAGGGTTCTGGAGAAGTAATGGAGGTTTGGATAACTGCCAATGTGACATCCCTAATCAACAAAGTAGGGAGGCAAAAGATAGGTAACTATAGGCCAATTAGCCTCACAGGTATTGTTGGAAAAGATTTGGAATCTTATGAAGGAAGGAATAACAAAACATTTAGAAAATAATAATCTAATTAAGCAGAGTCAGCATGGCTTTGTAAAAGAGAAATAATTTCTGACTAATTTATGAGAGGTTTTCGAGGAAGTCTCAATCAGAATGAATAGAGGGGAACCAGAGAGAGAGAGAGACCCTAGAAATTAAAAAAAAACACTCTCTATTAAAGGTACCTTTTCATATGAAACATTTTCACAGTAAAAAGAAAGATAACGACCCAAGGAAATCTTCTGCTGGAAGAAGAAAGACATCAAAAAAGAAAGCCACTGTATGACTTTGAAATTAAGGTGATGTAATTTTAAGAAGTGTTTTATTGGAACAGTATATTGTAATAGAATTGGAGGTAGGAAATAAGCAGTTAAGAAAGAGGGCGACTCAGAGTTGTGAATCGTTATTGTTTAATGTTCACTTTTAGAGTTAAAAATTAAATTGATCCTATTTTCTTTAAATAGTGGGATTTAGGAGTTCTCTGTCATTCGTATTTTAACAGATTACAAGATGAGGTGAACTTTTCTGGATGTTTGGTTTAATTAACAGATGGGTTCACAGTTGTGTCGTAACAATAGAGAATTGGCTAATGGACAGGAAACATCGAGTTGGGATGCAGGGGACCTTTTCAGGTTGGCAACCTGTAACTCGTGGTAGGGATCAGTACTAGGACTGCAACTGTTTACAACATGTACATCAATGACTTGGAGGAAGAAAGTGAATGTACTGTAGCCAAATTCAGAGTTGATACAAAAATATGTGGAAAGACAAGTTGGGAAGGAGATGCAAACAGTTTACAGAGAGATATTGATAGGTTAAGAGAGTGGGCAAAATGTTAGCAAGTGCAGAATAATATGGGATAATGTGAAGTTGTTTGTTTTGGAAAGGAGAACAAAAGAATAGACTATTATTTAAAGAAGAAAAGTTGCAGAAAGCAGCAGCACAAAGGGACTTGGAAGTTCTTGTCTATGAAACACAGGTCTCAGATACTTGTGAAGGCTCATAGAATGTTGGCCGTTATTTCAAAGGGAGTTGGAATATAAGAGTAGTGATGTCTTAAGGCAACTGTACGAGGTGCTGTAAGACCGCATCTGGAGTAAACTACTATGAGTGGTTTTGGTCCCCTTATTTAAGTGGATGTCATTTCATTGGAGATTATTTGCGAAGATGATCTCTGATACGCAGGGATTGTCTTATGAACAAATATCAAGCAGATTGGGATTCTACTCACTGGCATTTAGAAGAATGATCAGTTATCTCTTGAAATAGGCTTGACAGGGTAAATGTTGAGAGGATGTTTACCCACATGGGAGAGTCTCAGACCAGAGGGCATGGCCTCAGAATAAAGGAGCATTGATCTAAGATTCAGATGAGGAGGAATTACTTCTCTCAGAGGGTTACGAGTGTTTGAAATCCCTTGCCACAGAGAGCTGTGGGGACAGAGTTCTTGTATATATATTTAAGACTGAGATTCTTAATCAGCAAGGGAATCAAGGTTTACGGGAAAAAACTTAGGAAAGTGGATAAGAGGAATGTCAGTTCTTATTGAATGGTGGAACAAGCTTGAGGGGCTGAATGGCCTCTTCCTGTTCCTTTCTCTTACAGACCTTTGGTCCTTCGAGCCTGCTCCTCCATCCATTATGAACATAACTGATCATCCGATTCAGTATCCTGCTCGTGGTTTTGCATCATACCCTCCTACATTCCCCTACACCTTTCTTGGGAGTCTTCACTGTTTTAGCCTCAACAGTTTTCTGCAGTAGAGAATTGCACAGGCTTACCATTCTTTGAGTGAAGAAATTTCTCCTCATTTCCTAAAATTTAGAATTAGATTTATTGTCACACATATATAAAAATACAGTGAAATTTTTTTTTTACCATGATATACGCAAAGTAATGCCATGCTCCAGCACCATCTTGAAACACTGAATACAGTGCAAGATTTTACTGTAATAGAGTTCATCATTCTCTCTTCTTATTCCTCCTCCTCTGCTCCTCCAGTCGCTGATTGACATTGACTGAGGTCTCTGTAATGACCTCCTGGGGTCTCTGTAACAAACTCCAGTGACTTTGTAACGGGCTCCAGGATCTCAGGGTATCTGTAATGACCTCCGGAGGTCTCAGTAACAGGCTCCGGAGGCCTCTGTCATGAGCTCTCAATGTTGCAGTAACAGGCTCCAGGGTCTCTGTAATGAGCTCCCAATGTCTCGGTAACAGGCTCCAGGGTCTATGAGCTCCCAATGTCTCGGTAACAGGCTCCAGGGTCTCTGTAATGAGCTCCTGGGGTCTCTGTAACAGGCTCTGGAGGTCTCTGTAATGAGTTCCTAGGGTCCCTGTAATGGGCTGCAGGGCTCTCTGTTATGGGCTGCGGGGCTGTCTGTAATGGGCTGTGGGGCTGTCTGTAATTGGCTCTGGGCGTCTCTGCAATAGGCTCCAGAGTCTCTGTAATGGACTCTGGGGATCTCTGTGATGAGCTCCCAATGTCTCTGTAACAGGCTCCAGGGTTTCTGTAATGAGCTCCTGGGGTCTCTGTAAGAGACTCCAGGGATCCCTGTAATGAGCTCCCAGGGCCTATGCAACAGGCTCCAAGGGTCTCTGTAATGGGCTCTGGCGATCTCTGTAATGAGCCCCGGGTGTCTCTGTAACAGCTATGGCGTCTTTGTAATGAGCTCCAGGGATCTCTGTAACAGGCTCCGGGGGTCCCTGTAATGAGCTCCCAGATTCTGCAACAGAATCTCTGTAACGGGCTCCTGGATCTCTGTTATGGGCTCCGGGGGTGCCTGTATTGGGCTCTGGGTGTCTCCATAATGAACTCTGGGGGTCTCTGTAATGAGTTTCAGGGTCTATGTATTGGGCTCCTGGGGACTCTGTCAGGGGCTCCGAGATCTCGTTAAAGGGTGCTGGAGTCTCTGTAAAGGGGCTCCGGGGGTCTCTGTAATATGTTCTAGGGTCTCTGTAATGGGGTCTGGGGTGGAGTAGGTCTCTGTAATGGGCTGTGGGGTCTCTATAACAGGCAAGGAGATCCTTGTTATGGTCTCCGGGGTCTCTGTAATGTGTGTTTGGCTCTCTGTAAGGGCTCAGGGGTCTCAGTAAGGGGGTCTAGGGGTCCTTGGAATGAACTCCACCAGTCCCTGTAACAGACTCCGGGGGTCTCTGTAATGGGTTTTGGAGTCTGTGTAATGGGGTCCGGGGAGGGGGGGGGGCCCTCTGTAATGGGCTCTGGGGTCTCTATAACAGGCAAGAAGATCCTTGTTATGGTCTCCGGGGGTCTCTGTAATGGACTCCCAGGGTCTCTGTAACAGGTTTCAGGGGTCCCCATAAGGGGCTCTGGGGGTCTCTATAATGGGCTCCGGGGCTCTGTGTAATGGGCTCCAGGTGTCTCTGAATGGGGTGCGGGGCTCTCTGTAGTGGTCTCCAGGGGTGTCTGTAATGGGCTCCAGGGGTCTCTGTAATGTGTTCTGTGGCTCTCTGTAACGGGCTCTGGGGGTCTCTTTAATGGGCTCCAGGTCTCTCTGTAATGGGCTCCAGGGGTCTCTGTAATGGGCTCCAGGGGTCTCTGTAATGAGCTCCAGGCTCTCAGTTATGGTTCTCCGCTGCTGTCACCCCCACAATTACCACATCCAAGCTGGAGTGGTGTGCCTGTGGATGCATGGGTTCTGTCTCTCCTGTTCCCCGTCAAGCCATCTTCCGGTCATAATTCCTCCTCCCCTTCTAGGCCCCGGTGTGGGGGGAGAGTCAGCTCTCCTGCCCCTTGCTCACCAGAAAACCCCAGGCTGGGGTGGAACCGGGTCCGGCTTGTCCTAATATTGCTGCCACTTGAGGCCTCTTCCTTCATCCACCACTCTCCAGGTTTTAAAGAAAAGAAAACTAGAAAAAAGAGAGCAAAAGTAAACTGATGAATGGAAAGAAACAGTAAGTAGATGGGAGTAGACAAGCCCCAGGTTCAGCCCTCCTACTCCGCCACCATCTTGAACTTGGAAAAAGGTCTTCCCCATTCCCTTTGTCTGTGAGCCCTGGTTCTGGACTCCTGGCCAGCAAAAGATACTGTACAAATGAAAGCTTCTCCTTTGTTTGCCAAAAGTAGGGAAACAATTGAATTTCACAATCAGACTTAATTTCTGTGGTTACAAATAAGTGGTCTGATTCTCTTGTACAGAAATTTAGATTCCAAAGCAACCTTCCCACTTCACAACCTGTCTCCTCCCAAGTCCCCAAACCCCCTCCACCCCTGATATTGTCAGTGCCTAATTCTACAAAGGTTTGAAAATAATTCTGCCTAGATTTGAATAGTTTATATGTTTATATCAAGCATATCCTTTTTCTCCTAATGAGAGACTCCCACTACAAGCTGCAAACAAGTGTGAGTGCTGTTTGATGCCTCTTCAAACACTCAGGCTCCTTTGATTTAAATGCTTGCACTTTAATCACCCATCATGTGTCATTACCCCGACAGGCAACAGTAGTTGCCAGACGCTGTCTCGAATAAATTGTGTTGAAAGTCACTGAAGCGGCCCACTGTTGATTTTTCTTTTCGTCCCCTTCAGCCACAGCTTGGCAGACGCCACATTTCTGAGCCCGTAGCTGTTCTGGGGGAAGTAACATTGCTGAGCATCCTCCCGAGTACAATAAGCATATAACATCAAAGAAAGTCGGAAATGAAAGAAGGGGATTTCCAACAGAAAAAATCTGCTCAGTGACAGGCCCAGCTGAAATATAGGTGTTAGCATGGGGCTATGCTCATAAGCAACAAGACTTGTAACAGGCTGATTTTAATTTGGCCAATCTTGTCCAATTAAGGAGTGCAAATGTCAAAGCCATTACTCTAAGACCTTTCCATCATCTTAATATCCTCAACATCAGTTCCATCTTCCTCCCCAGCCAATATTTCAAGTTGGAACCCTCGTCTTCTCATTTTTATCTCAACAAGGTTTGCAATCTTATACCTAATCCATCACCTACTTCTATCTTTGTAACATTACCAGCCTTCACTGCTGCTGTGACCAGCCTGGTGCTGAAACCCTCATTTATACTTCTCGCACCTACAGACTTGACTATTCCAGTAAGCTAGGACAAATGTTCGGCACAACATCGTGGGCCGAAGGGCCTGTTCTGTGCTGTTTTGTTCTATGTTCTATGGTCTTCTGGCCCACCTTCATTTTCCGTTGTCTGGAAACCTCAGTTAAACTAAAGCATCACTGCTCATATCAAAGCCTACACCACTCACTCATCTATTAGCCCTCACTGGTGTCCTTTGGCTCCCTAAAGTCTTCACTTTTAGAATTCACATCCTATTGAAATCTGTGGATGGCTTCCCCCTACCTCATGGTTTCCCTCTACCTTTGTAATCTCCTCTTCTCTGCATCCTTCCAGCTCTAGACTATAATGTATCCCTTATCAACTTGCCTGCACAATTGGATCTCATGTCTTGTGGAAGCTAGGCTCATGCTGTGGTGTTCCTTCCTTTAACCACTGTAACTCTCTTTAGAATCTGCTATAAAATCCATCTCTTTGACCAAGATTTTAATTACCACATCTACTATCCCTTTTTATGGCTCAGTGTCAATTTGTGTTTGATTACATAATTTTGCAGAGGATCAGATAGAGTATACAGCAGAGAGAGAGCCCATATTAGTACATGTTCTTTTTCCACTTCTCCATTTTTCCTCATCTAACTCAATCTTCATAACCTGCTATTACCTTCATCATCATCGTAATGTCTCATTTTCTTATAATGTATCTACACATTTGCCTTAACTATTCAGTATGGCAATGAGTTCTACACGCTCAGGACTCCCTGGAAGTTTCTTCTGAATTCCTTAATTGACTACTTGATGGACCATCAGATATCAATAGCCTCTGGTTTTTGCTCTTCCCCACATGAGGAATCATTCTCTCCGTGTATACTCAATCAAAATCTTTCACAATTTTACGATTTCTATGAAGTAGCCTCCAGCCATCTCAATTCAAGAATAAGGAGCTCCACTTTAATCATCCTTTTCTAATAGGTATAACCATATAGTTCTTGTATTGTTCTTGTAAATCTTTTAAAAGACCCTCCCCAGAACCTTTGTATTCTTCATATGTTATGGTGACAAAGACTCCATATGTGGCCTAACTAGGATTCAATGTAAATAAAGCTCAGCTTGCTTCCTTTCCAGTTGGGAAATAAACACTTCAGCTGAAGGGCTCCGGCCCAAAATGTTGCTTCTCCTGCTTCTTAGATGCTGCCTGGCCTGCTGTGCTTTTCCAGCACCACTCTAATCTTGATTCTTATCTCCAGCATCTGCAGTCCTCACTTTCGCCTAGTTGAAATGAAAACAGCTATCTAGCTTGCCTTTGATGTGGACTGATTGGTCTGCATTAGAACTGTTAGTGATTTGTGTGTTTTTATTGACAGATCCTTTGCTCCTCTATCTCAATCAAAACTTTATTTTCCAAACAAGACCTTCCTATTCTTCTCCCTAATTGCTCACATTTATCTATCCACCTCTTTTTCTGAGCTTGTTAATACTTTTTTTAGATTCTTGTGGTCTTCTGGTATTAACCAACTCTCCCAACTTGGTGCTGTCCACAAACTTAAAAGTTGCATTTCAGATTCCAAAATCTAAATTATTGAAGTATTTTGTGAACTACAGTGGCCCCAACATTGATCCTTGTAGGACCCCACTTAGAGTCATAGAGACGTACAGCACAGAAATGGATCCTTTGGTCCAACCCTTCCATGCCAACCAGATACGCAAACCTAATCTAGTCCCATTTGCCAGCATTTGGTCTACATCTCTCTATACTCGTCTCATTCGTGTACCCATCCAGATGCCTTTTAAAAGTTATTGTTTTACCCCCTCCACCACTTCCTCTGGCAAAGCGTTCCATACATGCACCACCTTCTGTCTGAAAGAGTTGCAAGTTAGATCCCTTTTACTTCCTTCCCCTCTCACCTTAAAACTCTGCCCTTTGGATATTGTGCCACTCTATGCTGCTATAATCATTTGTGACGAGACACCATTTCTATTTGACAACTCGAAAAAAAAGGAGCTTGCCTTTGACAACCTTCAGAAATCCCGAAGCCCATTACAACCAACCAGGTACTTACCTGTTGAAGTCCGGACCCTGTTGAAATAAACGTTGCCTTATTCATTACGTAGAATTGCTTTTGATATTGCATTATTTTCCACTCATTCCCTGTTATGAATTAAGGGCTACGGGGAGAATGTGGGTAAGTGGAGTTGAAATGCCCATCAGCCATGATTGAATGGCGGAGTGGACTCGATGGGCCGAATGGCCTTACTTCCGCTCCTATGTCTTATGGTCTTATGGTCTTACGAAAAACTTTAATCAACTGAGTTAAAAATCACACAACACCAGGTTATAATCCAACAGGTTTATTTGGAAGCGCTAGTTTTTGGAGCGCTGTTCCTTCATCTCCTGAAAGCGAGTGCTTCCAAACAAACCTGTTGGACAAGAGCCTGGTGTTGTGTGATTTTTAACTTTGTCCACCCCCAATCCAACACCAGCTCTTGCAAACCATTTTAATCAACTCGACCACTTTCTTTTCTTTCCAGCTACACACAAACTGAAATGGATCAAACTGCTTTGAATTCTCTGTTGCTCCACAGAAAGCCTATGGAGTAGAATGTAAACCATTATATGAAATCTGTGAGGTAGGCATAACACTCGCTGCACTAAGCATAAACTGTTTCCAATTATTTGCTTTCCCTTCTTTCAGCAACAATAAATATTGTCAGTTCAACACCTGTCAGTCATCCTTGGCAACAGTAAGCATGTTTTCACAGAGGACTGAATGCTGGATAATAAATTGTTTGAATGCACATTCAATGGCAGCATGACTAAGTGCCTTGACTGAGATACAAATGCCTCCATTTCATAGCAGATAGCACACGTGCCTGATCCAAAGGCACAGTTCTTTAGCAAATAAGTTATATGTTTATCAGGGTTCAGCCATCATAAATTTAGTGTCAGCCAAAGAGCTATAATTAGTTAATGCAAGTTAGATTTTTCTACAGCACTGTGCATAATTAGCAGAGAGCAAAGCAGGCGCACATAATTGTGTCTCTTCCCATTAGTGCACAAACTAATTAGCAGATTTTATTTGCTTTCTATGCCTCCTCCCTAATCAAATTTAGCTAGTTTTTTTTTGCTTTTTATTTCTCTTTCACACAGTTGGGGAAAAAAAGGATCATTATGACACTAATGACTCCTTAGAAAATCCATTAAACATTTCAGATGTTACGTGTCTATTATCCATCTGAATTGAAGATAGATAGTTCACCCAGAATGCTTCTTCTTATAAAAATCATCATAGCATTCAACTTAAACCCAATTACTATTCTTCTTCATTGCTGCTTTTATTTCCGCAGCTGACAAGCCCACTATATGTTTGCATGGATTCTGAAGCCATGGTCCTGACCCAGTATAATAGTTATGAAGATATCTCAAGGGTTATCTGATCTTACCTCCACATACAGGGAAAAAAGACTCATGCCTATCTTCCTCTTTTCCTGGGGAGTCCACTCTCTTTGCCTTGATACAGCTCTGGGAAGTTACACTACAGACAAAAGATGAAGTTAACCTGTGCCAGCAATTCTAAAATGGATTGATAGTGCATAGTCAACTTGTTTTAGGTTGCACTTAATTTTCATCTTCATGGATACTGATTCAGCAAGAACCCATTGTGCATTAAAAACAGCCATAGCTCTGGGGGACTATAGCCTGTTCTCTTATTGGCGACTGTTGGTGAGCTCAACCTGAGGATCCACACATCTCAGGAAAAGCTGAGAAGGCAGTGCCTCCATGGGTGAGCTCAGTCTGTGCAGGAATTGAACTCCCACTGCATCAAACCAGCTGTCCAGCCAACTGAACCCATTTTGCACTAACTGCGGTTCAAGATGGTGTCTCGCCACCACCTTCTCAGTGGTCCAGCCAACCCGTGAAGGATTGAAAGAATTGTAGTAGAACAATGCTGGCATTCTCTCCCAAATGTATTCACCAGCAACAGAAGTTAGGAAAGGGAAAATTTCAAGGAAAAGGTTGAAGGACAAGGAAGAGGCCATCAATGCTAATGGCTTGGAAATTGAAGAATGCTATTAGTGAAAAAACACACATCAGGGAGACATGGTGCCAAGAACTGTCCCTATGGGCAGAGTACATAGAACATAGAACATAGAAGAATACAGCACAGTACAGGCCCTTTGGCCCTCGATGTTGCGCCAGGGTTTTCCCTAATCCTACCGACTAAGGACCTTTCATGTCCCCCAACATGTGCTGTTGATGATGGGGTGTCATTGTGAATTCAAGATTGTGCTCGTCTCAGAAAACAAAATGAAATACTTGGTTTAGCCAAAGCAGAGAACAGCAGTTCATGTTACTTTCTCTGCATTACACATTTAGCCACCTAAGATGCAGGATATTGATCCCAAGATCCACCATGAGTGAGATCAGCCCGGGATGCTATAGCATCACCAGTGAGCAGAGGCATACACCTTCATTGTAACAGTTGGAGCAGATAATAGGAAATGTTAATTCTGCAGTACATGCTCTGCAATTTTCACACAAACAGTATGCATAAACTGGGGATGTAAGAAGTGACGGAAATACATGCCCTTTACAAAATATTTAAACCAAATACATTTCTTAATGTTACATGACTGGTTGGCAATTAAATCAGGAAACATAACATATTCCTAATCAAAAGTCAAAGTATTAATGTGTCTTATACTGTAGTTCATGGCTTTTAATATTCATTGATCACCACTTCCCTTATTTATACTGAAATATGAAGGACAGAGGAATAATTGCAACTGAGTAGATTATCAGAAAATGTTAATCTGGTTAATTGATTTCAGGTTAACCACAATATTTAGAATGAACGTGGAAAAACACTTGAAGCAGGGATATTAAGAGATATTAACAGTAGGTTTCAAGTCAAAACTCCTGTGGAGCTAGTATCAGCAGAAGGACAATGGGCCAAATGGTCTCTTACTGTATTTTTGTGATTGTGTAATTTGGAAGATGCTGAACCCTTCATTACAATCAGGTGAGGAAGGCTCCACTTTGTCCCCATGTTTAACCAAAGAAGGTTTACTCTGTTTGAAAAGAAAATAATTACTAATTCAGTGAATACATAACTGGTTTACAAACTGTAGTCATAAAAGGACCAATAACACAGGTTTTCTTGAGTTTAACAATGCAAGAAGTAATTTTATTGCATTTACCAATCAGAGTAAAATAAAATACTGACTTTCATACACACACATGCTTGATGGTTTCTGCAAGTTCACATGCATACAATTAGAGTTCTCATCTATGCTTAATTTTATAAAATTTATTTGCAGAATGTGGGCGGCACTGGCGAGGCCAGCATTTATTGTCAAGAGGGCAGTTAATATTCAACCACATTAATATGGGTGTGGAGTCATATGTAGGCCAGACCAGTTAACAGGAGAAAGTGAGGACTGCAGATGCTGGAGATCAGAGCTGAAAATGATTTGCTGGAAAAGCGCAGCAGGTCAGGGAGCATCCAAGGAGCAGGAGAATCGACTTTTCGGGCTTGAGCCCTTCTTCAGGAATGACTGCACACCCCTGGTCATCTCCTCTGCCCAGAAAACTCACTGCACACCCCAGGTCATCTCCTCTGCCCAGAAAAAAATTCTCCTGCTCCTTGGATGCTGCCTGACCTGCTGCGCTTTTCCAGCAACACAGTTTCAGCTCTGATCTCCAGCATCTGCAGTCCTCACTTTCTCCTATAAGATCTTAACCTACTGCGAATCCTCTTACAAGGATGCCTTCCTTGAAGAAGCTCTCTTCTTCCCTCTACAAGGATTTCAGTGAGTCCCTCTCTCACTGCACACCCCAGGTCGTCTCCTCTGCCCAGAAAGATTCCTGAAGAAGGGCTCATGCCCGAAACGTCGATTCTCCTGCTCCTTGGATGCTGCCTGAACTGCTGCGCTTTTCCAGACCAGTTAAAACCAACAGTTTCCTTCCCTAAAGGATAATAGCAAAGCAGATGTTTTTTTCTGACAATTGACAAACTGCCATGGTGAGATTTGAACACACACACACACAAATAAACATACAAACAAACGCACACATACAACCCCACAAACTCTCACACACAAACATACAAATGCACACACACAAACCCACAAACACACACACACCCACACACTCTCATACACACACACATACACAAAAACAAATATCCTGTCTATGACTTGATGACTCAGCTGGCCTCAGGTTGAACTTGGTATTTTAATCTTCCAATTTAAAAATATCATTGACTGAGTTGGTTATTCTTCTGGAGATAGTTTTTCTGGGTTCAATTTGACCCCAGACATCTCGGAATGCTCTCAGTCAGCAAACAGAGCTCCAATCTCTGGAGCTGGATTAAGGAGAGAGAGAGAGAGAGAGAAAGAAATAGCAGGGCAGGAGGCATTCACTTGGGTCTTCTTCCTGGTGTCTTGGCCAATTTTGCTTTTTAACAAAAATTGTTCAGAGAGATGGGCATTTTGCTAGCTGTTCCAGCAGTTATTGGCTATTCCTAACCTTTGTGCAGATGGTGGTGAGCTGCTTTCCTGAACCTCTACAATCTATCTGGTGTAGGTTCACCGAATACTGCTGTAGGGAAGGGAGTTACAGGATTTTGAACCAGTGACAGCGACAAAATGGGCTGATCATTCCAAATCAGGATGGTGTGTGGTTGGGAGAGGAACTTGCAGGTGGTAGTATTACCATACACCTCAGTCATTGTCCTTTTATGTAGCAAAGGTCTCAACTTTGAAACATTATCACAGGAGCTTTGGGAAATGTCCGTAGTGCAACTTGGAGATGGTACACACCGCTGGTTACTGTGTATGAACGTTGAAGAAGATGATAGCGCGGGGGTGTCAACCACGCAGCTGCTTTGTCTTGGATGGAGTTGAGCTTCTTGGGTATTCTGCACTGACATCAGCAAAATAGGTGATCTCTCGTTATTTCATTTGCTACATTCTGACGGAGATTTAGCACAAATCTCCAGAGACTCAACTGTGCACTGAGATATGAAGGAGTCTGAAAATTGCTGCAGAACTGTCACCTTCTTTCAGTACTGTTGATCTTGAAGGACAGAGTTCTGCTGGTGGCTGACAATAGAGGCATTTGTACGCATACAGTGTGGAAGCGATTTGGAACTCTCTTCCACAAATGGCAGTTGACGCTGGATTAGTTGTTAGTTTTAAATCTGAGATAGATAAATTTATGTTAAGCAAGGATATTAAGGGATAAGAATAAAAGGCATGTATAAGGACTGAGGCTACAGATCAGCCCTGACCTCATTGAATAGTAGAACAGACTGGTGGGACTGAATGGCCTGTGGCTGTTCCTACTTTCCATCTTTGCAGGACTGTCCATCTTCAACTGCTTCATCAATGGCCTTCCCTTTATCATAAGGTCAGAAGTGGGGATGATTGCTGATGATTGCACAATGTTCTATGCCATTCATGACTTCTCATGAAGGTCCATGTTCAATTGTAACAAAATTTGGACAATATCCCCAGGCTTGGGCTGACAAGTGGAAAGTAATATTCATGCCACACAAGTGCCAGGCAATAACCATCTCCAATAAGAGTCAATCTAACTACCATCCATTGATATTCAATGGTATTACAATCACTGAAACCGCAACTGTCAATATCCTTCGGGCTACCATTGACCAGAAATTTAATTTAACTTGCCGCATAAAAGCAGTGGCTACAAGAGTAGGTCAGAAGCTAGGAATACTGTGGCGAGTAACTTGTCTCTTGACTCCTCAAGGCCTGTCCATCATCTACAAGGCACGAGTCAGGAGTGTGATGGAGTAGTCCCCAATTGCCTGGAAGAATCCACTCCCTCCATTACTGATGCTCAATAATAGCAGTGTGTACTATGTACAAGGGGAATTGTAGAAATTCACCAAAGATCCTTTGAGAGCACCTTCCAAACCTCTGACCATGTTCATCTGGAAGGACAAGGGCAGCAGTTGCATGGGAATACCACCACCTTCAAGTTCTCCTCTAAGCCACTCACCATCCTGATTTGGAAATATATTGCCGTTCCTTCACTGCTGCTGGGTCAACATCCTGGAATTCCCTCTCTAAGGGCATTGTGGGTCAACCCACAATAGGTGGATTGCAGCGGTTCAAGAATGCAGCTCCTCACTACCTTTTCAAAGGTAATAAGGGACGGGCAATAAATACTGACCAGCCAGCAATGGCCACATCCCATGAATGATTTTATAAAGTGCCACAAATGATTAGGCTAAAAAAAAGACTGAAGGAAGAACATACTTACAACTAATACCAGAGAGGCATGGGGAAAAAAAAGGTACTACAAAAAAAAACTTGAAAGGCTCAAGTAATACAAGTCGAGACAGAGCAGTAAAAAGTACCAGAAAAACACTTAGGATCAGTGAAGTAAACCCATCCATCAACAACAACTAAAGCTCAGAGAGAGATGAACCTCAGACTTCATACAGATTTAATTCCACATTTTCTTCTGAAATGATCGCCAAATTTTAATTCATTTTTGGCATTGCTGTTGTAAGGTGATTTTAAAATTAGTCATTTATCTTTCAGTGATGATGGAATACCTCACTTCTGATATGAATTTTAATGAATCTGGGGAGTGCTTTGTCAAAGTATAGTGCCTAATAGGTTTTAAATTAGTTAATTCATTAATAAACATATTTACTAATGTAATTTTTTTAACACAAGGTTATCGACTGTCTTAGTAACAGTGGACTGTGAGTAATTACTTGAAAAGCTTAATCAGTTTATCAATGGTGAAAAATTACAGTGGGAACCAAGGTTAAAATACAAATGATTGGTTTGCTGAGTCTAAAATAACAGTGGAATTTCCATGTCATTCTATAATGTATCAGTCTTAAGACAAATGAAAGAAGCGATGTATTTGGCATAAAGTATTCTCTATTCACCACCCCCGCACAGCCAGCTGGCTTTATTTAAAAAAAAGGTCAGAAAGCATTGTCCAACTGCTCCTCCCCTCTCTGCTTTGGAGGTATTTCTCTACTTATTTTATCTTTTCCCTCTATGCCATCTTCTCACACTAGTGTTGATGAAAGGGAGAACATGGACAGTATAACATGGATGTGGCGATATAAAATGAGGAGTACAAATCTTAAGGTGGTCTTGGAGCAGAGGGATGTGAGTGTATTTGTTGCTGCCATGACAGATGGACAGAGCGAGTGGTAAACATACAGTATCCTGGGGCCCTTGTGACACAGTGTAGTGTTCCTACCTCTGGACCAGGAGACCCAGGTTCAAGTCCCATCGACTCTGAATATAATAGCATCTCTGAACAGGTTGGTTTAATTGTTGGTGTAGTGGACAGTGAAGAAGGTTATCTCAGAGTACAACAGGACCTTCATCAGATAGACCATTGGGCCAAGAAATTACAGATGGAGTTTAGTTTAGATAAATGTGAGGCATTGCATTTTGGTAAGGAAAATCAGGGCAGGAATTATACAATTAATGATAGGGCCCTGGGGAGTACTGAATAAAGAGACTAAGAGGTGTGCAGGTGCATAGTTCCCTGAAAGTGGAGACGCAGGTAGACAGGACGGTGAAGAAGACATTTGACATGCTTGTCTTTATTGGTCAGAACATTGGAAACTGGCGGTGGAAACTGGAGACTGTAAGAAACATGAAGTTAGCATTAATAAGGGGAAGAGTAGGCAGAGAACAGATGAATGCAAAAGAACTGGCAGCCTGAAGTACATATACTTTAAGGCAGACACTATGGAGGGTTTGAATTGTGAAGCATTATGGGTGGAGCTGAGAAATAAAAAGGGTGCAGTTACATTGTTGGGGCTGTATTACAGGTCTCCCAACAGTGAGTGTGAGGTAGAAGAACAAATAGATAAACAGATTATGGAAAGATGTAGAGGTAACAGGGTGGTGGTGATGGGAAATTTTAATTTTCTCAACATTAACTGGGATACACTTAGTGTCAGAAATCTGGATGGGGCAGAATTTGTAAGAGTTTTCTAGAGCAGTATGTCAATAGTCTGACGAGGGAAGGGACCATATTGGACCTGGTGTTGGAGAATGAGCCAGGCCAGGTAGTAGAAGTTGCGGTGGGGAATTTCTTTGGGAACAGTGACCACAATTCTGTAATTTTTAGAATACTCATAGACAAAGATGAGAGTGGACCTAAGGGAAGAGTACTAAACTGGGCCAAAGCCAATTATATCAAAATTAGGCAGGAGCTAGGAAATGTGGATTGGACACAGCTATTTGAAGGGAAGTCCATATTTGATATGTGGGAGGCTTTCAAAGATAGTGCAGAATAGGCATGAACCGTTGAAAGCAAAGGATAGGAAAGACAAGATTCATGAACCATGGATGACAGGAGAAATCATACGACTAGCCAAGAGGAAAAGGGAAGCATACATAAGGTCCAAGTAGCTAAGAACAGAATGGGCCCTGGAGGAAAGTGGGAGAATAGGACCAGTCTTAAATGAGGAATCAAGTGGGCTAAAGGGGGTCTTGAAATAGCTTTGGCAAGCAGAATTAAGAAAAATCCCAAAGCCTTTTATTCTTATATAAGAAGCAAGCGGGTAAGTAGAGAAAGGATTGATCCACTAAAGGATAAGGAAGGAAGGCTGTGTGTCAAACCTGAGTGAATGGGTGAATTCTGAATGATTACTTTGCATCAGTGTTCACTGAGGAGAGGAACATGATGAATGTTGAGATTAGAGATAGAAGTTTGATTACTCTGGATCACATTGACATAAGTAGGGAAGATTTGTTGGGTAGGCTAAAAGTTAATAAGGCGGACAAATCCCCCGGACGGATGGGATCTATCCCAAGTTGCTGATGGAGTCGAGAGAGGAAATAGCTGGGGCCCTGACAGATATCTTTATAGCATCCTGAAACACAGGTGAGGTGCCGGATGACTGGAGGCTTGCTCATGTTGTCCACCTGTACAAGAAGGGTAGTAGGGATAATCTGGGTAATTATAGACCAGCGAGCCTGACGTCAATGGTGGGGAAGTTGCTGGAGAAGGAACTGAGGGATAAAATCTATTTATATTTGGAAATGAATGGACTTATCAGTGAGAGGCAACATGGTTTTGTGCAGGGAGAGATCGTGCCATACCAACTTAATAGAGTTCTTTGAGGATGTGACCAAGTTGAAAGACGAAGGAAGGGCTGTAGTTTTCATATACATGGATTTTAGTAAGGCATTTGATAAGAATACTGTGTATAGTTCTGGATGCCACATTACCAAAAGGACGCTTTGGAGAGGGTGCAGAGAAGTTTTATAAGGATGTTGCCTGGTATGGAAGGTGCGAGCTATAAAGAGAGGTTGAGTAGGTTAGGATTGTTTTCATTAGAGAAAAGGAGATTGGGGGAGGACCTGACTGAGGTTTATAAAATTATGAAGGATATAGACAGGGTAGATAGAGATAGAGCTTTTTCCCAGGGTGAAGGATTCAATAATGAAAGGTCACACTTTCAAGGTGAGAGGTGAAAAGTTTTCGGGGATACACGCGGAAAGTACTTCACACAGAGGGTGGTAGGTGCCTGGAACACGTTGCCAGCAGAGGTAGTAGAGGCAGGCACAGGAGATTCATTTAAGATGCATCTGGACAGATGCATGAGTAGGTGGGGAGCAGTGGGATATAGATGCTTAGGAATTGGGTGACAGGTTTAGACAGTAGATTTGGATTGGCTCAGGCTTGGAGGGCTGAAGAGCCTGATCCTGGACAGTAAATTTTCTTTGTTCTTTGTTCTTTGTATTGAGTACAGGAGTTGGGAGGTCATGTTGCAGCTGTACAAGACGTTGGTGAGGCCTCTTGGAATATTATGTTCAGTTCTGGTCTCTCTACTGTGGGAAGGATGTTGTTAAACGTGAAAGGATTCATAAAAGATTTACAAGAATGTGGTCAGAGTTGGAGGGTCGAGCTCCAGGGTGAGGCTGAATAGGCTGGGCTTTTTTGTCTGGAGCATCAGAGGCTCGGGGTGACCTCATAGAGGTTTATAAAATCGTGAGGGGCATGGATTGGGTATAGAGCCAAGGTCTTTTTCCAGGGTATGGGAGTCCAAAGCTAAAGAGCATAGATTTAAGGTGAGAGGGGAAAGATTTAAAAGGGACCTGAGAGGCAAAGTTTTCACACAGAGGATGAGGCATGTGTGGAACGGGCTACCAAAGGAAGTGGTAGAGGCAGATGCAATTACAACCTTAAAGAGGCATCTAGATGGGTGCATAAATAGGAAGGGTTTCGAGGGATATGGGCCAAATACTGGCAAATGGGACTAGATCAGTTTAGGATATTTGATTCACATGGATGAGTTGGATGAAGGGTCTGTTTCTGTGCTGTATAACTCTCTGACTCTATTACTCTGATTAAAAGCAGTATCCTAGGCTTTTTTAAAATGACTTAGGGTAAAAGACCAAAGAGGTGATGTAGAAGAGATTTATTAGAATGGTCTCAAGGATGACAAATCTTGGCTGTGATGATAGATTGGAGAAGTGGGGGCTGTTCTCCTTGGAGAGAAGAAGGCAAGAGGAGATCTGATAAGAGATTTCAAAAGCATGCGGAGTCTGGATAGAGTAGATCTGGAGAACGTCTTTCGCTCATATAAGCATCAAGAATGAGAGGGAATACATTTTTAGGTGATTTGCAAAAGAAACAAATGTGGCATCAAAACAACTTATCAGACAATGCGTAGTTTGGGACTGGAATGCACTGCATGGAAGAGTTGTGGAGGCAAGTTCAATTGAAGCATATGAGAGGGTGTCAGATGGTTATTCAAATAGAAACTGGGTGCAAGGGTACAGAGAAAAGGCAGCAGAATGGAACTAAGTCCCTTCATTTAATAAGCTGGTGCAGACACAACAGGCTGAATAGCCTCCCTCTACACCACAATACTTCAGTGGTTCTATGATGTTGTCAGTGAATGGCCTTAAAAGATGAGCTCTGGGAATCAAACTTGGAATTCAAGACTGTTATGAATGTGAAAGAATGGAAGAAGTTGAATTTTTCTCAACTGCTGCCTTACTTTTGATGTCTTTAGCTGTTAAGAGACACCTGGCTCATTGTAAATGCCAAGTGCCCATGTTGCCCTCAGTTTTCAGGCTGCAGTGACAGTGGTAGGCATAGTTTGCCATTGATGCCAATAATGTTTCATTTCAAATTTCTCATGTTTATTGACAAATGCTGTACAATGACTCCCCACTATGTATTTACATCATCTCATCTAGTCCTACAACCACTTAATATATTTGGTTTCCTCCAATTCTGTCCTCTTGCACACTCTTAGTTTTCATTGCTGCATTTTTGGCCTTCATTAGCCTAGCCTCTTACCACTGGAAATCCTCTCCAGAAACTCTCAGCCTCTCTCTACCCCCTTCTCCTCCTTTGCAATGCTTTTCAGCCCTTTCTCTTCGATCAAGCTTTTGATCACCTGCTGTAATGTCCTGTTGTGTTTGATATCAAATATTGTTTGATAATTGTTTGTCAAGTGATATGGGGCATTTGCTCAGATGCTACCAGATCAAAATGAGCCACAGTGTGCAATATATGGCTATTTGTCTCACAGACGCCAATACATGAAATCCTGGGCAGAGAGAATAACAGAGGGAAAAAAGTAACAACATTATTTCATCCAGCAATGAACAGCCTGGCCAGGTGGCATGTGAAGAGATTGGCAAAGATTGTTGCTACTAAGTGCTCTTAATTTACTTGTTTAATCTTAAGTTAATTTGTATGTTGGCTTACAGTCTTGAGAACATCTTCCTACTGCAGATTTAATCATGTAATGCTCTCTAATGAATGGAAATGTAGTGTTGACTGTTCTATGTTCAATTCCTGTGGATTTGCTTAGCAATGAGCAGATAGCAACACCTTCTGTGAGTGATTTGAACTTCTAGTTAATAGAGTGACCAGCGACAATGAATCTAAATCAAATACTTGAAATAAAAAGTTTTCATTTCACTTGTTATTTAGAAGACTCATGTAGCTGGAACAAACAATGATGAGCCAAATGGTCGCCTTCTGTACTGTAAAATTCAAGCCTATTTTGGAGTCACTCATGTTTGATTGCATGGTCATGATGGAAAAGCTCTATGGAAAAGTCGCTCTTGCAAAGTGCTGAATGGCACCTTCTGTGCTCTAACCATTCCTTGATTCCGTGATCTGTGCAGACCTTAAAGTAGAAACTAGGAGAAAGTGAGGACTGCAGATGCTGGAGATCAGAGCTTAAAAATGTGTTGCTGGAAAAGCGCAGCAGGTCAGGCAGCATCAAAGGAACAGGAGAATCGACGTTTTGGGCATAAGCCCTTCTTCAGGAATGATGGTGAGGTTGGGGTGGGAGCGGAGGGAGTGGAGGGCTGCACCTTACGAGGGTGAGAGGTTGGAGTGGGTGAGAAGGATGGACAGGTTCCTGAAGAAGGGCTTATGCCCGAAACGTCGATTCTCCTGTTCCTTTGATGCTGCCTGACCTGCTGCGCTTTTCCAGCAACACATTTTTAAGCTTAAAATAGAAACCCAAAGTTCCCCAGATCCTAGCTTTGTTATGAATATCATTTGAGGACAGAGGTAAGGTGGAAACCGTTTGAGCCAAACTCCTCAGATGGAAATCAATTGAGATTAAAATCAGATTGTATGCAACATGACTTTCCACCGAATGCCGTCAGACTTCCAATGAGTTGTTTCAGTTTAACACTGAGTACTCCCCTCTTACCTTCACTGAACCTGTTCCCTCCATCTTACTCCTGTGAGTTCACAACCAAATAAGTTTCTGTTCCAAACAAGGCCATCAGGAGTTCTTTATGAGTCGATTGCAGTGAAGGTTGCTGATTATGTTCCTAGCAGCTTTATGCTTTATGGATCAGTGATTTCTTTTTTTAGTTATAAATAGCACAGTGAGCATCTGAACAATAATAACCCCTATCTGAATGCAGGCTTGACAGTGTGAATACAAGGAGATTGATTCTCTTTATTCTAGTCTGATCTGTAACAGATCAACTGTCATTTATTTTATGGTACAGAATGGAAGAAACATACATATCTTATTAATATTAATGTCTCAATGGTGTTTGAAATTAAATTTTGTGGAGGAGCAAATTGGTTAACAGGATTGTTCTTCATAGGTGTTATGAAGCCCCCTGCACACAGTCAACTCGTTAAAAAGCAATCTCGCTCATAACGTCGCTCCTGTTAATGGTCTGACACTCAGTAATTGCACTTGTTAAGGCACTGGAATGTGTGAGATCATTAACACTCAGTGTTGCTAATTAACACGATATGTAATGTAACAAGTTGCCATAGTCCTACCAGACCATAGGGCAGCTTTGTCATTAGAAAGAGAACCGGTGCTGGTGTAACTTTAGGCAGGGGGAAAAGAGTCTGAGAAAGTGAATCTTTCATGATAACCTCAGCTAGCACAGGAATTGAACCCATACTGTTAGTACTGCTATGTATTGCAAGTAATCTGTCCAGCCAACTGAACTAATTGGCTGCTTGGGTCACTAGGATCAGCCTTATTGGTGTGGAACTGGAATTACACATAAGTCAGGTTTTGCCCTGATGTGAGGCAATTTTCTGAGAGCCCAATATTTAGGCACCATCCACCAACTTCCATTGAGGACTGGATTACACTTGCTGATACACAGTGTTAGCTTTCAGGGTAGCTCAACAAATGAAGGCCTCAGAGAATCTCTGTCATAAATGTTGATGATAAAGTCTCCTAGAACGTTTCCCAATATTTTTTGAAAATAGCCCTTCAGACTTCTAGCCATAAGTTAAAAGGCATTATATCTTTAAGCAGCACTTGCGATCCTCGGCGAAGACTTGCTCAGTCCCAATTAGCTGGCTGACATGAGGAGAGGATGCTAGTTGAAGCGTTATCCACTAAGATGCCATGCAGTTTCTTTAATGAGCACTAGCAGATAATGTAACCAGCAAACCTTTTTGTCTGGCAGCTCCCTGTGAATGCTGTGAGCAAAGGAGATTCCCATATTGTGTTCATCGATCACACCAAGGCAGTACACCGTGTGGACGGAGGCGACTGCTCCCTGATGCTGCTCACTGTGATCGTCCCTTTCTGTCACAGCATGACACATAAGGTCAGCTTTAATGGGGCTACACTGGGACACTGAGACTCCACAGTGGGATCCCACAAGACTGCATACCAGCATTGACACAGTTAGACATATTCTGATTTTTTTATCTCTATCCTAGGCGGAGATGGTGATATAGTAGTCATGTCACTGACCTTGTCACCTGGAGACCCCTCCCCCGGACAAAACCCCCCGGAGGAATTTAGAATGTAACCAATAAATCTGAAATTGGAAGCTGGTCTTTGGGGACGGTACCACAAAGCCATCGCTGATTTTTGTGAAAGGAAAAACGCTTGGCTCAATACAATTTACTGTTTTTCCCATACAAGACTCCACTCCAGATCCATAACAATGTTTGACTCTCATCTGCTTCTCTGAAATGGGGTAGTCCCACCAGGAGCAATGAGGGATGGAAACAAATTGGCCTTACCAGCTATGACTGCATCGCATAAAAGAAATAAGAAAGCTTCAGACCATCCATCCAGAGTGTCCATTAACCAAGCAGACATGCTGAAAAGTTGCCTAGCCTTGCTGACCTGAGATCCGTGAGTAATATGTACCACATGCTCATCAGAGAGTTGCTGTATACTGACAATGCTGCTTTTGCATTCTACACTGAGAGATACTATCAGCTGCAAATGGTGAGGCTTCCTCATGCATGTAAAAAGGGTTTGGTTTGTTCAACAGCATCAGAAAGACAAAGATTATAGTCCATGGTGTTACCATATCACTATCTATCAGCATTGACTATTTGATTTTTTAAATTCTTTATTCATTCATGGGATGTGGATGTCTCTGGCTGGTCAGTATTTATTGTCCATCCCTAATTGCCCAGAGGGCAGTTAGAGTCAACCACATTGCTGTGGGTCTGGAATCACATATAGGCCAGACCAGGTAAGGATGGCAGTTTCTAACCTGAAAGGATATTAGTGAACCAGATGGATTCTTGATCAGCATTAGAGTCTTAGCATTTTGCAGTTACCTCCATGGTATGCTGGAGGTCATTGATAGTTTCATAGATGTAGTCTCTATGATCATCAACGATCTCATATGTGAAATTGAAATCAACTTGTGCATTACAAAGGCAGTTGCTGTTACATCTGAAGGAGTATTAACAAACAGCAAGCTGACTGACAACACCAAACTATGGATCGACCAAGCCTGTATCTTTAGCCTACCCACGTACATGGTGAGACCAGGACAACATATGCTGGGCAGAAGAAACGATTGAACAATTTCCAGCTTCACTATCTTGGTGTATTCTCTGCATCTTCTGGCAGGATCAAGTCATCAACTCAAAGATCCTGGAGCATGCTAATTCCATCAGTGTATATGCATTGTTCAACCAACTGGGTTCCAATGGGGTCACCGTTTCACCTGCTAGATGACAGCCATAAACCTCAAGTCTTTGTGCAGGATGAACTGCCTACTGGATGACTACCTCTTTCACATCCGTTCCACAACCACAGTGAACTGTAAACAAGATGTTGGGATGGAGGACATGGACGCTGACAACTGGGATTCATTCGCTGATGACTATAACCTTTGGAGGCTTCCTGTTTGGGAGGTTATTTGAAGAGTCAGGCAAAAGTGTAAAGCTCAGCTCCCCCCAAAGAAAACAAAGGCTTTCTGGTGCACTTCCTCAGTCTATTGTCCTCTTCTGCAGAAAATGTGGCAGAAACTGCCGTGACCGAGTTGGGGACCTTGACCACACGAGAAAAGATTCAACATGGAGTTGAGCAGTGCAGTGCAAACCATCACTTCACAAAATAGAAAGCTGCGAAACAGTGGAAAATTTACACCTCAGTCATTCCCACAACAATCCTCCAGGCAGCCATTGCAAGTATGTACTCCAGCTCCTTTGAAAACAGGCTGTTTTGCACAAAAGGCAGGCTAAACTAACACTCCAAATAAGCCACCTCTGAGGCTCTTTACTGCATGAAGATCTTGTTGGACTCATTATATGAATGCAACTTCTATTGATTAAGCTACTTCAGGGCCAGGCTGTCTACTGGCATGTGGTGCGCAAGGGAAGAATCTGAATAAAAGGCCAGCTCTTCCTGAAATCCTGTCTTCCCTTTGCTTGGGTTTTAAATGGAATGGATTTGTATTTCTGTTGTGTCTTTCTACTTCAGCGTACCCATTGTCCTTCATGTTCCTGTGGATGCAACTAGATTGTAAAGCTCTCAAGATATCTGGAAACCCTTTCAGTGATTCATATAGGGATGGGTGGAAATGCTTTAATTTACACTTTTTATGCCTTACATCTCTGCTCCAGCTCAGCTACTTAACACATAAACATGACTTCAACTGTTCGTTAAAGATGGAAGATGATTTCTACACTATAAGGTTCACAACGAGAAGAATGACCACCATTTTTGCTCATGTTGTGCAAGAGAGCAAGAATAGCAAGAGGCCACTACTTTCCAGACCACCCCGAGCAAATCAATGGATAGAAATGTTCCTATGTCATTATCGGTTCAACATCTCATCTAAAAGGCAGCATGCTCAATAGTGCAATACTTGTTCCTTTCTACACTTGAATGCTGGCTTAGAATATGCATACAGTTCATAGGATGGGGAGTCAACTTACACCCCTCTGATGGAAGTGTATCCAGTTGAGCCAATCTGGTATGACAGAGCATAGTGCATATCAATATACACCTCACTGCACAGCTGGGCCATCTCTAATTATTTGGTATGGAATTCGCAATGGTACGTTGTCACTTAAACATACATATATGGTATAATTTCTCGTGGAATAAGAATAAAGTTAGCAGCAGATAAATGTAGACTGGAGGTGGCACCAGTTAGAGACCACGACATAATAACACTGTCACACAATTCACAGGGGGGCATTCTCAATAAAAGCATTATTTTGTAGCTGACAAACACAAAGAGTTTGTGACCAAAGCAAAGTTATATATAGAATAGACATTCCGTATAGTTATATAAAGAATAATCGACAGCTGGATGTGACTAATGAGGCCTTTGTGCAATTAGTTGACCCGGCAAACATGCAAGTGAAGTTAGCCAATTTTTTTTTCGGCAACAGATTTAAATAGCTTGTTTAACTAAGGCAGGAGACTCCATCTGTTCTTAAAAATATTGAATTCAAAAAGGCTTTTGTCCATTGAGGCCTATTGCTTATTCTTCCAGTTTAGTATAATAAACATGGCTGGAATTTCCTGAGACTTGATGTCAAACCAGTTTCTTGGAAGTAAAGATTGAGAAAAAGCCTCATAGTTCTCCATCCCGTAGGTCCCAAGGCTACCGGTTTTGAGACGGTATACCTGTTTAAAGCTGCATTAATTAAGCAGCATAACTGTAGAAAAATATTTGCCCCATAATGTGTGTAGCATCTGAAAATCCTTAGTAGAGTTTATTCAACTTCTGTTGCATCATGTTAAGGTGAAAGGTCTGACAGAGCTAATACTGAGGAGTGCCTTAAACACTACCCATTATGATAATGCCATACAGACTGGGATAGGGGATGAGTTTATGATCTCTAAGCAGTAAGACCTATGATCCAAGGTCTCCTTTTATCGTCTATAACAATGACTATCATATCAGTGTAACATGGAATAAACTACATCTTGTTTAAGACAAAAGCTTTGTCTTTTTAGACAAGCGAGTTTTTCTCTACCTCACCAGGACCAGGGACACTTTCTATATGAATACATTTATATAAATATGTCTACATAATCAATACAAATATAGAAAATACTGGAGAAAATCAATCTAATGCGACCTTTCTTTGGAACTCAGACTTGAAACATTTATCCTGTTTCTCCAAATTTACTGCCAGACCTGTTGAATTTCTCCAGCACTTCCTGTTTTTATTTTAGATTTCCAGCATCCACAGTATATTGCTTTTACTTGAGGGTCATGAGGTCTCTACCCCAAGAAATGCTAATGACAACAAACCTTCTCCATCGTGAGCAATAGTGCAGATAGCCTCAAACAACAAGGTGATCTGTAGTGATGTTTTCTTTAATTTATTCATGTAAGATGAACATCATGGGCTCAGCCAGAATTGCCCAGAGGGACAGTTAAAAAACAACCACTTTTCTGTAGTCTGGAGTCACGTATACACCAAACCAGGAGAGAAATGGCAGGTCTCAGCTCTCGCACATCTCTGCAGGAGATCCTTAGGCCATTGTCTATGGCCCAATCAGCTGCTTCGTTAACAACCTTCTCTCCATCAAAGGTCAGAAGTGCTAATGCTTGCTACTGATTACACAGTGTTCAGCACCATTCATGACTCCGCAGATACTGAAGCAGTCCATGCCCAAATGCAACAAAATCTGGACAATATCCAGGCTTGGGCTGAAAAATGGCAAGAAACATGCATGCCACAGAAATGCCATGCAATAACCATCTCCAATAAGAGACATATTACCATCACTGAAACCTTCACTATCAACATGGGGAGAGTGACCATAACACTGTACGTTTCAAAGTCATTATGGAAAGGGATGCGGATAGTGCAGAAATTAAGTGTCAAAATTGGGTGACAGCCGATTTAAATGCCATGAGACAGGATCTGAAAAATATAGACTGGGAGCATCTACTCGCAGGTACGTTCACATTTGGAAAGTGGGAGCATTTTAAAAGCCACAGAGTGAGAGTTCAGGGCCAGCATATTCCTGTAAGAGAAAAGGCAAGGGCAGGCAAAGCAAGTCCAAGGATGTCAAGGGATATTGAGAGTTTCATAAAGAAAAAAGTATTTATTTGGTATAGCGTATTAAAATCAGGGGAGGCCCTTCACAAATATAGAGTTTGGGGAGTGTTAAAAAAGGAACTTAGGAGGACAAAGAGGGGCCATGAAATATCTTTGGTAGATGAGATCTAGAAAATCCCCAAGAACTTTTGGAAGTTTTATAAGTATATTAAGAGGATTACCAGGGAAAAAGTGGTACTTAATGGAAACCAAAAAGGCAATATGTGTGGAACCAATGGATATAGGTGAGGTCTTAAATTAATACATTTCTTCTGTATGCACAATGAGAAAGACATTGTAACCAGGAATTTCATTTGGGATGATGAGGTTCTAGAACACGTTAAGATTAATAAGAAGTAGGCATTAGATGATTAATGTTTTGCAGGTGCATAAATCCCCAGGGCCTGATGAGATGAATCCCAGATTGCTATGGGAGGCAATGGAGGAGATAGCTAGGCCCTGACAGAGATAATTAATACTTCACTGGCCACAGGTGAAGTACCAGATGACTGAGGATCGCCAATGTGGTCCTTTTTTTTTCAAGAAGGCGAGCAGGAATAGGCCAGGTAATTACAGACTAGTTAGTTTAATGCCTGTGGTGGGGGAATTCTGGGAAAAAAATTCTGAAGGGCAGGATTAATCAACACTTGGAAAAGCAGAGATTGATCAGGGATAGATTTGTTAGAGGGAGATCCTGTCTGACTGATTTAATTGAGTTTATTGAAAAGATGCCTAAATACATTGATGAAGACAAGGATTTCAACAAGGACTTTGACAAGGTATTACATGGAAGGCTGGTCCCAAAAGTAAGAACACATAGGATCCAAGGCAGGTTGACAAATTGGATCCAAAATACCTGATTTATAATTACGAAGCAGAGGGTGATGGTGGAGGATTATTTTTGTAATTGGAAGCCTGTGACCAGTAGTGTCCTACAGAGTTTGGTGCTGGAATATTTGGAGTTTGTCATGTGCTTTAACAACTTGGAAGTAAATGTAAAAGTTATAATTATTAAATTTGCAGATCACATGAAAATTGGTGGTGTGGCTGATGCTGAGGAGGATAGTCTCAGGTTACAGTCTGACATTCATCAGTGGGCAAATTGGGCAAAGCAATGGCAGATGGAATTTGATCCCATTAAAAAGAAGAAAGTGAGGACTGCAGATAGAACAATGCAGTACAGTACAGTCCCTTCAGCTCTCGATGTTGCACCAACCTATAAAACCAATCTGAAGCCCATCAAACTACACTATTCCATTCTCGTCCTTATGCCTATCCAATGACCATTTAAATGCCCTTAAAGTTGGTAAGTCTACTACTGTTGCAGGCAATGCATTCCATGACCCTACTACTCTGAGTAAAGAAACTACCTCTGACATATGTCCAATATCTATCACTCCTCAATTTAAAGCTATGCCCCCAGGCACTAGCCATCACCATTCAAGGAAAAAGACTCTCACTGTCCACCTTACCTAACCCTCTGAGTATCTTATATGTCTCAATTAAGTCACCTCTCAACCTTGGTCTCTCCAACAAAAACAGCCTCAAGTCCCTCAGCCTTTCCTCATAAGACCTTCTCTCCATACCAGACAACATCCTAGTTAATCGCCTCTGAACCCTTTCCAAAGCTTCTACATCCTTCCTGTACAGCAGAACTGTACGCAATACTCCAAGTGCGGCTGCATCAGAGTTTTGTACAACTGCAGCATGACTTCATAGTTCTGAAACTCAATCTCTCTACCGATAAAAGCCTAACACACCATATGCCTTCTTAACAACCCTATCAACCTGGGTGGCAACTTTCAGGGATCTATGTACATGGACACCGAGATCTCTCTGCTCATCTATACTGCCATTAGCCCAGTACTCTGCATCCTGTTGCTCCTTTCAAAATGAATCACCTCACACTCATCTGCATTAAACTCCATTTGCCACCTCTCAGCCCAGCTCTGCAGCTTATCTATATCTCTCTGTAACCTACAACATCCTTCTGCACTATCCACAACTCCAACAACCTTAATGTTGTCTGCAAATTTACTAACCCACCCTTCTTGTGAAAATTTCTCCTCCGTGGCAGTCCTATCTAAGATCAGACAGCATTAGTTTAAGGTGAGGAGCAAATATTTTAAAGGAGATATGGGAAAGAATGTTTTCACCCACATGGTGGTACGAATATGGAATGTGCTGCCTGAGAGGGTGAATGACTCTGGTATTCTCATAACATTGAAGAAGCATCTGGGTGAGCACTGAAAAAGACAGGGCATAATAGGCTATGGATCAAGTGCAGGTAAATGGGATTAGAATTGTTCTGTGTTAGTTGGCTATCATAGATACAGTGACATGAAGGGCCTGTTCCTATGCTGTATGGCTCTAAGATTCTATGGCTGGCAGACTGGAATCAAAGAATAGGAATAAATGGGTTATTTTCTGAGTGGCACCCAATGACCAGTCAAGAGCATGGGGAAAAGACAGGAGATTGGCACTAGTTCATAATGCTCATTTGGAAGACTGGTCCAGTCATGTGGATCTGAAAGATCTTGTTTTACACTCTTTCTCTTCTGTAATCCTGTAATGGAGAGGAAAGTTTAAATTGAGGAAGAAAAGAAAGAATAGAGCAATATAGTAAAACAAGGATTTATTTAGAACAATCTTTAACAACAATTAGAACTGAGGGAATGGGGCTCCACATTTTCAATAATTACTATTTAGATCTGGAAAAATTGACCAGCTATCATCAATACTTTCTAAATTAATTGGTAAAAGCCAAGGAGACTTACAGAAACAAGAAGTGCTGGAGAGCAAAGCGGGTCAGGCAGCATCCATGGAGAGACAGCAAACTAATGTTTCAAATCGAGATACCTCTTCATCAGAGCTGATGTGAAGTGTGGAGGGGACAGTATGGGGAGGGGTGGTGGTGGTGTGTGTGTTTGGAGTGCTGGGGGAGAAAGGATGTTGATAGTTCAGATTAATTGATCAGAGTGCAGGATTGGCAGAACAATGGGGTGTCTAACTGCCAGACTGGAAAGAATTGACAGTCCCACTGGAGTGGAGGGAGGGGGCAGAGGGCAGGCTGACAGAGAATGTAGCAAATCAAGCTAAAAGGAAGGGAAGGAATGAGTTTGAAGATGTTAAACTCAATATTGAGCCCAGAATGTTGAAAAGTGCCCAGTTTGAAGATGAGATAGAGTCATGAAATCATAGAAATGTACAGCATGGAAACAGACCCTTCTGTCCAACCCGTCCATGCCGACCAGATATCCCAACCCAATCTAGTTCCACCTGCGAGCACCCGGCCCATATCTCTCCAAATCCTTCCTATTCATATACCCCTCCAAATGCCTTTTAAATGTTGCAATTGTACCAGTCTTCACCACTTCCTCTGGCAGCTCATTCCATACATGTACCACTCTCTGTGTGAAAAGGTTGCCCCTTAGGTCTCTTTTATATCGTTCCCCTCTCACCCT
>NC_057721.1:69177531-69209794 GCF_004010195.1 Chiloscyllium plagiosum | reverse complement strand
CCAACTCCTGTACTCAATACTCTGACCAATAAAGGAAAGCATACCAAATGCCTTCTTCACTATACGATCTACCTGCGACTCCACTTTCAAGGAGCTATGAACCTGCACTCCAAGGTATCTTTGTTCAGCAACACTCCTTAGGACTTTATGATTAAGTGTATAAGTCCTGCTAAGATTTGTTGGTCATCCAGTTTTCCCTGTGATTCACTGGAGCATTGCATCATGCTAAGGTCAGCCTGCAACATCTCACCTTCAAACTAGACACTTTACAACCTTCTGGGCTCAATGTTGAGTTCAACACATTCAAATTGTGAAACCTTTCCTTCCCTTTCTTTCAGCTTTACTTGTTACATTCTCTGTCACCCTCTCTCTCCTTTCCCCACGCAGTAGGATTGTCTGTTCTTTCCAGCCCAGGAGTTAAATACACCATTGTTCTGCTATTCTCATATTCCAATCATTTAATCTGAACTATCAACATCATTTTTCCCCCAGTACTCCACTCCCCCATTCCCATTATAGTATAAATGCTGCCCCCTCCACATTTCACTTCAGCTCTGATGAAGAGTCATTTAGACTCAAGATGTTAGCTTGCTTTCTCTCCACGTTGCCTGACCTACTGTGATCTCCAGCATTTTGTGGTTTCAGTTTGGATTCCAGCATCTGCTGGAGACTGAGGGGGATCTTATAGAAGTGTACAGGATCATGAGAGGCATGGATAGAGTGAATGCACTCAGCCTTTCTCCAAGGGTTGGAGATTTGAGGACTAGAGGGCATCAGTTTCAAGTAAGAGTGGCAAGAATAAATGGGAATCTGAGGGGCAACAATTTTACACAGAGGGTGATATGTATTTGGAATGAGTTGTCAGCGGAAATGGCTGAAGTGGGTACATTAGCAACATTTAAAAAACACTTGAACAAATACACGGATGGGTAAGGTTTAGAAGGATATGGGCCATATGCAGGGAAATGAGGTTAGTGTGGATGAACATTTTGGTCGGCGTGGACCAGTTTGGGCTGAAGGGCCTGTCTCCGTGCTGTTGGACTCTACAACTCTCTCTGCAGTAATTTGCTTCTTGACTCAGAATGATTTGATTTAACTTCCTGAGGCTTGTTTAATTCATATCTAGTGTGCAAATGCTATGGAATTGTTATTTCTTCAGATTTTAATTGTTAGAGAATTTTGTGAAACGAAAGTACGTTCTTATACTTTCCCTTTCTGTTTTAATCCTGTCTTTCTTTTCTCTTTTATCCAATTTGTCTTCCCTTTACTCCATGCTGCTTAATGTTAACCCAGACAGTAAAATGTCTGTCTTAGGCAAAGCTCGCAGTGAATGGGACATCTTTGACAGCAACTCTTGGATTTTTGCACTTTAACACATGATTGACCTTTCCTGAAGTTGCTGTGCCATTTGCACTTAAACAACAGTGATCAATATTAGTCTCGCTGCTGTTGTAACAACAAATTTTGAGCCATTGTTGGATTAAGGAACCACGTTGCTAATTCAGTTGTGGCCTGGTGTGAAGCTATTAAGAGTAAGCCTGTGCATTTCAGTCCCTTCACTTTTTCCATTTTAAATCGGCAACTGAGTGCTTTCCACTGGCTCAAGTACAAAATGTTTGGAAATTTGCCAGTTGTGACCCAAATGTGATATTTCCTTTATGAGCAATCGGGGTTGGGGGGAATTAGATTTCCTTTGTGCATGGTTTTAGTAGACATTGTTTATAAAGAACAGATTTATGGATTCATTACACATGGCATAAAAAGGGAACTCATCTCCAATATAATTCTTAGCGAAGAACTGTTAATTTAAATATTGTTGGAAAATTCCATGCTTGGATGATATGTGTGCCATCATAAAGAAGCAGGCACCTCTGATAATAGCATGAGAGTCATACACATTTAACTTAGTTTTATATTCTGAAGCGTTTGGAAAATATTCATTGCGGCTCAGGGCTATGAGAAATGATAGCTTCTGCACCAATGAGACGAACAGTGATAGTTTCTGGAGTATTTTGTTTTTCTTCAACAGAATTACATTCTTACAACTAATCACCTTTGTTTGCTTATTTAAAAGTTCCAGTTCTACACATCTCCCACACATGTGAATATAACATCAGAAGGTGCAGTAACCCAGAATGCATCGCCTTGTGCGTTTGCTATATTCACAGTACTTCTCTATATTCCAGCTTTGTTTAAGGCCATCAAAATGTCAATTACAGTGTTTTACATTCCCCCTTGGAAGGGACATTTACACACATCCCTTTTTATTGTAAACAGGAGCTGAAACACACCTTGAAGCATGACGAGTGTGCAAATCATTCAGTGTAATGCTGAAGTACACTAAAGATTTATCTCTTTGCCTTCTTTAACCACAAAACGTAGAACATAAAGCGAGACCTACACCAATATATTTTGTATATAGGTTGCAATATTAAACATTGCTTTGAACTATGATAAATCTGCAATTTTGTCATGCAGTGCATTAAGCAGAAAGATCAAACGTGTGACAATTATATTAACATTTCCTGTGTTTGACATATTGGAACCTGATTCCCTATGTATGGCTGGAGAACAGCCCAGTACTGGACAGCACTCGTAAATCCCCTGATGTCCTGAAGCCTTCTTTATATATTTTTTCATGGGATTTGGGCACTGCTGGCAAGCCCAGAAATTGCTGCTCATCCATCATGGCCTTTAAATTGAATGGCCTGCTAAGTCATTTCAGAGGCCAGTTAATGGCTAATCACATTGATGTGGATGTAGGCCAAAGCCTACTGGGTAAGGATGGCAGATTTCCATCCTGAAGCAACATCAGTGAACCAGTTGGGTTTTTATAACAATCAGCCTATTGGTGACATTACCAGAGATTATTAAGGTTTTGTGAATTATTTGAATATAAATTCCACTTGCTTCACAGTGTGAGGTCTCCAAAGCATTAGACTGGGCCATTGGATCACTAACATCAGCTGCACCTACCTCTCATCCATGGGTGTTGGCTTCTGCCATTTCCCAATACCTTCATGGTCACTCCTCAATCTATTTGGAGGCCTCTCAGGAACTATAGACTTGCATTGCAGGTTGCACGAACAACTGCCATTGAGAAGGCTGCAGCACAGATTTTGTACAAAGGGCATGATAGTTTACAGGAAGGGATTTATTGACCACCACCCATGGCCTCCCCACTGGAGGGTGTGGTGGGGAGTGGGTGGGGTGGTCACTACTTAGGTGGAATGTCATAGGGGCAGAGAGGATGGTTGGAGGGGAAAATTCAATGTCATGGGTCTCCACATGGGAAGGGTGCAGGGTGGAATGAGCAGAAGTGGGTTGTCGGGATGTAAAAGGGGATATGGGAGATCTGGGAGGAACCTAGCAACCAGCCATAGCCCAGTGCTGACAGTTTCAACCGTGAGCTGTGTTCCTTGCTATCACTTTTCTAGATGGTGGATGCAACCGAAGAATGGCCGGGACAATGCCGCAGCTTGGGGCCGGGGTTGGGGTGGGGATGGGGGTGGGGGTGGGGGGTTGGGGCACCGGTTGGGAGGGGGCATGGCCAATGTCAGTTTGATGGGAGAAATGGCAGCACAGTGGCTCAGTGGTCAGCACTGCTGCCTCACAACGCCAGGAACCCAGATTCGATTCCTGCCTCGGGTGACTGTCTGTGTGGAGCTTGCACATTCTCCCCGTGTCTGTGTGGGTTTCCTCCGGGTGCTCCAGTTTCCTCCCACAGTCCAAAGATGTGCAGATCAGGTGAATTGGCCACGCTAAATTGACCATAGTGTTAGGTGCATAAGTCAGGGGTAAATGTAGGGGAATGGGTCTGGGTGCATTACTCTTCGGAGGGTCAATGCGGACCTGTTGGGCCGAAGGGCCTGTTTCCATACTGTAAGGAATCTAATCTAATCATCTAAAATACAGGATCCACTTTTACTGGACATTCATACACTGAAGGGCAAATACATGAAGCATTCGCTTGCAAATTTCAGCTACATTTCATTTACAAATACTTATTTGCTCATTTTCAATGTATGATGTGTGAGAGTGCCAAGGTGTTGAATGCTGATGAAAAGTGTCCCATCAATTGTGAAACTTCCAAGGATGCTGCAAACAAGAGGAAAAAGCTGCACAATATTGCCATGTTAGTACAATGATAGACTGTTTGGAATTCAGTGATAGGTTTCATGTTTACAGTAGGTCGAGGACAGGAAGGGGGTCAGAGCACAGAAGGCAATTTCTTTTTGATGTCTTTCTTCATTAACTTTGGTTTGATTTGACTTATTATTGTCACATGTACCAAGATACAGTGAAAGGTAATGTTTTACTTGCTATCCAGGCAAATCGTACCTTACAATAGTACATTAGAGCAATAGAACAGAATGCAGAATATAGTGTTACAGCTACAGAGAAGGTTCAGATAACGATCAACTCTAATATATGAGAGGTCCATTCATAATTCTGATAACAGCGAGGAAGAAATTGTTTTTAAATCTGTTGGTGCGTGTTTTTTATCTTCTGCCCGATGGAAGAGGGTGGAAGATAGTACAGCCAGGGTGTGTGGGGTCTTTGATTAAGCTGGATGCTTTCCCGAGGCAGTGGGAAGTGTAAATAGAGTCAATGGATGGAAGGCTACTTTTCGTGATGGACTGGGCTGTGTTCAAGACTCTTTATAATTTCTTGCGGTCTTAGTCAAAGTAGTTGCCATACTAAGCTGTGATGCATCCAGATACGATGCTTTCTATGGTGCATCTATAAAAATTGGTAAGAGCCTTTGTGAACAAATCAAATTTCCTTAGTCTCCTGAGGAAGTAGAGACATTGTTGTGCTTTCTTGACCATCGCGTCAACATGGGTGGACTAAGATAGATAGTTGGTGATCATCACTCCTAGGAATTTGACACTCTCGACCATCTCCTCCTCAGCACCATTGATGCAGACAGGGCCATGCCCTCCACTCTGCTTCCCAGAGTCAATGACCAGCTCCTTCATTTTTCTGACATTGATGGAGAGATTATTGTCTTTACACTCTGCCATTAAGCACTCAATCTCTTTCCTATAATCTGTCTTGTCATTGTTTGAGATCTGATCTACATCAGGTTGTCATCACCAAACGTGTAAATAGAGTTGGGGTAGCATTTGGCCCTCCCATCGTGCATGTATAATAAGTATAATATGGGGCTTAGTACACAGCCTTGCAAGGCACTGGTGTTGAGAATTATGGTTGCAAAGTTGTTGTCTAGACTCACAGATTAGATTAAATTCCCTACAGTATGGAAACAGGCCCTTTGGCCCAACAAGTCCACACTGACCCTCTGAAGAGTAGCCCACCCAGACTCACTCCCCTACCCTATATTTACCCCTGCCTAATGCACCGAACACAATGGGCAATTTAGCATGGCCAATTCACCTGACCTGCACATCTTTGGATTGTGGGAGGAAACCGGAGCACCCGGAGGAAACCCATGCAGACACGGGGAGAATGTGCAAACTCCACACAGACAGGTGCCCAAAGCTGGAATCGAACCCAGGTCCCTGGCACTGTGAGGCAGCAGTACTAACCACTGAGCCACTGTGCCGTCTATGTGCGCTTATGTGTGCAGATAGTCACACCAACACTATGTTCAGGATCTGAGTAGACAGCCAGAGACTCCATCCGGCCTACTGATTGTGGTCAATGGATCAGGAAGTCAAGGATCCAGTTACAGAGAGGGGAGTCGACACCTAGATCTTGGAGATGAGTTTGTTTGGAATTATGGTGTTGAAGGCAGAGCTGTAGCCAATAAGTAGGGTCCTGATGTAGGTATCCTCATTGTCTAGATGTTCCAGGGATGAGTGTAGGTTAGGGAGATGGTGTCTACCGTGAATCTGTTGCACCAGTGAGTGAATTGTAAAAGATCAAAGCAATTTGGTCAGCTGGAGTTGATGTGAGCCATGACTAAACTCTCGAAGCACTTCATAGTTACGGAGGGCAAAGCCACTGGGTGGTAATCATTGAGGTACACTGCATGATGTTTCTTTGGCACCGGGATGATGGTGGTCATTTTGAAGCAGGTGAGGATTTCAGATCAAAGTAAGGAGAGATTAAAGATGTCTGCAGATAGTCCCACCAGCACTATGTGCAGGATCTGAGTAGGCAGCCAGGGATTCCATCTGGGCCAGTTGCTTTCTGTGGTTTCACTCTCAAGAAGGCTGGTCTGACGTTTGTAGGGGTGACCTTGGGTAAAAGTACATCTGAGGCTGTTGGGATCAGTAACACCATTTCACTGACCTTCTGTTCAAAGCAATTGTAGAATGCATTGAGCCTGTCAGGCCGGATGTACTGTTGCCCATGATTCTGTATGTAAGGGAGTGTTAGCCATGTGCCATTAGCCATAGGGACAGAGTGTTATAGAGTCATGCAGCATAGAAACAGACCTTTCGGTCCAATGAATCCATGCTGACTAATTTTCCCAAAACTAAACGCATCCCACTTGCCTGCCTTTGCTCCATACCTCTCCAAACCTTTCCTATTCATGAACTTATCCAAATTCTTTTAAATGTAACTGTACTTGTATCCACCACTTCCTCTGGCTGTTCATTCCATACACAATCTACTCAGTGTGTAAACCAGTTGCCCCTTGTGTCCTTTTTAAAATGTTGCCCTCTCACCTTAAAAAAAAATCCCCTAGTTTTGAACTCCCCCACCCTCGAGAAAACAGCTTTGATTTCACCTTATCCATACCCCTCATGATTTCATAGACCCCCCCGTAAAGTCACCCCTCAACCTCCTATGCTCCAGTGAAAAATGTCCCAGCCTTTCCAGACTATTTTAAAAACTTAAACCCTCCATTCCCAGAAACA
This sequence comes from Chiloscyllium plagiosum, assembly GCF_004010195.1. NCBI lineage: Eukaryota > Metazoa > Chordata > Chondrichthyes > Orectolobiformes > Hemiscylliidae > Chiloscyllium > Chiloscyllium plagiosum. Next base: position 69,202,961 of record NC_057721.1, on the reverse strand, counting down.
TCCTGGTCAATCTTTTCTGAACCCTCTCCAACTTAATAGTATTCTTCCTATAGCAAGGTGACCAGAACTGCACTCAGTACACCAGAAGAAGCCTCACCAGCGTCCTGTACAACATTAACATGGTGCCATTACAATGCTGGTGAGGTCCAATGCTGAATTGCCAATGCTTGTCTGATGGCCTTTCAAAGATGGCACATGTGCAAGAGATGCTGGCCTTGGAAGGTATCCGCTTGGTGCAAAGTTGTTCCAGGAATGGCACATGGTGAAAGGGGCTAACAACAGATTTAAAAATCGCTGATTCTTGCTGAGTGGTCTCTCGCCGTTGGGTGGTATGCGGCATCATAGGCACAGGGTAGATAGTCAATGAGATAAATTTGGAAGGTACAGCGAGAAATTATGCCAGGCCTCAAAACAAGCAACCCTCCAAAAAACTTTATGCAACACACACTTCACCAAAACAAGTAAGATTCAGCCCCATACATTTTTTTTTCCAAAGGAAGGTTGCTCTCAAGTGTGTTTTTGATGTGTGATCTTTATTCTAGGTATCAATCTCTAATACAGATGGCAGAGGGATTATCTGCTCTCCATAGGTCGATTCCTTCTAACTGTGCCAATTCATTACTCTGCCCTTCTCTCCAGTTTTCTACCTTGACAAGAAAGCTGCATCTATGGCTGAATTTGACTTGACTTGTGTTAATGGCACATTGATTGTATTATCAAGGTTAAGAATAACCTGAACTTTAATTAATCAACCTTGACTGACTCAGGTATCCTTGAGACAAAATTTATTTTTGGCAGTCTAACAAATCAGCGGTTATGTACCTATCTCAGCGTCAAGAGCCCTAGGTGCAAGTCCCACCTGCTTCAGAGGTGTGAAATAACATATTTGAATAGGTTGATTTAAAAATCAATTATTCTTGCTGAGGGGCCTCTCGCAGTATAGTGGTAATGTTCCTGCCTCTGAGCTAGAGGGTCTCGGTTCAAATTTCAGGAAATATCGTACACCGTGTCTGAATGAGTTGATTCAAAATACTGTAGGAATAGATGGTGTTGTCAGTGGGTGAGTAATCCTGAGATCCTGGTAACGTTCAAGGTTCAAATCCCATCATGGCTGCTAGTGGAATCTGAACTTTGATGCAGTGGTAGGCCACCTACCTCAGGACCAGAAGGTCAAGCTCCATCTGGCCCAGAAGCGTGTCCTAACATGTCTGACACAAGCTTTTTGATTGATAAAGGGGTCAAAGATTTTGGGAGAAGGCAGGATAATAGTGTTTAAAAACATATCTGCCATGATGAAAAAGCAGACCACAATTGATGGGCAGAATGGCCTAATTCTGTTCCTATAAATTATGATCTTACGGTCTAATAAATTGCTCTCAACCAAAATCATGCAGTAATTATTCATCTCTCTCATTGATCGTTGAGGGATTTGTTTGTGATTGCAAGTATTGATGTTTTTAGCTCTATGACTTTCACTGAAAGGTTCGTGAGAGATCCTGCATTCACAAGTTGCCTCAATAGGCATAAAGAAAGTCAAGAGGTCATTAGAAGGTCAATGTAAGAGGAAGATACGGTTGCGATTTAGGTTTGTGGAAGGAAAATCTCAGCTGGAGTTCCTGTTCTTAGCTGACTGTTTGGTCAGCCTCACATCATGACAGATTAACCTATCGGTACTCACCGTCCAGGTTTAGATTTGAGCAAAGGATACAAGATCGATTTGTGTCTATATGACTTTGAAATACAATACTTGCAATCACAAACAAATCCCACAAAGATCAATGAAAGAGATAAATATTTACTGTGTGATTTTGGTTGAGAGCAATTTATTAGACCATAAGATTGTAATTTATAGGAATAGAATTAGGCCATTCTGCTCATCAATTGTGGTCTGCTTTTTGATCATGGCAGATATGTTTCTCAATACTATTGTCCTGCCTTCTCCCCACAACTTTTGATCCCCTGATCAATCAAGAGGCTTGCTTTTTTACTTTTCACCTTGTCTTGTGGATCCTTAACGTCAGCCTGAGGTATAGACCCAGCGTTCTACATCCCAAATTTAACATTCTATCCAAGGGACAGTCACTCGAAAAGAGCAACACTGTTTCAGTATGACATAGCATTCCACCCTCTTGCCGCATGTCCTCTGTGCTATGAATTGGGTAATTGGTGAGTACTTGGGGTGATGGCTGTGAACCTGTGTCTCGGCATGTGTAATAAGAGAAAAGAAGCATTCTGATCGCTGCAGCTATTCTGTCACTGTCGGAGCTTTGAACAAAATTACAGCTTCAGAACCCTACAGCATGTAGTTATGGGCTTGACAGCTTGTTAGTTTACTCTGGCTGTCAGAATTCAGGCGGCTAGGAAAGTTCTTTTGATCTGAGGCTTGTAATACCCTGCTGTTTGCTTGTCTTGCTTTCATGGAGTCTTTGCAACTTAGCAGACGATTTCCCTTCCTTGCTTGCTGCTTGGAATCACTGCACCACCGCTCACATTTTCCCCTCAGGATTACTGTGTGGGCTCCGCTTGGCTTGTAGGAACCGTACTAAGAACCCACAATGACTGCTTAAAGAGTTCTGATCCAGGAGGCAAGGGTAGAGCCAAGAACGGGCTTGAATATAGCCCACACCTCCGGTCCTCCAAATCCTGGAGGAGGGAAGTTCAGCCCTTTTGTGAGGGGTTAGGGAGAGAGTATTTTTTCAGGTCAAGTTTGACATTGCAGCCAATCCACTTTGAGCATGCCTTGATCAAGGGCTTTTCTGAGTGCAGTGTTGTTGTCCTTACCACTGAGCCAGGAAAGGCTTTCTTGACTCCACCAACATGAGTCATACTTAAAAGTGGAGCGTGACTTGAGAAATGGCTAGTTCTGTACATAACAATGGATCGGGATTTGTGCTGTTCCTATGAGGCCCAGGCTCAGTTTATCTGAGCCAGCCTGCATGTGACTCCAGATCCACAGCAATGTGGGTGACTCTAAACTGCCCTCTGGCCAACTAGGGCAATCAATGCTGATCCAGCCAGTGACACCCTCATCCCTGAATGAATGAACAGGAAAGTAGTAGATAGATGGAAGTTTCATTCCAGCAGCCTAGGCTGGATATCTTGAGGTAAAGGTGCCAGAGTTCAAGGCACGATGTGCCAAATTAGCATAGTCAACTAACTTCTTTGCTCGACTTCCATAGCAACATCTGCACGAATCAATAAACCAATTGCTACCTTACAGTTGCCACGGCAACAGGGAAGCAGACCACAGTTTGGAGTTATGTAACCATAATTGATTGACACAGCAAGGCTGACTGCCCTTGCAGCTCAGGAAACATGAGCTGCATTACCAGAATTTGATTTCCTGCCAAATCCCAAATAATTTGCTTTCAAGGTGTTAATGTATTTATATAGATCTGAGACTTACAAGAACTTAAAGCACAGAAGGAGACCACTCAGCCCACCATGCCTCTGCTGGTTGGAAGATCCATCATGCTATTCCATGTGGCCACTGTTTGTCAATAACCCTGCAGATTCCACATCCCCGAGTTCGAATCACTTCTAAAATGATTTATGGAATCACTTTCCACCACCGACAATTTTATGAGTGTAAATGATTCCCCTCCTCTCCATTTCAGATCCCTTGTCAATAATTTTAAATCCATGATCCAAATTCCAGAGAAAATATTTTACTTACCACTTCTATCAGAAGTACCATCATCATTATAAAAACTTCCATTACGTGACCTCTTAGCTTGTTTTGTTATAAGAATAATTGTTCTACATTTTCAACTTGTTCTCTGAATTGAAATCCCTCACATTTAGCAACTGATAAGTGTCTTCTGCACTCTTTCTAACGCCCCTGCATCCTCCTGAAATGTGGTGTCCAGAATTGTTCACAATGCACTAACCTGGAACTTGTAAAATTCTCACATGATCTTCTGTGTTTCTTTTTTTAAAATTTATTGTCTATTCCTAGCTGCCCTTGAGAAGGTGGTGATGAGCTGCCTTCTTGAACTGCTATAGCCAATGTTCTGTACGTTAACCGACAATGCCCTGAGGTAGGAAATTCCAGGATTATAACCCAGTGATAGTGAAGAAATGCTGATATATTTCCAAGTCAGGATGGGGAGTGGCTTGGAAGGGAACTTGCAGGTGGTGGTGTTCCCATGTATCTGTTGCCCTTGACCTTCTAGATGGAAGTGGTCATGAGTTTGGAAGGTGCTGTCTGAGGATCTTTGATGAATTTCTGCAATCTGTCTTGTAGATAGTACACACTGTTGCTAATGACTATCAATGGAGGGAGGTAACTGAATGTTTTTGGATAGCTGCCAATCAAGTAGGCTGCTTTGATGGTGTCAAGCTGCTCTTAAGTGGTGTTGGAGCTGTACCCATCCAGGCAATTGGAAAGTATTCCATTACTCTCCTGACTTGTTGAGTTTCTAGTCCATTATAACACCCAGGAAGTTAAAAGTCAGGGATTCAGTGATAGTAATACCATTGAATGTCAAGGTGGACAGATTGGATGCTCTCTTGTTGGAAATGGTCATTGACTAACACTTGAGTGGCATGACTTTAATTTGTGACTTATGGGTCATGCCTAAATATTATCTAGGCCACATCATGGTTGATATAGTAGGGGCAGGTGTGCTTCCTGATGGAATACAGATTAATAATTTGAAAGTACTTGGTGTGATTGATATTGGGAAACAATGTAAATAATGCTTGTTGTTATGACAGTTAACATACAAATTTCTCATCATCATGGCTCAATATTTGCATCCTTCAGGGACACTACAAAGCTAAGTCAGGTCTCCATGAGACTCAGATTGACCACATATTGCTTTATTATTTACAGTCCCTGCCATGATTACATCGTACCCAAACACCACCCTGGCAACTCAGGGACAGAAGAAAGAGGTCAGCTGCACTGCACATGGAGAGAAGCCCATCATTGTCCGCTGGGAGAAAGAAGACACCATCATTGACCCAGAGCGTATGTTTCGTTACGTTGTATCCACCAAAGAGATTGGAGATGAGGTGGTTTCTACATTGCAGGTACTGACTGTGAAACTTAAAAAAAAAAGTCTTGCTTTAATTTCCCACCACAAGACTGATGGGAAGATGAAGATGAGTTGATTCATTGAACCTGCCCACACCACAATTACCAGGCCACTGATTTTTTTCGCCTCATTCTGTTCCCAAGCTGTGACACTTAGTGAATGGCTCTATTGCTAGTGGAAACAGTTGCTCTGTACTTACTTCATCAAAACCCTCTGTGTTTCAGAAACCTCCATTAAATCTTCCATCAACGTAGCTGTTTTAAGGAGGACAGCCATCTTCTCTAGCCAACACGAGTCCCAATTTAACAATATTTAGCTGCCTTATTCCAGAACCCTCATTAGACTTTTCTCTATTAATGACACATCAGTAGATTGTAACAAGGGCACAGTGTGATTAGGTACAATGAGTGTAAATGATGATCCCTGGTCTAGAGGGATTATCTTTTGAACAAAGGCGACACAGGTTGGGACTCCATTCATTGGAGAAGAATGAGAGGTGATTTTATTGAAATATGCAGGATTCTTAAGTGGCTTGACTGAGAGGTTGTTTCCCATCAGGAGAGTCTTGGACCAGATGGCATAGTCTCAGAATAAAGGGGCACCAATTTAATCATGATATGAGGTTGAATTTCCTTGCTCAAAGGATTGTGAGGCTTTGGAACTCCTTACCACAGAGAGCTGAGAGGGCAGAGTCCTTGTGTACATTGAAGGCGGAGATAGATGGATGCTTGATCAGTCAGGGAAATCAAGAGTTACGGGGAAAGGGCAGAAAAGTGAATGTGAGGAGTGTCAGATAAGCCATGATCCTATTGAACTGCCAAGCAGGCTCAAGGGGCCAAGTGTCCTTCTCAGGTTCGTACTTCTTATGGTCTTAATATTCCTTTAAGTGCATATTAGGCCTTTAGGATCCACAAGTAACACTCACTCCATCCAATCCGCAATACAAAACCACCTTGAACAATCCTATATTGTTTGGAATTTAGCAGCTCACTCTATATGGTTGGGCTTGCCAAGTGATACCTTAATTGAAGAGCCCATTCAAAGAGAAAGGTCAGCTTTTCTTTCTCTGTTACAAATTATATTTGAACCTAAGTGATTCATCTGTCTACCAGAAAAATATATAATCGTAAAAATATATGATTGGTGGTGATCAGTCTTTGCCTTTTGTATTTGAGTGTTTCTGCAGGACATACAATATATTTTACGAACTGTCAGGTCCACTGCTAAAACTTAAATTATTGATTTGTTAATTTGCTGCTATTTGGGGTTACCGATTTTAGAATTTATTCACCGCTGACAACTGGTACTTTCAACATCTCCAAACTGTCGAATCTCAACCCAACAAGCCACTTAATTAGAAATGTAACTACAAATCATCTGCAGATGGAAAACCTCGAGAGCTACAGTTCGGGCAGATCTGCTCGGTGATTCTATAGGGTATCAAGTCAAATCAACATCCCAACCTATTGGTTTTTACAGTTCCAATAATAATTATACAGTAACATTAATAATTTGTCGCTCTTCCCCCTGTATCTAATTCATATGAAACGTTCTGAACTTCCTGACCCTACTTCTCCTAGTGCTGTTCTCAGTGTGCGTTGTCAATTGCGAAGGCTAACCTCACCCTTGCTATTACAGAGGCACACACATTTGTGTACACCATTGTTTCCCTTTTCAACTTTTCAGTTTAAATGATTCTGTTTTAAAAGGGACGTTGCATTGTGGAAGAGTGTTCAGCAACAACAACAACAGCATTTCTATGTGGCCTGTGAAGTAGCAAAATATCCGAAGCATTTCTGATGTAACATCATCATTGATACTGAACAACATAAATTATGAGCTTTACGGAAAGAGAGGGAGTGGTTAAGGTTCTGAGACATTTCTGGACTTCTGAAACTTAGCTCCTGGGCAGTTGAAAGGACTGCCCAATCGTTAAATAAATAAGACTCTGGGTGTATAAACGAGGACAGAATTAGAGGGGAGATTGCAATAGTTTGCAGAAAGTAGGGAGGAGATGAATCCGCATAGGGATTTGAAAGTTACATTCAAATCTAGTCCTCATTGAACCAGGAGCCAAAATAGGGTAGCAAGCAGAGGAGTGAGGACTGAAAGCTTGGACACGGCAGCACAGTTTTGGGTGAAAGGTTTACCAAGGGTGAGAGATGCAGGTTTGAAGACATCGAAACCTTAACCCATTTAATTCCAAAATGATCTCTTTCCTTCCTCATCTCCAGCAGTGCTATCTTCCAGAAACAAAATAATATCCTGATTGATAATCATAAAACAAGACATCAAGGCAAATTTTTTTGTTGTAGATTAAATTTTCCCACACTTATGCCCTAACACTAAGCACCTGTGTTTTTTTTTTAAGCCTCTTATTTTTAATTGTTAAGTTTATGCGAGCATCACTCCAAGAATTTTTTTTTTTTTTATTCATAGAATGGAGGCATCATTGGCTAGGTCATTGGTCATCTACACTTGACCCAGAGAAGGTGGTGGGGAGCTGTTTTCTTGAACTGCTCAGGGAGAGGCAGTGGCATAGTGACAATGAACATAGAACATTCCAGCGCAGTAAAGGTCCTTCAGCCCTTGATGTTGCACTGACCTGTGAAATCAATCTGAAGCCCATCTAACCTACACTATTCCATTCTTATTCATCTGCCTATCCAATTACCATTTAAATGCCCTTAAAGTTGATGAGTCTTCTACAGTTGCAGGTAGTGCATTCCATGCCCCTACTACTCTGAGTAAAAAACCTACCTCTGACATCTGTCCTATATCTATCACCCCTCAATTTAAAGCTATGTCCCCTCGTGCTAGCCATCGCCATCCAAGGAAAAAGATTCTCACTGTCCAACCTATCTAACCCTCTGATTATCTTATATGTCTCAATTAAGTCACCTCTCGACATTCTTCTCTCAAACAAAAAACAGTCTCAAGTCCCTCAGCCTTTCCTCATAAGACCTTCCCTCCATACCACGCAACATCCTAGTAAATCTCCTCTGAATCCTTTCCAAAGTTTCCACATTCTTCCTATAATGCGGTGACCAGAACTGTATACAATACTCCAAATGTGGCCACACCAGAGTTTTGTACAGCTGCAGCATAACATCATGGTTCCGAAACTCAATCGCTCTACCAATAAAAGCTAACACACTGTATGTCTTCTTAACAACCCTGTCAAGCTGGGTAGCAACTTTCAGTGATCTATGTACATGGACACCGAGATCTCTCTGCTCATCTACACTACCAAGAATCTTACCATTAGCCCAGTACTCTGCCTTCCTGTCACTCCTTCCAAAGTGAATCACCTCACACTCTTCCATATTAAACTCCGTTTCTCAGACCAGATTTGCAGCTTATCTATGCCTCTTTGTAATGAGAATTGTAGCAATCCAGTGACCCAGGTTATAATGTTCTAGTGTCATGGATTTGAATCTCACTGTGTCAGATGGTGAAATTTGAATTCAAGAAAAATCTGGAATTGAACAACCTGAATGGTGAGTATGGAAGCAGGTCAATTGTTGTAAAATTCCAGCTGATTAAGTAATGGCCTGTAGTGAAAGAGATCTAAATTCAGTCTGATCTACACATGACTCCAACCCCATAGTAATGTGATTGACTCTTAACTGCCCTCTGAAATGGCCCTAGCAAGCCACTCCAATTAAGAGGCTATTAGCGATGGGTAATATAAGCTGGCCCGGCCCACAATGTCCACATCCCAGGAATGAATTAAAAAGTAAAATTGTATGTAGGGACACCTGCAGTGCTGTTAGCAAGGGAGTTTGCAGATTTTGTTGATGTTCTATCATTGATATTAAACTGCTTCGACATAACAGCAACAACAAATGATATGGTATTTTAGTAAAACATCACAAGGCAGCTTACAGATTCCTAATGAATTTCAATTCTCCAGTTATTTCACAGGTTTGCAAGATGCAACCTATCGAAGTAATGGGCCTAGCAGAGTATCTTAATCAGCCTGAGATGCTCTGGTTCCCATTCCTGTATCATGCATTGACAGTGCAATCTCAGATAACTGCTTTAACAATACTCTTAATGGATGCTACGGTCTTCAGCCAACATGGATTGAAAACTACAACAGATCCCAGACAACACAAATCAATAGGGGCGTTGGAGTCTTGAAACTCTGTAGAGACACTGGCTGCTTCGAACGCTGGTTGCTGCAAGCCTCAAATAATATTTTATAATTCATATGGTGATTGCTTTGTGATCACAAGCAATGGGGGTGAACATTCTGACTGACATTCATCCTCTACAATGATTGTCATTTCTGTGATCAAATTGGCAGATTAAATTCTTTGCCATCCCATTTGCCCTTTACTTCTAGTGGGACGAGCTGGAAAGTGCAAGCTAGAGGCAGAGAACTTAACTTTAAAGGACCAGAATTAGAGTTTTTAAGTCAAAATGTCAACATGGATTTAACTTGTCTGAATCCTGCTGGAGTTCAACCTCCACATGATCAGTGCCCCTAATTTGATCACCATCCAGTTCCCAGACCTCCTCACTGCTGTTCCCTTCAGTCACTTGTCTATCCCATTCATAAAGATTGGTGCACCCTGTGTTACTGCCCACTAACTCTCTGACAGTGTGTTCCACATGCTGAAGTTATTCTATGTTAATAGGTCACTCCTTTACTTTCACGAAATTAAGTAAACTCTTTGGAGCTCAAAATGAGTGATGGCCCTGAAGAGGTGATGCAATATTGGATTGTCTGTCTGTCATAGACCATTCCTAATACTTAATTCCATTGTCTATCAAGATTGCTAATGCAATTACATTTTTCTGGAAAATAGTAAAGTGTACTATTTCAGTCAGACACCCATGGCTTCCATGTATGAAGAATACTCTACACCTGGAGTACTATGTACAGTTTGGTCTCCTTACTTGAGAAAGGATGTACTGGCACTGGAGGGGGTGCAGAGGAGGTTCATTAGGTTGATTCCGGAGTTGAGAGGGTTGGCTTATGAGGAGAGGCTGAGTAAATTTGGACTATACACATTGGAATTTAGGCAAATGAGGAGGGCTCTTATAGAAACATATCAAATTATTAAAGGGAATAGATAAGGTAGAAGCAGGGAGGTTGTTTTCACTGGCAGGTGAAGTTAGAACTAGAACTTGCATAGCTTCAAAATTAGGGGGAGCAGATTTAGGACTGAATTGAGGAGGAGCTTCTTCACCCAAAGGGTTGTGAATCTGTGGACTTCCCTGCCCAGTGAAGTGGTTGAGGCTACCTCATAGAATGGTTTTATGGCAAAGATAGATTTCTGGGCAGTAAAGGAATTAAGAGTTATGGTGAGTAGATGGGTAAGTGGAACTGAGTGCATGATAAGATCAGCCATGATTTTATTGAAAGGCAGGGCGGGTCTGAGAGGTCAGATGGCCTGCTACTAGTTCTATGTCCTTATTTTGTCATAATAATTGAATTGAATCATTCTCAAATGACCAAAATTTAGACTTTATTTTGACTGCCTGAGCTGATGGAATACCTCTTTATTTGAAAGTTATCTGTTAAATTTTAAGCGCGAATTATCACATGTTTAAAGGTTAGGACCCAGGAGTCTGTGTGAGACTACCTGGCCCGTGCACTTATTGCACCTTTTCTAGGCATGCACCCAACCCAAGAGGGAATTTGTCAGGGATTTTTCTTTTTGTCCTTTCTAACAAGGTCGCTGGTGCATTTTGCAAGCTGTGAGACACAGTGTCCAAGAAGCATGGATTTGATTAGAAGGGTAACCTCCTTTCTCAGCCTCTGATATCATTTTAAAGTGCTCTAAACCCCTCCCCCCTTACTTCCCAGCCACCTCCCAAACCACCTCAGATGGCCCATTTCTCCTCAACGCATACTCATCAGTCATGCCCTCTCTGACTGCACGTGTCCTCACTCTACCCGCTACCCATGCCACCCCACAGATCCTCACTCATCACCCTGTGCCTCTTCAACCCTTGCTACAGGCTACACCTGCCAGAACAATATTTTTTGCAATGGACAGAAAACGTTCCTATTGTAATTTCAGCTCAGAGTGCGTACCAACCAATAGAGGGGAATGGGTGCAGAGGTTTAACTCAACTTTCATAGCATGTTTTTCTCTATAAACAGGTTGAGCTATTGGTCCGTTTAAATTACAGCATAGGAAATGGTAGCAAGACAGATCTTTCCTAAAAGAATTCTAATGCATTATTGTCCTTTATCCAATGGCAAAAGGTACTATAACTAACGTTCAAACTTACAGAATGGTGATTGACTGGATTAAAATCATGTCTACATTACAGTAGAGCAGGAAGCAGTGACATTTAAAAATATGCAATTATTTATACTTACCATTTCAGAATAACTCTGGCGTCTTAGCAAATGTTCCTCAGTGGTGATAAATTCACTGAGAAGATGCTTTTTTTTAGCGCATCCAAAAGCCATGCCCATTTTGTGAGTGGGAGGCAATACAGTTTTCCTGTGCTCCTCACAATGGTGAGCCCAGCCTCCGAAGAGATGCTTCTGTTTTGAACTCGAGGTACTCAGCCCTGCCAAAATTCCATATGAAAATAACATCAGGTCAAGGAGGCCAATAATTTTATTTTAACCGGTTAAAAAAAAAACAGCAAGATCAGCATTTTGAGGCCCAATTTACATCCCCATTCAGGATCAAAAATCGAATGAATAGGAGATCAAACAATAGCAATTAAGTCAGTGATTTCAGTTAGAGAACAGCAACAGTGAAATTGAAGGAAAACTTTGCATTTGACTGCTAAATTTGACCAGAGATGAAGTGTAATGCAAGCGATGCAAACATCTTGTTAATTGTTTCTGTTAATTATTCTCCATCCTTTTCCCTTTAGCCAGTTATTTGAACCTCTGGGCACTAACCCATTTGCCAGCAGGCATAGTTTCTTGCAGGTCTTGCCTGCAGTTTACAGCAGAGAAAGTTAACAATCTCATCTTCCCCAATCTTTCCATTTAACTGAAATCCTTCCAGTGATAGTTTTCATTTTGCAAACCAGTGTACTGCACCATCTATTTGTAGTTCTTGCCAGAAGTTGAGCTCTTTGCAACAGTCTGTCAGCTTTTCATAGAAGCACATCACACCCACACTCTGAGGCACTACTTACTGTCCACTGAAGGCCAGTATTTTGAAAACATATCATTATCTCCTGACTAACATTTAAATTCTGATCGCTCGGATATTTCATTTCTAGTGGCACAGCGGAAGTGTGCTGACTAGGAAAGCAAAGACATGCAGAATAAAACAAACAAGTAAAACTTGTAGATGGTTCGCCTTGACTTGTATACTTCAAAACAGCACTCTGATATGACAAACATGTTCACTTCCAAATATTACTGTTCTTTTGACTGGCTTGCCTCTCTGGGTGGTTTATGCTGAATCAAATACTCTCTATCCTGTGACTTGTGCTGTGTGAGTTTACCATTGGTGACTGTCCACTAGTATCCCTGGGTTCAAAGTTGCCCCTCACTACCACAATCTTTATGTTACAAATCTCTCCCTAGCACAATGGAGCCATGCTTCCAGCATCCCTCAGGCTCATCGAAAGAGGAGACCAGAGGAAGACAAAAAAAGGCACTTTCGTGAATTTTGTATTGGCCATGCATGGAATCGATGTGTTGCACCTATTCATGTAATGACTGCATCGGAAAGGCACTTCAGAGACCAGTTTCAAAGGCATTGTCCCTGAGAGGTTAGAATGTGCACAATTGTAGGACGAAAGAAAATCAATGGATACACAAGGAATCCACTTTAATGTTAATCTATTGATTAATCCAAAAATAATCAATTCACTGCTTTGATCTCTCAACCAATTGCTTTCTTTGTTCCCTCTTTCTCTGCTCTTTGGGTCTTCAATGATTTAGAGCAATGGCAGTCTCGATTTTCTTTTTAATCTTCCTTTCTTACTTCAAACATGCTAGCAGCGAGTAGAATCTTTTTTGACATGGTTACTATAACAACCTCCTGTCCTGACCCCTGTCATCAGTGATTCTGAAAGTGCCTCAGACCTTCATTTTGAAGCCTTGGACAATTTTCTCCCAATCACAACGAGGAGACAAGGAAAGAAAATCAATTTCTCTGGCAATGCAATTAAGTCTGTCAGTTTAAATGATTAACCCTTCATGGATTTACTACATGATTAAAGGAAGGTCTAATAATACTTGGGATTCTGGCAGTATGATTATTTTTGACTTCTACAGGAAGAATAATAGAATTTTTTAAGAACAGCACGGGATCATAAAATCCAAAAGCATTCCTGACATTTTTCATTGCGTTACTTGTAGAAGACAGTTTATGAGTTTGCAGATCCAACAAAAGAATGTAGATGACTGGAAGTGGGAGTGTTCAGTTTGTCATATTAAAAGGGGTAGATTGGAACATCTATTTCTATAGTGAAGGGGATAAGAATAAAGGGACTAATGTTAGCAAGTTTTGAGAAGATTTTTAGCTCAAGTAGAGGGACATAATCCTATGACTTCACCAGTTTCCCCATTTCCCCTTCCCCCACCTCATCCCAGTTCCAAACTTCCAGCTCAGCACTGTCCCCATGAACGTCAATTTTCCTGCTCCTCGGATGCTGCCTGAACTGCTGTGCTTTTCCAGCATCACTCTAATCCTATGATTGGAGTCAGACCAGGTAGCAATCTGAAATTCTAATGTCCAATTTTTGGGCTGCACAATAGTGACAGAATTTTCTGGGATAATTGGACCTTTCCAGATTGATTTTGACAAGAAATGGACAATAAATACTGACCAGTGATGCTCAACTCCCATGAGTGTATCAAAACATGGCTTTTGTTTGGAGGAGGGTATTGGGGAGCAGGGAAGACTGAAAGGAGGTAAGATATAGATCAGATATCAGGTAATGGTGGAGCAGAGCTGGCTTGAGGAGCTGAAAGGCAGACTCCAGAAAGCGGTGAATTGTGATGGACTCCAGAGACTATTCTGATTCATTTGGATGGACATGTAGACTGGGGAGGGGATTGGGGTTTAGATCCCAATTTTCAGTCCTCCCACACAATTCCCATTGCTAGGAGGGCTAACACTTAAAATGTAACCCTGTTTTCTACTCATTGAGTTAATAATTTGGTTTTAGTGCCATGTCTTTTCAAACAGCCATACATAAATTCATTCCATGTCTCAGTGTGGAAACGGTAATGGATGTTATTCTTAATTAGATGTCTGTGTAATCTGGACTGTCACTCACCATCAATGTCAGCCTTTCTGAAGCTGTATTGAGCAGGCTGGCTTGATGTTGCTTCCAGCAGCCTTGGGTTGTGTGTGTGCGTCAGTGTAAGTGTTTTTAACAAAACACAGCACTATGTATTAATCTGCATATGTACCTCTCAAACAAGGGTATGGTGAATTCAGGTTATTATACAAAAGTACAGGCTTCTGACCAACTCTTTATAGTTAGAGAGGCTTCTGTTCCCCTTAGCATGATAACTAATGTTTACAAAGCAACCAACAGTGTTACACATGGGGCATTAACAAAATTGTGTTTTTAGCAGTGCCTGATGTGTCTTTGAGCTTGTTCCAAATTGCTTTGCAGCTTTATTCAGTGTGAGTTGGGCCTATACTGAGCATAAAAATGTGTTGCTGGAAAAGCGCAGTAGGTCAGGCAGCATCAAAAGAGCAGGAGAATCGACGTTTCGGGCTTATGCCCGAAACGTCGATTCTCCTGCTCTTTTGATGCTGCCTGACCTGCTGCGCTTTTCCAGCAACACATTTGTAAGCTCTAATCTCCAGCATCTGCAGTCCTCACTTTCTCCTATACTGAGCATGTACAGTAATGTGCCTTACATGGCAGCATCTTAACAAGAGAGAGCAGAATTAATGTTTTGATTCCAATCTGACTCTTCTATAGAGGTTATTTTGCTGTCAGATGATGAATTTTTCAAGCACTTGCAGTTTTCAATTCAGATTAGATTCCCTACAGTGTGGAAACAGGCCTTTCGGCCCAACAAGTCCACACCGACCCTCCAAAGAGTAAACCACCCAATCCCATTTCCCTCTCACTAATGCACTGAACACTACAGGCAATTTAACGGCCAATTCACCTAACCTGCACTGTGGGAGGAAACCAGAGCACCTGGAGGAAACCCACACAGACACGGGGAGAATGTGCAAACTCCACACAGACAGTCACCCAAGGCCTGAATCAAACCTGGGACCCTGGTGCTGTGAGGCAGCAGTGCTAACCACTGAGCCACTGTGCCGCCCACATCCACAGTTGCTTGCTTTCATTTTAAGGTACCTTTCTTTCTTCCTGTCATTTCTTCCAGCTTAGTCCCAAGAAGATTTCAGGAAGGTGGCAGTGGAGTAGAGCTTCTGAGCTGAGGGCTCGTCCACTCCGTCCACTCTTCTCTTTGTTTCTTTTCTTTTTTCATCTCTTGTCTCGATTTTTTTTCTTTCATTTTCTTTTACTTACCTCTTGGTAAAAAACTCAGTTGAGGTGATGACATTGGCGGTAGCAAATAGGCCCAGCAGCATGGACTCGGGTAGGCCCAGCAGTGCAGACTCAAGTAGACCGAGCACCACAGACTTGGGTAGGCCCAGCAACGTGGACTTGGGTAGGGCCAGCAGTGCAGACTCAAGTAGGCCCAACAGCATGGACTCAAGTAGGCCCAGGAGTGAACTCAGGTAGGCTCAGCAGCACACACTCAGGTAGGCCCAGCAGTGCAGATTCGAGCAGGCGCTGCAGCACGGACAAAGTAGGCCCAGCAGCATGGTCACAGGTAGGCCCAGCAGCACAGACCCAGGTAGGCCCAGCAGCACAGACTCATGGAGGCCCAGCAGTGTGGACTCAAGTAGGCCCAGCACCACACACTCAGGTAGGCCCTGCAGTGTGCACTCTGGTAGGCCCTGCAGCACATTTTTGCATAGGCCCAGCAGCGTGGACTTGAGTAGACCCTGTAGTGTGGATTCAAGTAGGCCCAGCAGCACAGACTCAATTAGGCCCTGCAGCATGGACTCGGGTTGGCCCAGCAACACAAAACCGAGTAAGCCCAGCAGCACAAAACTAAGTAGGCCCAGCAGTGTGAACTTGAGTAGGCCCTGCAGCATGGACTCAGGTAGGCCCAGTAGTGCGGATTCAAGGAGGCCCAGCAGCACAGACCTGGATAGGCCCAGCAGTGCGTACTCAGTAGGCCCAGCAGCGTGTATTCACTAAGCCCAGCAGCGTGTGCTCAGGTAGGCCCAGCAGTGCAGACATGGGTAAACCCAGCAGTACAAATCCGGGTAGGTCCAGCAGTGCAGATCTGGGTATGCTTAGCAGTGCAGAATTAGGTAGACCCAGCAGTGCATATCCGGGTATGCCCAGCAGTGCAGAATCAGGTAGGCCCAGCAGTGCAGATACGGGTAGGCCCAGCAGTGCAGACTCGGGTAAGACCAGCAGTGCAGAATCAGATAGGCCTAGCAGTACAGATTTGGGTAGACCCAGCAGTGCACATTCTGGTAGGCCCAGCAGTGCAGAATCAGGTAGGCCCAGCCGTGCAGAATCAGGTAGGCCCATGTGTGCAGAGGAATCCTGAAGAAGGGCTCATGCCCGAAACGTTGATTCTCCTGCTCCTTGGATGCTGCCTGACCTGCTGCGCTTTTCCAGCAACATATTTTCAGCTCTGACCTCCAGCATCTGCAGTCCTCACTTTCTCCATGTGTGCAGATTCAAGTACGCTCAGGAGAGCAGATTTAGGTAGGTCCAGCAGTGCAGACACAGAAAAGCCCAGCAGTGCAGACTCGGGTATGCTCAACAGTATAAACGTGTAGGACCAGCAGCATGGACTTGGGTAGGCCCAGTGTACAGACTCGAGTAGGCTCAGCAGCATGGACTCGTGTCGGCCCAGCAGCGTGGACTCAGGTAGGCCCAGCTGTGCAGACTCGAGTAGGCCCAGCAGCGTGGACTCGGGTAGGCCCAGCAGTGCAGTAAAGGAAAGGCCCAGCAGTGCAGACTCGGGTAGTCCCAGCAGCGTGGACTCGGGTAGGCCCAGCAGTGCAGACTCGAATTGGTCCAGCAGTACAGACATGAAAAGGCCAAGCAGTGCAGACTTGTGTAGGCCCTGCAGTGAAGACTCGAGTAGGCCCAGCAGCGTGGACTCGGGAAGGTCCAGCAGTGTAGACATGGAAAGGCCCAGCAGTGCAGACTCAAGTAGGCCCAGCAGTGCAGACTCGGCTAGGACCAGCAGCGTGGACTCGAGTGAGCCTGGACTTGTAGCAGCTATGTTGGAGGTGAGTTCTACTTCCTAGCATCTTCTGCATTGTTGAGGTGGTCCTAGTGCCGACTCATGGCTGCTACAGTGGAAGCAATTTTGGGTTCACGGAAATGTCTAAATCGGTGGATTCATGGAGGCGGAGGTGAGTTTGGGCCCAATACAAGACCCGGCAGCCTCAGCAACAGCTGCGTTGTCGCAGCCTCATGGTGGGGGTGGAGTCAAGTTTGGACCGGTGCAGTAATGGACAGCGTTAGTGAAGCCTAGTGAGGACTCATAGTAGCGAGGGCACCTTTGGAGCCAAGATAGTGGTGACTTTCATTCTAGCGTTGGTGGCGCAGTGAAGGGGAGTCATGCCTGGCCACCAGGGCCATGACTGAGCACTTTATAAGAAGAACTGTAAATTTGGATACTTTTTCTGTATTTCTTCATTTTTTGCCTTTATATTATTTTTCTGTGATTTGATTTATTTTTTCTGTGTTTAGAGATGGCGCCAGAGAGTGGCAGCACTATGTAAAACTATCTTTTTTAACAAAATACAAATGACAGTAAATAAATAAATCAAATAACTTTGCAAGGCAAAAATCACACACAGTAGTTTGTGCACATGTACATGCTATCCTGAATCCTCTTCACATCTCATCCTGTGCTAATTGTATAGCAACTGAGTATTTAATTAAATCATATGTTAGCCAAGAGTGCATTTTTACTCAAATATATACCAGAGGAGAAAGGTTCTGGTTGCACAGTGGTAGTGTCCTTACCTCTAAGCCACTCATTCAGGTTTACGTCCCACCTCAGAATGAGATGATCATGGAAGTGTGTCATATGTTCAAAAAAAGATTGATTAAAAAAATAAGAGCACGCTGAAACTGTGATGGTTTTGTATTGGAGGTTCATGTTTGCAATGTGTGTCTGTGAGTAAAAGCTTCTTGATTATTAGATTAGATTAGATTACATTACAGTGTGGAAACAGGCCCTTCGGCCCAACAAGTCCACACCGACCCGCCGAAGCGTAACCCACCCATACCCCTACATTTACCCCTTACCTAACACTACGGGCAATTTAGCATGGCCAATTCACCTGACCTGCACATCTTTGGACTGTGGGAGGAAACCGGAGCACCCGGAGGAAACCCACGCAGACACGGGGAGAACGTGCAAACTCCACACAGTCAGTCACCTGAGGCGGGAATTGAACCCGGGTCTCTGGCGCCCATTATGCAAAGATGGGCTTCAGATCTACCTTTTACCATTCAGCGTTCTGGCGTAGAACACACTGGAGTGCCTCAAATGCTGCTTAAAATAGTTGGGGCTCTAACTTTAGCTCATTAGTGGATCAGGACAGGACTAACCTTAGCTTATTTCTCCTCAGGTGTGGATTTTTGAGAAGGGCTGTGATCAGTTTTTACCAAATAAATGTGAGACAGGGTGTATATGGATTAATTGTTTGTGGTGATTAGATTACTTACAGTGTGGAAACAGGCCCTTTGGCCCAACAAGTCCACACCGCCCCGCCGAAGCGCAACCCACCCATACCCCTACACATCTACCCCTTACCTAACACTATGGGCAATTTAGCATGGCCAATTCACCTGACCTGCACATCTTTGGACTGTGGGAGGAAACCGGAGAAAACCCACGCAGACACGGGGAGAATATGCAAACTCCACACAGACAGTCGCCTGAGGCAGGAATTGAACCCAGGTCTCTGGCGCTGTGAGGCAGCAGTGCTAACCACTGTGCCACCATGCCGCCCAAATTAATGCTGCTCTCTTGCACTTTTCCCATAGCCCCGTATCTCAGTTTCAGGTAGGTACCCAACAAATTTTCAAAAGTTGCTATTGAATCTGCTTTCAGGCAATTCAGCATAAGTTTTTATAATACACTGCACCTAAAAATAAAATATCATCATCTCTCCTCCACCAAAGGACAAAGTCTTCAAATTTGAGCTAATTGTCAGTCAGGCTTTATTCCCAAATCAATTTCCCAACTTTGTAGTCTGTCCATGATCCTTACCTGTTTCTTTGTCAGTGAAATACCAGTGTTTCCCCCTTGTTCTGAGCTGTTGTCATCGAGGTCCCTGTTCTCCAACCCTTCCCTGTAAGCCATATTCACAATCTGCTACCCTCTAGTTCCTGTGCACTCTCTTCCAACTCTCACCTCCACCACCTTTCACTTCACCTGTCATTCTCCCCACTTGCCCCCACCTCCAGATTCCTGGGTATTCTGACATCAGTCAATCCCATTTTCAGTCCATCTCAAAGTGGAGAAGGTTGGGGGGGGGATGCTGTCTTTGTTCAGCATGAGAGAAGAGTGGGGATAATGTGACATGGCGCAACATTGGGCAACACAGTGGCTCAGTGGTTAGCACGGCTGTTTCACAGCGCTAGGGCCATAGGTTCAATACCACGCTTGGGTGACTGTTTGTGTGGAGTTTGTACATTCTCCCATGTCTGTGCATGTTTTCTCCGGGTGCTCCAGTTTCCTCCAGTAGTCCAAAGATGTGCAGGTTAGGTGGACCGGCTGTGTTAAATTGCTGGTAGTGTCCAGCAATATGCAGGCTGGGTGGATTAGCCATGGGAATGAAGGGTAACATGGATAGGGTAGGGGATGTAGGTCTGGGTGGGATGCGCTTTGGAGGGTCGGTGTGGACTCGATGGGCTAAATGGCCTGCTTACACACTGTAGGGATTCTGTTAAGCAGGGGTAACTGTGACCATAGCTGCTATTAGATGAGAACAGGGTGCGTGGGTGATACTCAGGTAAGAAATATAAAAGACAAAAGTGTCCTGAGTGATGGCTGGGGTGCTCATCCCTAATTCAGGAGGGTTCCTGTGCAATACTGGAGAACTGACAACCCTAACGCGTCGATATAAACACTGATCACCTGATTTCAGCATGATGTTATAAGTGATGCTTCTACGGCCTTTGTTCTAAAGGGAAAGCCCACCTTGAATTGGAATGAATACACAATGATTGGTTGGGTACTGTTTTTGTAGATACAGCTAATTGCCTTTACTTTCAGAGAAAAAGATCATCAATGCAAGCACAATGTCAGGAACAATTATTTATACCATGGGAAAGAGTGTCTTGGGATATGAATCAGTGTGAATTGAGCTGCCAGTGAGAGAGAGAGAGAGACACCAACAGCCAAAGCCCTTCAAACATGGCTGAGGATCAAACCCCAAGGACTTAACTGAATTAGTTAGTGAAACGCTGCCAGAAATAGTCAAAATGAATTCTTGCCACAATATCCGAAGGCCAAGAATTTAATTCAGATCTTTCTAGTTTGAGGAGGAAGCTGGGCTGCTGGGACTGTTTCCATTTGAGCAGAGAAAACTACGGAGAGAGTTAATTGAGTCTCGTTCTGAAGGCATTGCAGGAGTGAGCAAAGTCAGCAGCAAGGGGATGGACAATTTAGGTCTGTCACCGGGAAGACTGAAGAGAAAGGGGGTCAGGAGAATTTCCCTTTGCAAAGGATAGTTGGAGCATGAAACTTCTCTTTCATCACAGGGAATCTTTTAAGGGAAAGTCGAATGAAGATTTGAGGCAGTGGAGCACACGGGTTTATGGAGGAGAGTGGGACCATGAGATTTGTTCTGGATTGATCTTGCCAAGAGTTGGCACTGACACCATGAACCACACAGGCAAAAGTGAGGACTGCAGATGCTGGAAACCAGAGTTTAGATCAGAGTGGTGCTGGAAAAGCACAGCAGGTCAGGCAGCATCCGAGGAGCAGGAAAATCAACGTTTTGGGCAAAAGCTTTGCCCGAAATGATGATTTTCCTGCTCCTCAGATGCTGCCTGACCTGCTGTGCTTTTCCAGCACTGCTCTGATCTAAACCATGAACCACATAGCCCATTGCAGTTCTATTGAGTAAGTCAGGAAGATGTGAAGAACATGAAGATGCTGATGAAGAGCATTAACCTGGCTTGTCTTCTTTCAGATGTTAGTTAACCTGTTGTCTATTTCTGTTGTTATTTTGTATTTCCAGCAGTAGCATTACTCTAAATCATTTTCTCTCTACTGTTTGATCTGTCTGTTTACTCTTCAGATTACGCCAACAGTCCGGGGAGATTCCGGATTTTTCTCCTGCCATGCTATTAATTCGTACGGAGAGGACCGAGGGTTGATTCAGCTCACGGTGCAAGGTAAATTGAAATGTGACATTGTATGCTACTAGTCACCACAATCTACAGTTGATTTTGAAAGTCAAATGCTTACGTTCTGCCACACACCATTCCCAGCCTTATGGTGCAGCAGATGTTCTGACCCTTGCCCATCGTTTAATGTAGCTAACACACTTCATCAGACCCTAATCAGACAAAGAAAATCGACACTGAGCTGAATATGGAGTCATTGGAATGATCGTAATAATGAGGTTACCAGCTGGGTCTCACAGAATATGAGTTCCCTAACTGAGGCTGTTAACCTGGCCCAATCAGGGAACCCTGGCTGATAGATATGAATAGGAGTGTCTGGCACTCTGAGAGCTGCCTCTGAAGAGGCAGTACTAGAATCAAAGACCTTTCGTGTGTTAATAAAGGGTGACTCGGTGACAGGATACCAGCCTTTGTGCAGTTATTTCAGATAGATTATTAATTACCAAAAGGATGAAAGACTATTAAGAATATGCAGGAATGTAGAGGTGAGGTTAAACTTTTAGCATTAGGTTTTATTGTCATGTGCGCTCAAGTACAGAACTACAGGGGTTCAGTGAAAAGTGTGTAAAGTGATCAATCACTGGCAGCTTAAGTACAAAAACCCAAATTTAAAAAATAACATCTAAGAAACAAAAGTCAGAATTAAAAAACACAGAAATACAAAACAAAAACAGAGCCAAGGAGAAAGAGAGAGGGCTGTGAATCTAAAATTCTTATCTCCACAAGATAAGTGGGCCTCCTGCCCTAACGCTGAAAAATGTGTTGCTAGAAAAGCGCAGCAGGTCAGGCAGCATCCAAGGAGCAGGAGAATCGACGGAATGAAGGGCTTATGCCCGAAACGTCGATTCTCCTGCTCCTTGGATACTGCCTGACCTGCTGCGCTTTTCCAGCAACACATTTTTCAGCTCTGATCTCCAGCATCTGCAGTCCTCACTTTTTCCCTCCTGCCCTAAAGCCTCAAGTCTCAGTGTTCTGGCAGATCCATGCACCCTTTGCCCCCTCAGGCCCTCGGAACCCACTCCAACTGCCCCCTCAGGCCCTCGGAACCCACTCCCACTAACCCCTCAGGCACTCGGAACCCACTCCCACTGCCCCTTCAGGCCCTCGGAACCCACTGCCCCCTCAGGCCCTTGGAAGACGGTCTTCAAGCCCATTGCTCCTGCTGTCAAATCATGGAACATGCCATTCCCATCCAGTCGCTGCCATGCTTCCCGCCCTCTTACCGATGTTCTACTGAAGACGCCATTGATGGAAAAAAGATAGGAAACAGAGTAAAAGAAAGAAAAAGAGAAAGAAAGACAAGTGGACAGAAGCAGATGTGTCCCAGGCTCAGCAGCCTGAATACTGCATTGCTTCTCCACTACCATCTTGGAGCAGATCAGGCATGATCTCATTGAATGGTGGAAGCATGCTGAAAGGACCAAAGGCCTACTCTTATTCCATGTTCATATATTCATAAATAATAGATTGACTCCTCGCAGTTCTTTTCATTCCTGTCAATGATCTGATTATTGTCAGTTGGAGAGGGATGGAAGATTTTCAGTTTGGGTGGATGATCTGCAAGACCCAGGTCTTTGGATCAACCTAATAGCTCCAAATTTCAAGTTCTTGAAGAGGTCAGAGACACTGATTTCTGGAACTTTCTCCATTTCTCTGATAATACTTCACCAAGAAATCTCTTCAACTGGTTGTCTTTGAGACAAAGCTGCCACTCAGCGTGAGAGCGGGAGCGTAAAAAGAGAGTGGGAAAAATAACACTGCTTTGTTGCAAACTTCTGCATAACTGCCAACTTTCTTCCAATTCCACTTTTTAGGGCATACCAATGTTGATGTTTCTAGCTTAAATGTCCTTTTGCAACTTGTATGCCTATGGCAAAGCAGAGACAGATATCTAGAGACTATGGTTAGGTTATCATCAGGATAAAGCCCCTTCTAAAACGCATTCTTTGTTTCGCAATCAAGGGCATAAAACTGATCTTTAATCCTTTTCGTATTCTCCCCACAGTCAATTGACTTTTGTAACCTGAATTATAGAATTGTTATGGAGCAGAATTAGCCTACCATGCCTGCACTAGCATTTCAAATGAGTGCCATTACCTTGTGCCAATCTCCTGATTTTACCCCATATTCTTGCACACTATTTCTATCCAAATAATCATCCTCTTGAATAACTCAAATAAACTTGCCCCCACCACATTTCCAGGCAGTGTACACCCTAACCAAGCTTACACACACATACCTACATGCATATACACACACGCTATCACGTGCTCTCACGCACATGCATACACTCACATGCACACTCAGTCTGCCGCTCCTATATGCACAGACATTTTAAGCTTATGGGGTGAATTTATTTTTGAAGAATTACATTTTATTTTGCTCAAAAACTCCATGAATCCATGTAAAACTCTGTAAAACTATACAGAGGGTTTGTTCGTCTGACATAGCATTGGGACACAGACAGACTTTATACCTATTGTTTAAAAAGCTGAACTGTCTTGAGAATGTAATTTGAACAGAAACCAGCAAATCCCATTATAAAAAAAATTGAAGTTTTAAACTAAGATTGTTTACTGTAAGAAAGGTGGTACAGTGGCTCAGTGGGAAGCACTGCTTCCTCACAGTGCCAGGGACCTGGGTTCGCTTCCAGCCTTGGGCGACTGTCTGTGTGGATTTTGCACATTCTCTCCGTGTCTGTGGGGGTTTCCTCCCACAATCCAAAGATGTGCAGGTTAGGTGAATTACCCAGGCTAAATTGCCCATAGTGTTCAGGGATGTGTAAGCTAGGTGCATTAGTCAGGGGTAAATATAGAGTAGGGGAATGGACCTGGGTGGTTTACTCTTTGGAAGGACGGTGTGGACTTGTTGGGCTGAAGGACATGTTTGCACGCTATGGGGATTCTAATTCTAAAATAAAATCTCCATGACACTGGATTCCTTTGGCTATAAATTCTGTGAGAATGATCTTCACCTCCACATCTAGCTGATGAAGGAACTGCTCTCCGAAAGCCAGTGCTTCCGAATAAACCTGTTGGACTATAACCTGGTGTTGAAAATGTGTTGCTGGAACAGCGCAGCAGGTCAGGCAGCATCCAAGGAGCAGGAGAATCGACATTTCAGGCATGAGCCCTTCTTCAGGAAGAAGGGCTTATGCCTGAAACGTCGATTCTCCTGTTCTCTGTGCTGTTCCAGCAACACATTTTCAACACCAGGTTATAGTCCAACAGGTTTATTCGGAAGCACTAGCTTTCGGAGAGCAGTTCCTTCATCAACGCCCCTCCCCCAAGTCCCTCCTCCCTACCTTTTATCCTAACCTGCTAAACATACTTTCCTCATTCCTGAAGAAGGGCTTATGCCCGAAACGTCGATTCTCCTGTTCCTTGGATGCTGCCTGACCTGCTGCGCTTTTCCAGCAACACATTTTCAGCTCTGATCTCCAGCATCTGCAGTCCTCACTTTCTCCTCAAAGATTATAACCTTGTGTTGTGTGATTTTTAAATTTGTATACTTTAAAATGCTGTATGTTTCATTATCTGCTCTTTCCATCTGAGCTGCCACCTTCAAGTGCAAAATGTGCACCCCCACCTCCGCCCAAGGCCCGAAAGGATCCTTCCACATGCGTCAGAAATTTGCCTGTATTTCCACAAATATCATCTACTGTATCCATTGCACCCGATGTGGTCTCCTCTACATCGGGAAGTCAGGATGCCAACTTGCAGATCATTTCAGAGAACATCTCTGGGACACCCGGACCAACCAACCCCACCGTCCCATGGCTGAACACTCCAACTCCCCCTCCCACTCAACAAAGTACATGCAGGTCCTGGACCTTATCCATCACCAAACACTAACCACCCGACACCCACAGGAAGAATGCCTCATATTCCACTTGGGACTCTGCAAACACATGCTATTAATGTGGATTTCAGCAGTTTCCTCATTTCCCCTCCCCCCACCTTGTCTCAGTCAAATCCCTCGAACTCAGCACCGCCT
>NC_057721.1:69154634-69177449 GCF_004010195.1 Chiloscyllium plagiosum | reverse complement strand
AGAAGGCAGAGAGTGGTTGTACATGGAAAGTATTCTGCCTGGAGGTTAGTGTTGAGTGGGGTCCCGCAGGGCTCTGTTCTTGGGCCTCTGCTCTGTAGTTTTTATAAATGACTTGGATGAGGAGGTTGAGGAGTGGGTTAGTAAATTTGCAGATGACACAAAGGTTGGAGGTGTCGTCGATAGTATCGAGGGCTATTGCAGGCTGCAGCATGACATAGACAGGATGCAGAGCTGGGCTGAGAAATAGCAGATGGAGTTCAACCTGGATAAATGTGAAGTGATGCATTTTGGAATGTCGAAATCGAATGCTGAATATAGGATTAAAGACAGGATTCTTGGCAGTGTGGAGGAACAGAGGGATCTGGGTGTGCAAGTACATAGATCCCTCAAAGTTACCATCCAAGTGGATAGGGTTGTTAAGAAAGCATATGGTGTTTTGGCTTTCATTAACAGGGGTATTGAGTTTAAGAGCCGTGAGGTTTTGCTGCAGCTCTACAAGTCCCTGGTGAGACCACACTTGAAATATTGTGTCCAGTTCTGCTCGTCCTACTATAGGAAAGATACAGAGGCTTTGGAGAGGGTGCAAAGAAGGTTTATCAGGATGCTGCCTGGACTGGAGGGCTTGAAAGGTTGAATAAGCTTGGACTTTTCTCTCTGGAGAGAAGGGTGAAGAGAGGAGACCTAATCAAGGTGTACAAAATAATGGGAGGAATAGATAGAGTCAATAGCCAGTGACTTTTCCCCAGGGCAGGATTGACTGGTACGAGAAGTCATAGTTTGAAGATATTAGGAGGAAGGTGTAAAGGAGACATCAGAGGTAGGTTCTTTACACAGAGCTGTGAATGCATGGAATAGTTTGCCAATTGAGGTGGTGGAAGCGAAGTCATTGGGGACACTTAAGCGACTGCTGGACATGTACATGGAGAGCAGTGAGTTGAGGGGTGCATAGGTTAAGTTACTATATTTTACATTAGGATTAAGTCTCGGCCAAAGGGCCTGTTCTGTGCTGTACTTTTATATGTTCTATGTTCTATGTTCATGGATACAGCCAGAGCCATCTGCTCTTGCACCCTCTTTAGAATTTTGCCTCCTCTTTTACATTGTCTTTCAATGTTCTTCCAACCAAAATGCACATTTCATATTTCTCTACACGAATCACATCTGTTATCTATCCATCTACCCCTCAAACTTGTTAAAGTCCTTTTGGAATTCCACACTGTCTTCACATTTCTTCCAAGTTTCTGTTTACCTCAGACTTTGAAATCATCCCCTGCACACCAAATCCAGATCATAAACATATATCAAGAAAAGCAAGAGTCCTAATACCGACTCTGGAGGAGCTCCCTCTACAAATCTTCCTCCAGCTACAAAAATATCCATTGACCATAACTCTATTTCCGATCAGTCAGCCAATTTTGCCACTGTCCATAGCCAATTTTCCTCACAAATTTGTTGTGTGGCATTATATCAGACACATTCTGGAAATCCATGTAGATACCATCAACAGTGTTCGCCTCAGTGTTAGCCTTTCTGTAACTTCTTTAGAAATTCTGGCAAAGGTAGACAGGAAAGAACTTGTTCATTTAGTGGAAGGATCAATGACCAGGGGCAAAGCTTTAAGCTGAAGGGGCTAGACAATCAGAGAGGATGTGAGGAAAATCTTTTTCATCGAGAATCTACCACTCACTGCATGTAAGGATGATGGAAACAGAAATTCTTATAACATTTAAGTAGTATTTAGATGTACACTTTCAATGCCAAGGCATACAAGGCCATTGGCCAGATGATGGAAAATGGAACTAGAATATGTAGATACTTATTTTTGACTGGCACTGACTCAATGGATCAAAGAACCTTTTTCCATACTGAGCCCTCTTTGACTTTTACTTAAGCAGACACACTTTCTCCTTTAGAAATCCATGCTTACTGTTTCCAATCAACACACATTCATCAATGTTGACCACTAATTCTAGAACAAAAAAGTTGTTTCGAGAAGCTTCCCCACCATTTAGATAAGATGGCTTAAACAGCAGACAATACCCAGATCTTTTTGATCTTGCAGTTCCAAGAAATCACTAAATTTTCTTTAAACCAGCTTCACAAATCTTCCATTTCTAATTCTCAAAATCTATGAATATTAATAGAACATAGAACATTACAGCACATTCCAGCCCTTCGGCCCTCAATGTTGTGGGACTAATCTGAACCCTATCTATCCTACACTATTCCATTTTCATCCAAATGACCATTTAAATGTCCTTAAAGTTGGTGAGTCTACTACTTGGAGGCAGGGCATTCCATGCCCCTACTACTCTCGAAGTAAAGAAACTACCTCTGGCATCTCTCCATTTCTATTACACCTCCTCAGTTTAAATCTATGTCTCCTCATGCTAGCCAACACCATCTGAGGAAAAAGGCTCTCACTGTCCATCCTATCTAACGCTCTGATGATCTTATATGTCTCAATTCAGTCAATTCAGCCTTCTCTCTAACTGACAGCCTCAAGTCCTTCAGCCTTTCCTCATAAGACCATCCCTCCATACCAGACAACATCCTAGTAAATCCCCTCTGCAACCTCCCCAAACCTTCCACATCCTTCCTATAATGTGGTGACCAGAACTGTACACAAAACTCCAAATGTGGCTGCACCAGAATTTTGTACTGTTGCAACATGTCCTTGTGGCTCCGAAACTCGATCTGTCGACCAATAAAAGCTAACACACCGTACGCCTTCTTAACAAATATCAACCAGGGTGGCAACTTTCAGGGATCTAAGTACGTGGACACCGAGATCTCTCTGCTCATCTATACTACCAAGAATCTTATCATTAGCCCATTACTCTGCAAGCCTGTTGCTCCTACCAAAGTGAATCATCTCACACCTTTCTGCATTAAACTCTATTTGCCACCTCTCAGCCCGGCTCTGCAGCTTATCTATGTCCCTCTGTAACCTGCAACCTCCTTCAGCATTATCCACAACTCCACCGACCTTAATGTAATTCGCAAATTTACAACCCATCCTTCCACACCCTCATCCAGGCCATTTATAAAAATGACAAACAGGAGTGGACCCAAAACAAATCCTTGAGGTACATCACTAGTAACTGAACTCTAAGATGAATATTTCCCATTAACCACCACCCTCTATCTTTTTTCAGCTAGGCAATTTCTGATCCAAACTGCTAACTCATCTTCGATCCCATGCTTCTGTATTTAGTGCAATAGCCTACCGTGGGGAACCTTATAAAACACCTTACAGAAATCCAGATGCACCACATCAACCGCTTTACCTTCACCTACCTGTTTGGCCACCTTCTCAAAGCACTCAATAAGGTTTGTGAGGTATGACCGATCCTTCACAAAGCCATGTTGACTATTCCTAATCAATTTATTCCTTTCTAGATTATTATAAACTCTATCTATTATAACCTTTTCCAACACTTTGCCCACAATTGAAGTAAGGCTCACTGGTCTATAATTTCCAGAGTTGTCTCTACTCCCCTTCTTAAACAAGGGGACAACATTTGCTATTCTCCAGTCTTCCTGTATTTCTGTAGACAATGATGACGTAAAGATGAAAGCCAAAGCCTCTGCATTCTCTTCCTTGGTTTCCCAGAGAATCCTAGGATAAATCCCATCTGGACCCAGGTAACTTATCACTTTTCACACTTTCTAGAATTGCTAACACCTCCTCCTTCTGAACCTCATCCTATCTAGTCTAGTAGCCTCTACCTCAGTATTCTCCTTGACAACATTGTCTTTTTCCAATGTGAATAACGGAGATAAATATACATTTAGCCCTTCTCCTTTCTCCTTGGACTCCACACACAACTTCCCACTACTTTCTATGATTGACTTAATCTTACCCTAGTTATTCTTTTATTCCAGATATACCTATAGAAAGCTTTAAGGTTTCTCATGTCCCCTCCTGGCTCTTCTTAGCTCTCTCTTTAGGTCTTTCCTGGCTAAATTGTAACTCTCAAGCACCCTAACTGAGCCTTCACATCTCATCCTAACATAAACCTTGTCCTTTCTCTTGACATGAGATTCAACTTCTTTAGTAAATCACGGTTCCATCACCCGACCACTTCCTCCCTGCCTGATAGGTCATATTTATCAAAGACATGCAGTAGCTGTCCCTTGAATAAGCTGCGCATTTCAATTGTGCCCATCCCCTGCAGTTTCCTCCTCCATCTTGTGCACCCTAAATCTTGCCTAATCATATCATAATTGTTGTTACCCCAGCTGTAACTGTTGCGCTGTGGTATATACCTCTCCCTTTCAATCACTAAAGTAAACATAATCAAATTGTGGTCGTATTACCAAAGTGCTCACCTACCTCCAAATCTAACACCTGGCCAGGTTCATTACCCAGTACCAAATCTAATGTGACCTCACCCCTTGTTAGCCTGTCTACATACTGTGCCAGGAAATCCTCCTGCACACATTGGACAAAAACTGACCCATCTAAAGTACTGGAACTATAATATTTCCAGTCAATATTTGGAAAACTAAAGTCCCACATAACAACTACCCTGTTACTCTCGCTCCTATCCAGAATCATCTTTGCTAACCTTTCCTCTACATCTCTGGAACTATTTGGAGGCCAATAGAAAACTCCCAACAGGGTAACCTCGCCTTTCTTATTTCTAACCTCAGCTCATACAACCTCAGTAGACAAGTCCTCAAAAGTCCTTTCTGCTACCATAATACTATCCTTGAATTGTTATGTACCATAACAATGCCACATCTTCCACCTCACAATTTGAGCCACATTCACAGCCCAAATGATGATCTTAAATTGGCTGCAAGTGTCACAAATTTCCTTTAATGTCTAAGTGGTTAGGACTGGAATGCACTGACTGAGAATGTGATTGAGGCAGATTCAATCATAGCTTTCAAAAAGTTGTTAGATTGAAGACAAAAGTACCACAAGGTGAAGGAGTGGGATAGCTGGCTGTTCGTGCAGAGAGTGGACATGTACACAACAGGCCAGATGATCTCCTCTGTGCTTTAACCATCCTACAGTTGTATAAAACATCTCAAACTGTATAATCAATTAAGAATTGATGCTCAGCAATGAAGGAGATGTTAGAACAAAACACTGAAAGTTTGGATGATGAGAGAGGCTTTAAAGTCCATATTGAAGCAAGAGAGACAGAGATAGTTGACATAACCCCACGGAGCCCAGTATTCCGTCACCAAGTCATCCTTTGTTTCCATGTGAGAGTCCTTGACTTTA
This sequence comes from Chiloscyllium plagiosum, assembly GCF_004010195.1. NCBI lineage: Eukaryota > Metazoa > Chordata > Chondrichthyes > Orectolobiformes > Hemiscylliidae > Chiloscyllium > Chiloscyllium plagiosum. The sequence continues at coordinate 69,172,207 of NC_057721.1, read as the reverse complement.
GTACTGCCTCATTTAGAGTCAAGTCAGTATCTGTTTTTATACATCAGCCACAATTCCCTTATTGGGTCAGATTAATTTGCCCAATCAGTGAACGCATTCTCCACAAGGTCCAGCTGACTGAACACGTTACAATTGCTACAATGATGAGATCTGAGGAAGGAGTTCCAGAATACAGCTCCTGAACAATTGACTGCAGAGATGGGGTGAAGTGGGGAATGCAGAAAAGGCCAGTGTTAAACCCCTGCAATTACCTCCATGAGTGCATTGCAGGTCTACCAATAGTGCATGGACTGCAAGAGTTCAAGAAAGGAGCTCACGGCCACCTTTTAAAGGACAACTGGGGATGGCAAACAAATATTGGCCCAAGCACTGACGCCGACACCTTACAAATGAATTAATAAAAATAAATGCATCTAATTGTAGCGATTACAGAGGTGGGGAGGGGGTAAGGCCATGGAGGGGTAGATCAGCAAGGCAATAGTGTGTGTTTGGTGCCAGATCAGATTGGCGATAACAGAGATGTTTAGTCCTGGAATGGTGCAAGGTGGGAGTGTAATCGCTTTAGTTAATAATTGAGTCTAAAGGTATGAAGGTTTGGATGAGATGGTTTCAGCAGCAGATGAGCTTGGTGGGGCAGAAGACTCATGCTGTTTCAGAGTTTGAAGTCGGCAGTCTTTGTCATAGCAAAGAAGTTCATCGCAGGGTCAAATGGATGAAGCAATTCCAAATGGTCTGTCTTATATTGGATTGGAAAGAGGACATAATAGTTGACAAGTGAATAAAGATTCTTTTGTGTGATAATGACAAATACTTTGATCTTCTCAATTCTCATGCCAGAGGACATTATTTTCATGTACTTGTACTTGAGATACACACATTTTGCTAAATGTTATTTGTTCATTTCTAATAAAGATTTGAGGACCTTTCATGGAGATGACTACTCAATACAGCCTGGTGTCAATAATTTGCCATGAAACATTTAATGTTAGGTGACTTCACTTTTTAATTCTGTACTTTTTTTTTTCATGTTGCAGAGCCTCCAGATCCTCCTGAAATTGAGATTCGTGAAGTGAGAGCACGGAGCATCGCTTTGAGGTGGAGCATGGGTTTTGATGGGAACAGTCCCATCACTGGCTTTGACATTGAGTGCAAAAACAAGTCAGGTGAGTTCCAGAAACTGGAGGACCAATCTTCAACCCCATGGTGTAATAATGGGGGCAAAGGTGTTTTTAATTCTCAGACCCCTCTGCATGGCCTTTCAAGCATATCCATTTGGAGGTCTTTCTGGCAACAGGTAGCAGCAAACGCTCAGGGAGTAGAAGGCCTAGACTTGGCTTTCATGAAAGAAGTTTTGGCTTCGGAGTGTTGGCGTTTGCAGTTGGGACTTGGGGAGTTGGGAGTGAGAAGAGCATGAGGGGCAGGATGTGGATGAAGGGAAAGACAGGGAAAGACAGGGCCAGCATGCATTTTTTTTTTCTGTACTGATTGGAAGAGCAAGGACCAAGGAAACAGAAATAGAAGTAAATTCATTTTTCTGGTTTTCTCGCTCTTACTTTCTGTTTTAATCTCTGCCCCTTCCCTACATTTGCTACGAAATTGATGACTTTTCCAATCAAGAGTTGAGTTAAAATTGTCTCAATGAAATCATTAGATATCCATTTCCTTATTTGAAGAAAGACCTTTGGCCATCAAATGGCATCCCTGCCACTTGTTTAAAATGATGGGTTAAAGTTAGAACTCACATGTGTGCCAAAAGGATCAGTGCTAGTTCCATTGCTTTTCATCATTCATATAAATGATTTGGACGTGAGCACAAGAGATATAGTTGGACACAAAAATTGGAGGTGTAGTGGATAGCAAAGAAGGTACCTCAGAGTACAACGGGATCTTGATCAGATGGGCCAATGGGCTGAGGAGTGGCAGATAGAGATAATTTAGATAAATGTGAGGTGTTACATTTTGGAAAAGCAAATCAGAGCAGGACTTATACACTTAGTGATAAGGTCCTAGGGAGTGTTGCTGAACAAAGAGACCTTGGTGTGTAGGTTTATAGATCCTTGAAAGTAGAGTCGCAAGTAGATAGGATAGTGAAGAAGGCATTTATATTGTGTGCAATTCTGGTCTCCTTCCTATCGGAAAGATGATGTGAAACCTGAAAGGGTTTAGAAAAGATTTACAAGGATGTTGCCAGGGTTGGAGGATTTGGGCGATAGGGAGAGGCTGAATATGCTGGGCTGTTTTCTCTGGAGCATCGGAGGCTAAGGGGTGACCTTATAGAGGTTTATAAAATTATGAGGGGCATGGGTAGGTTAAGTAGACAAGGTCTTTTCCCTGGGATGGGGGAGTCTCGAACTAGAGGGCATATGTTTAGGGTGAGAGGGGAAAGATATAAAAGGGATCTAAGGGACAACTTTTTCGGACAGAGGGTGGTGCTTTTATGGAATAAGCTGTCAGAAGAAGTGGTGGAGGCTGGTACAATTACAGAATTTAAAAGGTATCTGGATGGGTATATGAGTAGGAAGGCTTTAGAGGGATATGGGCCAAGTGCTGGCAAATGGGACTGGATTAGGTTAGGATAGCTGATCGGCATGGATGAGTTGGAGCAAAGGGTCTGTTTCCATGCTGTACATCTCTCTGACTCTCCATGAAGGTGCCAGGATTGGACAGAGAGGGAGCAACTGATGGGGAATGGGCTATATTGGCTGATTTAGCTCCCTATCCAATAGCGTGAACAAAAGAGATTTTCATTGTTCCCAGCAATAGGAAATTCTGAAAATTGATGTCTCACTGCATATCTTTTGCATCCATCGCCTTGCACATTAATAAGAGCAGAAGAACTAGGTGCAGGAGTAGGCCATCTGGTCCATCGAGCCTGCTCCGCCATTCAGATAATATGATGGCTGCTCTTTTCATGGCCTCAGCTCCACTTACCCGCCCTCTCACCAAAACCCTTAATTCCTTTACTGTTCAAAACATTATCTATCTTAGCTTCAAAAACAATCAATGAGGAAGCCTCAACTCCCTAACTGGGCAGGGAAATCCATAGATTCGCAACCCTCTGGTGAAGATGTTCTTTCTCATTCAGTCCTAAATCTGCTCCCCCTAATTTTGAGGCTACGCCCTCTTGTTCTAGTTTCACCTGCCAATGGAAACATCATCTCTGCTTCTATCTTATGTATTCCCTTCATAATTTCATATATTTCTATAAGATCCCCCCTTATTCTTCTGAATTCCAATGAATATAATCCCAGTCTACTCAGTCTTTCCTCATAAGTCAACTTTCTCAACTCCGGAACCTAGTGAACTTCCTCTGCACCTCCCCTAGTGCCAGTACATCCTTTCTTCAGTAAGGAGACCAAAACTGCACACAGTACTCTAGGTGTGGCCTCACTAGCACCCTATACAGCTGCAACATAACCTCTCTGTTTTTAAACTCAATCTCTTTAGCAATGAAGGACAAAATTCCATTTGCCTTCCTAATTACCTGTTGTACCTGCAGACCAACCTTCTGTGATTCAAGCACAAGGACACCCAGGCCCCTCTGCACAGCAGCATGCTGCAACTTTTTACCATTCAAGTAATAGTCCTTTTTACTGTTATTCCTACCAAAATGGATGACTTCACATTTATGTGTATTCCATCTGCCAGACCTTTACCTACTCACTTAAGCTATCTATGAACCTTTGCAAAGTTTCACAGTCCTCTGCACACTTTGCTCTACCACTCAAACTCTACCACTTCTGCAGACTGACGCACTACACGTGGTCACCAACTCCAAATCAACTATGTAAATTGTGAATAACTGCATCCTAACCCTGATCCCTGAGGCACACCACTAGTCACTGACTGCCAACTGGAATAGTACTCATTTATTCCCATCTTTGCTTCCTTTTGGTTAACCTATCCTCTCTCCATTACTAATATAATGCCCGCAACACCTTGTATCTATATCTTATGCAGCAGCCTTTTGTGCAGCACCTTGTCGAATACCTTTTGGAAATCTAGGTGCGCCAATTCTACTGGGTCCCTGTTCTCCACCGTGTTTGTAAGGTCTTCATGGAATTCCAGTAGATTAGTTAAGCATGATCTGCCCTTCATGAGCCCATGCTGCGTCTGCCCAACAGGCCAATTTCTATCTCGATGCATTGCTATTTCTTCCTTGATAATAGACTCAAGCATTTTCCCCTCTACAGAAGTTAAGCTAACCAGTCTATAATTCCCCATCTTTTGTGTACCTCACGTTTTATACATTGACGTTACATTTGCTGTTTTCAAATCTGCTGGAACTGTCCCAGAGCCGAGTGAATTTTGGAAAATTACCACAAGTGCATTCGCTATTTCTCCACACCATCTCTTTCAGCACCCTGAGATGCATTCCATCAGGGCCAGGAGACCTGTTTACCCTTTGCTCCATTAGCTTGTCCAACACTACCTCTTTTGTGATAATGATTGGTTCCAGGTCCCCACCCATCTTCGTCTCTTTGTCAATTACTGGCATGTTATTCATGTCCTCCACTGTGAAGATTGACCCAAAATACCTATTTAATGTCTCAGCCATTTCCTCATATACCATTACTGAATCCCCCTTTTCATTCCCTAAAGGACCAATGTTTACTTTCACCACTCTTTTTGTTTTATATATTTATAGAAACTTTTGCTATCCATCTTTGTATTCTGAGCTAGTGGTGAGTGTTGCTAACATTCTGTTGTTTTTAGCTAAGATTAGACTGTTACTTCACTTCCACCTTCACACCCTGGCAGACTCCAGTAAACATCGTGCAGTAACAGGACGTACTGAACATGTCCTGCAAGGGTTTACCAGCAACAGAAGCTAAGCAAGTTCACACTGCCTACAAAAATCCTTAACTAGAGTTTGACAATTTGACAAAACCCTTTGATCAAACACATAGCCGTTCCTCCTGGCGAATGAATTTGCGGGTTGTCAGAGATTTTCTTCCTATATTCAACAGTAGCTTTGTTAATTTTAATATTTAATAATATGGCACGGCATCATGTCGACTTTTACTGTCCTCAACGCCAGCACTCTCTCATCTGGAAAAGAATTTGGATGTACAACAAATCAATTCCATTGGGGATGGGGGTTGCTTCAGATAGTTCATAGAAACATAGGGAAAAGGAGTAGGAGTAGGATATTTCAGCCATTTGAACCTACTCTGCTATTCAACATGGTCATGGGCTGATCATGCATCTCAGTCCCCTGTTCCTGCTTTCTCCCTGCTACCCTTTGATCCCTTTAGCCCTAAGAACAATATTCTAATTGCCAGCCTGACTGTTAAACAGGGGAAATGGCTTCATTGAATTAGCAATAATGCAGATCTTCAAAGCAAATTGAGAAAAAAAAATCATAAGATGTCAGAGCAGAGATAGACCATTCAGCTCAATGGGTCTGCTCTGCCATTCAATGAGGTCATGGCTGATCTGGTAACCCTCAACCTCACTTGTCTGTTTTCTCCCAACAACCCTATATTCCCTTACTGACGAACTGATACTTCCATTCTCAGCGCTGCACTTCGAAAATGATCTTTTTTAATGATCTGAGGGAGGCAAACGTGTCGTAATGGTGGTCTCATTTCATTCTTTTAAATCTATAACTTTATTGCTCGTATTTGTATAATGTTCCATTTGAAAGTACATGGTGTCATTGATTATTCAGTGGGTTTTTTTTAGGCTGTTAATGCCCTGAGGCTGTAAATACTTGGTGTCAGTTACATTAACCTTATGAATATTATAAAACCCAAGGGCTAATGTAACAGAAGTTGTGTGTTAGCTGCCTTCAGAAGCAATGTTTAGCAATTCAGGTATCACACAGTCATTATAAAGTGACATCTTTCCTGCAGTTTGTGCAAAAGTGTGCTATGTGCTGGTTAATTGGAACAGACTTAATGGCAGATGGCTTTTAAAAACATTTTTATTTTGCTTCTTCTTTTATGTCGGCCTGGATTTTGATGTAGATTTAATATTTGAGGCTAACAGTGTTCAGTTTTCTTGTAAGAGAAATCTGAGATCCACCTCTGGCATTTGCATCTGTGCAGTTCTATGTGAAATCTAGGACTTGCTCTCAGAGATACCCTGCTTCTCAAAAGGGTGTACTGTTGGAGCCCCTGAGGATAGTGTCAACACAGAAATCACTGTAGTGATGTGAACATAGCATGATTATGATTAGTCTAACATTAAAAATATCAGGAAATGTTATGACTGATGAATTCAGAAATACATGATATTTAATAAATGGCAAATACTATTAAATATCATCTCTGGCCCTGAAAATTTATTTTATGCATATGGAGTGTCAGAAAGAACCTATGGATTTTTAAAAAGAAAATTTAAAAATTATTTTACATTTTCTGTTTTTCTATTATTTTCTTTCTTAAACACATCTGTATTGCCCATCTCTATTTTGTCCCCTGCATAATGACTGCATCTGGAGTGCTGTTCAGTTTTCATCTCCTGAATTGAAGAAAGACTTACTTACATTAGAAGCCATTCAGAGAAAGTGAACTTGACTGATTCCGAGAAGGAAGGGCTATCTTCAGAGCATTAGTCGGACAGATTAGGCCTGTATACTTTGGAATCTAGAAGAATAAGACGTAAGCTTTTAAAGCTTGTAAGGTTGCAATAGGGACTGTTAGAGCAGATAATGAGAGAATGTTTCCTCTAGAGGATAAAGTTTAAAGGTAAGGGCTCTATCATTTAAGATGGGGGTGAGGGGGAATTTTTTTCTCTCAGTGAGTTGTGAACAAGTGAAGTTGTGTCCCTCAGATTGTGGTGAAGGCAAGGTCATCAAACTCAGTCTGGATTAGATAGATTGACATTGGAGTGAGGTGAAATTGGGTACTGCAGATGCTGGAGATTAGAGTCAAGATTTGAGTGGTGCTGGAAAAGCACAGCAGGGCAGGCAGCATCCGTGGAGCAAGAAAGTTGGCGTGTCTGGTAAAGGTCCTTCATAATTGACACAGGAGTTAAAGAATGTAGGGAGTAGACAGGAAAGTGGAGTTGAGGGCATGACCGGGCCAGCCATGATTTCACCAAATGGCTGAGCAAGATCAAGGAAAGGAAGGGCCACTTTCTGCTCCTACTTCATATGTTTGTGTGTGAGGAGAGATTTTCCGATGCTCCTTCCCAAAATTGCCGGCTGTGCCCAGGATCAGGTAGATGATTAGTAGGAAGGTCTACCGACAAAGTTGTGATAGGTTTCTAATCAGCTATCCCTGAGATTAACAGTGAAAGCTGCTCCTTCATCACTGAGGGAAACATCAGGACCATTAAACATATTCCTCTCCTGTAGTGAGTTTGCTCTGTTATGATACCCCATTGCAGCACCTAGCAGTTCTGCTCCTTACATTGATTCTAATCTGTGAGCCCCACCAACCCCTACCCTGGGTTTTCTGACATTAAAATGCCCCCATTGACTGAAACTTTAACTTGTTCTTGAACTGAGATCAATCTTCAGGAAAGGCTGTTTCCCATGCTTGTAACAGCTCCCCCACACTGGGCAAAGTACTGAGGTTTGTCCCCATTTTGACACATCTGAAACATCAGTTCACATTTAGCTCTGGTTGGGTGGGAAATATCTTTTTACTACCAACAAAGAATCCCTGTAAAAGTGGATGTCAGTCTACAGCACAGCATTCCCAGACACTTAGGAAGAAGTGATCAATCATGCTCAGGCCACTCAGAAACATTCACACATGCATGATGAAGGAGCTGACAATGTTGAGGTGTGACAGATTGGCAGGAGCAGTGTTCAGGGAGCTTCCTCCTGTGCTGCCCTTCACATGGAAAAATGTGATTTTAACTGAAGCCATCCATTGGGATTGGGGTGGGTTAGGTGACCATTGACGTTAATGTTGTGCGAAATTGGGCACAGGAACAAAATGAGCTAAATCCACCTTTATCTGTCTGATAATTAAGTCTGAAGTCAGGAATATGATGATGACCCTTAATTATATTTTAAGAAATTATCTGTTTGCCAGTAGTGGCATCCATTTTGATGTGCCCCATATTTAATGAAATGAAGCCAATATTAGATCATCATTAAAGATCTTTATCTTTCAACGGAATTCATTCTGTGTCCCACAGATTCCTGGGATGCAGTACAAAGGACAAAAGATGTCTCACCTCAGTTGAACCAGGCTACAATCATCGACCTGCACCCTTCTTCCACCTACAACATCCGTATGTATGCCAAAAACCGCATTGGGAAAAGTGAGGCCAGCAATGAGCTCACCATCACCACAGATGAAGCAGGTAAAAGGTCACAGGTCAAGGGTTGAACAGGTTGAGCCATCTTTGGCTTTCATCGTCTCAGTTAGTGGATAAAAACTCAGGGCAAGTGGAGGGACAGAGAATGAAACATCTTGGAAAATTCTCGCTGATCCCATAATGATCCCTGAACCCCAATCCAGGAGGTGACTCTGATGCTGACAACAAAAGTCAGAGAGTTAGAGAGGTCTACAGCCCAGAAAAAGTTGCTTCAGTTCATCAAGTCTGTACCAGTCAAAGACAAGCCCCTCACTATTCTAATCCCATTTTGCAGTACTTGGCTCGTAGCCTTCTCTGCCTTAGCTCTGCAAGTATATGTATAAATACTCCTGAAATGTAAAATGAGGGTTTCTGTCTTTACCACATGTTGAGGCAGTGAGTTCCAGATTCCTACCACCTTTGGGTGAAAGTGCTTTTCCTCACATCCCTCCCTAAAATCCATGCCCCTGGTGATTGATCCCTCCAACAAAGGGAAAGGTTCCTTGGCTATCCAATTCTACTCTATCCTATTCTGTGCGCATCATAATTTTATACTTCACAATCATGTGCCACCTCAGTCTCCTCTCAAAGGAAGTCAGTCTCAGTCTATCCAATCTCTCTTTAGTCGTCAATCCTGTGCTTTGCTACCTTCCACAAAACTGACAATGCCATTAGACATGTCATATTTATGTTGAAGTTACTCTCAAGACTGCTCTACTTTCTACATCTTTCTGTCTCTCTCTCTCTCTCTCCATTCTTACTCCAAATGATACGACACTGGTGGCAACACCTTGTATTTAACTGCAGGAACCTATAATGATAACACATTGAGGATCTGTCAGCCTAATGTTCACCCGCTCCCAGCTACATATTGGGTATCTAATTTTACTGTCTGTGTGTGTGCATCTCCTCGACTTTGTGCAGAGAGAGTCTTGCTCTTGAATCAATCAATGATGGTGCAGTGAGACTCCATGAATCAATCTGATTGAACATTATCACAGTGATTGAAGAGGAGTCCAATCATACTGAAAAGGCTGTGCACTGACGTCATGCTGTGAACCATCAGCCTTCCTTGCTGATTGATCTACAGAGTAATAAAGAATGAGACTTAACTTGGTTGTGGGGTGGGGGGGGAGGGAGCTGGGATGTTTCTATCCTGTTTCTACTACCAAGATTACATTTACTTGAACAAAAAAGCACTTTCAGCGCCTGTTAGGTATGACCTTGAGATAGTTTTCTTCACACTGACAATACCAGATTTAAGAAGGGATTAGTCATTTGAAAATGACAGGAGTAAGGGATGGAGGAAGAAGAGCTGTAAACATACGATAAAGAACATTTGATATGCTTTACTTTTCTAATTTTCTGTATTCTTAGATATGAAAGAGCTCTAGTTAAACCCAAATGCATTTTCCCCAGTTATCAACAATTTGCAATTACTGATTTGCTCCATTTTGGTCAGACTGGCATTTATTGCCTTGAGAAAGGTAATGGTGAGTTTCCTTCTCGAATCTCTATAGTCATTAAAGGTACTCTTGCAATCATTTTTAAAAATTTAATATCATTTGATCCAATGGAATGACTTATCAGGCCATTTCAGGATACGTTTAAGTGTCAGTCAGCTTGCTGTGGGACTGGAATCACGTATGAGGCAATAAGTGAACCAGTTGCGTTTTTACAACAACCCAACTTTCTCTCGATCACTTTTACTAATTAGTTGATCACCTTGAAATTAGTCAATTCTCCAGGTCACTTCTTCTGGAGAAAATTGATGGTGATCAGCATTGGAAAAAAAAGGATAATTTCGAGCCTCCCATTGTAAACCAGAGGTCTAAATATGTGTCGTTTCCATTTTTTTTTTTGAAATTTTATCAAGGGATACTTTTCAGGAGTTTCTTTATCATTCTTACTAACTCATTTATTCAGTGATGCAGTCATATGTGAATAACACCTAATGCATTTTAGTTGACAGATAGAATATTGGGCTCACACTGAAACAGAATTAGAATTTATTGACATCTTCAATAATGATCAACTTTCCATTAAAATAAAACCATAACAAATAAGTAAAATACTAATTACCTGGAAACCGGAGTGTTTTAATTGGTAGAAGACAATTAGCGTAAGTTAACAATTTTCTTTCAAATAAGTGACACATCCAAAAGACCATCATCCAAATCATACCTCCCACAGGCTTGTGAGATCACAGCTTACATCGCACATACACAAAGCTGGAACAATTCGGGTTGTATTTATTGCTGTTTTCACTACATCTCAGATTTAAATTTAACAATTGGCACAGAAGGCAGGTCCTTTTAGGTGATGCAGGCTATGACAGGATGTATGGCAGATTTGGGTGACATGTGCAGTGATGCCCATCTATCGAGGTCATCTCGCTGCATCTTTTCTGATTTACACAAGCAGCACGGGAGATTCTCACTAGGAGATGCTAACTGATGGATATGAATGCTGGTTCAATGCCTTGTTAATGGCATAACCTGCCTCATTATTAATCAGCTTTCTATCTTACCAAACTCACCAAACATAATGATGGGAAAAAAACTTGACAAAGAAATCAAAGCAAGCCACTTGCTTTGAACAACCTTCATGTTAGAAACTGAGTACGAACATCTCAGGGTATACTCCATGGGCACCAGTCACATGCACACTGAAATAACATCATAACTCACCCTTTATTTCCAAGTATATAGTACGTGACACTGATCTAGCTAGTGCACGGCTGGATCCTAGAGTGAGCAGAACCGCTGACACTTCTGTTTTTTTTGTTTTTTTTTAAAGTGCACGAATCTTTATTCAATTTCCACGACCAGGAAGAAAGGAAAACACCCGGGTGGCCAGTGACAAACATTGCCCTTCATATCAAAGGGCAGTGCTGTGTGATCAAAACAGTGAGGGGGAGGGTAGGGACTAAATCAAAATAGAGTTGGAGGGAGAAATGATGCACTCCACTCCCTGCGGCGCCCACCTCTCCCTGAACAACTCCAGGGTGTTGGTGGACACCGCGTGCTCCTTCTCCAAGGACACCCGGGCTCTAACGTAACCGTGGAAGACCACTTCAGTTTTTTTTTCTCTTTCTTTTTTTTTTGCTTTTTTTTAATTTCCCAGCACCCATGGTGTGTGTGTGCGCGTGGGAGACACAGTGAAAGACACAAGGTGCACGAATCTTTATTAAGTTTCCACCACCAGGAAGAAAGGAAACACCCGAGTGTCCAGTGATAAGCAGTGCCCTTCTCATCAAAGGGCAGTGCTGTGTGATCAAAAACAGTGAAGGGGAGGGTAGGGACTAAATCAAAATAGAATTGGAGGGAGAAATGATGCACTCCACTCCCTGCGGCGCCCACCTCTCCCTGAACAACTCCAGGGTGTTGGTGGACACCGCGTGCTCCTTCTCCAAGGACACCCGGGCTCTAACGTAACCGCGGAAGACCACTTCTGTTTATCTTTTTTTTTGTTTTTTTTTCTTTTCTTTTTTTTATAGGAAAACACCCGGGTGGCCAGTGACAAACACTGCCCTTCTGATCTCCTAGTTATTTTGTTTTTCTTGTGAGACACAGTGAAAGACACAAAGTGCCCAAATCTTTATTCAATTTCCACCACCAGGAAGATAGAAAAACACCCGGGTGGCCAGTGACAAGCACTGCCCTTCACATCAGAGGGCAATACTGTGTGATCAAAACAGTGAAGGGGAGGGTAGGGACTAAATCAAAATAGAATTGGAGGGAGAAATGATGCACTCCACTCCCTGCGGCGCCCACCTCTCCCTGAACAACTCCAGGGTGTTGGTGGACACCGCGTGCTCCTTCTCTAAGGACACCCGGGCTCTAACGTAACCGCAGAAGACCACTTCTGTTTATTTTTTTGTGTGTGTGTGTGCAGGTGGGAGACACAGTGAAAGACACAAAGTGCACGAGTCTTTATTCAATTTCCACCACCAGGAAGATAGGAAACACCCGGGTGGCCAGTGACAAACACTGCCCTTCACATCAAAGGGCAGTGCTGTGTGATCAAAACAGTGAAGGGGAGGGTAGGGACTAAATCAAAATAGAGTTGGAGGGAGAAATGATGCACTCCACTCCCTGCGGCGCCCACCTCTGCCTGAACCACTCCAGGGTGTTGGTGGACACCGCGTGCTCCTTCTCCAAGAACACCCGGGCTCTAACGTAACCGCGGAAGACCACTTCTGTTTATTTTTCTTTTTGTTTTTTTTTTGTTTTTACTTTTTTTTTGCAGTCTATTTTTGCTAAATTGTTTTTTTTATTATTTATTAACCCCCACACTACCACCTAAGTGCGGTAGTGCTTATTATATTTTTTTTTCCCCAGCACTCATGGTGTGTGTGTGCGCAGGTGTGAGACACAATCAAAATAGAATTGGAGGGAGAAATGATGCACTCCACTCCCTGCGGCGCCCACCCCTCCCTGAACTCCTCCAGGGTGTTGGTGGACACCGCATGCTCCTTCTCCAAGGACACCCGGGCCCTAACGTAACTGCGGAAGACCACTTCTGTTTATTTATTTCTTTTTTTTTCTTTTTTTTTCTAAACACCCGGGTGGCCAGTGACAAACACTGCCCTTCACATCAAAGGGCAGTATGCTCCCCTTTTTTTTTTCTTTCTTTTTTTTTTCTTGAAAACACCCAGGTGGCCAGCAACTCTTATTTTTATTTTTTATTTTTTTATTTTTTTTTATTTTTTTTTTCTTCTTTTAAATTTAACCCCCACACTACCACCTAAGTGCGGTAGTGCTTATTTTTTCCCCCAGCACCCATGGTGTGTGTGTGCAGGTGTTTTTTTTTCAAATTCCACCACCAGGAATATAGGAAAACACCCGGGTGGCCAGTGACAAACACTGCCCTTCACATCAAGGGACAGTGCTGTGTGATCAAAACAGTGAAGGGGAGGGTAGGGACTAAATCAAAATAGAACATCTCTTGTTTATTTTTTTTTAACCCCCACACTACCACCTAAGTGCGGTAGTGCTTATTTTTTTCCCCAGCACCCATGGTGTGTGTGCAGGTGTGAGACAACCACTTCTGTTTATTTATTTATTTATTTATTTTTTTTTAGCACTGCCGGTGCGCTGCAGGAGAATCCCTCCCCTCCAAGGGCCAGTGCCTCTTCGCCAGAGAGACCGGGGGGGATTTTTTTTTTTATACAAAATCTCCTGTTTTTATTTTTTTAAATCTCCTGATTTTTTTTTTATTTTAACCCCCACACTACCACCTAAGTGCAGTAGTGCTTATTTTTTCAAGGACACCCGGGCTCTAACGTAACCGCGGAAGACCACTTCTGTTTATTTTTTTTTGTTTATATTTTTTTTTTCTCCTGTTTATTTTTTTTTAGGAGGTCCCTGTTTTTTTTATTTTTTCTCTCTTTTTCCTTTTCTTTTTTAACCCCACACTACCACCTAAGTGCGGTAGTGCTTATTTTATCCCCAGCACCCATGGTGTGTGTGTGCAGGTGTGAGACACAGTGAAAGACACAAAGTGCACAAATCTTTATTCAATTTCCACCACCAGGAAGATAGGAAAACACCCAGGTGGCCAGTGACAAACACTGCCCTTCACATCAAAGGGCAGTGCTGTGTGATCAAAACAGTGAAGGGGAGGGGAGGGACTAAATCAAAATAGAATTGGAGGGAGAAATGATGCACTCCACTCCCTGCGGCGCCCACCCCTCCCTGAACAACTCCAGGGTGTTGGTGGACACCGCGTGCTCCTTCTCCAAGGACACCCGGGCTCTAACGTAACCGCGGAAGACCACTTCTGTTTATTTTTTTTTTTTTTCCAATTCATATAGCATTTATTCAGTCTTGAGGCTCAACAGATTGGAGTGATACCAGTTAATTTGAGTTCACAAAACACATCTTCAGTTTACAGAAGCCAACCTTGACATCCTGCAGGAGGACCCTGCCTCCACATTTATTCTGGAATTCCATCAGTTTCTCAGTGTGTTCCCATTCTTCATGGGACTGCTCCCTAAAAGAACTCAGCAAAGTGACGCAGGGCAACATCATCCCGGTCAAAGTAAGAGGAGGACATGGAGAGGTAAACATAGGAAGAATAAAGCTCCATGTTGATCTGCTTGTTAACAACATCCTCACAGTCCTACCACTTCTGTTTATATCTGTCAACCAGGCCTCTCTGATGGGACCAGGTTAACAACCCTAATTAGGGAATCCAGATTCTATGACATCCACCTGGCTGACCTTGTTGCAATCATTACATCTCCCCCCCTCTAAGTCCTGAGACATAGCCTTGTTCTTGTTCTTTTAGCTTCTCCAGGAGTGGTTTTGTACCAGGCCTGGTTCCTTGGACCCTGCCTTGGCTATTGGTGGCACATACTGGACCGTAGCCTGCCTCTTGCACCCAGACCATCTCGGCCGAAGCTAATCTTCTTCAGGTAGTAATGGTATCGAGGTTGCAACATCTGCCGTGTCCATCTCTTCCTCAGAGGTTTCTTGGACGCCAGACATCACTAATCCTATCCATTCAACTTTTCTCTGCTTGGTCACCCTCATGATTGATTATTTTGAGGATTTTGATGCAAATTAACCTTACTCCCAGTGTACATTGAGGTCTGTTGTAAACTGAGTATAGACCATGGAGAAAATTTGTGAAAAAGATTGATATACCAGAGCTGTGAGATTGTAACTAATAGTCAGAAAACACTGAACACAATGGAGATATTTGTTCTCCAGAAGAGAACATGACCTTGCCGTTTCAAATAATGGTTCTGAAGAGGTTAATTTTCATTTGGTTTTCACCACTCTACTGATAGTAGAGAAGATGAGTTTTACCTCAGCTATCAAATGGAACGGGGTCTATCTACCAGCTCCCTTTGGTCCACGTACTGTAATTGTACTTATAGCTAGAATACATAAATCTTCTTTTATCTAAGAACCTTGCCTATGCTGTAGACACTTTATAATGGTGTATCCTCTGCTGCTGGTCATTAGATAGCCTGAAGTCAAAGCAAAGGACAATTGGTGGCAGTAAAATGACTCAAAAAACTGTCACTCAGTACCACTTACTAATAGAAGTGGCAAATACCAGGAGTCATTATCCGGAACAACATCACAGAACAGATGGGGGACTTTAAAGTTACAAAGGGATGTGGTTGGGAAGATAGTGGTAATGCTATTAAGCTAGGAGTCAGAGGTCCAGGCTAATACACTGGGGACATGGGTTCACACTCTATTGTAGCTAATAATAGCATTTTAAATGTGTTAGTTATTTTTATGAATGGAATTGAAAGGCTTGATACACCAGCATGTTAAGATCATAGTTGAACGTACTCCTGAACAAGTTAGATCACAAAAGGAAATCTAAATCATTTTGTTTTAGAATAAAATTCAAGTTTCTTACACCCAAGACAAAAACCAAAAAAAAGTCTAGATACAGAAATGGTTTGAAAGATTATAAACACAAATAAAAACAAAGACTCATCTGTTCCACAGTTCCATCATTTTAGAAGAATTCAAAACCTAAGAAATCATCTTTCTATTTTTAATCTTAGTGTAATTTAGTTGATTCTTCCCATCCTTATCTGTAAAATCTAATGTCTTCTTACATAAATATACAGAAGCTGAGAGCTTAGATTTCATCAGCTTT
Source organism: Chiloscyllium plagiosum (assembly GCF_004010195.1). NCBI lineage: Eukaryota > Metazoa > Chordata > Chondrichthyes > Orectolobiformes > Hemiscylliidae > Chiloscyllium > Chiloscyllium plagiosum. The sequence continues at coordinate 69,156,313 of NC_057721.1, read as the reverse complement.
TAATAACATTGCAGATTTCTGTCCAAAGACCCAGATCCGGAAATTGCACAAGCTAAACATTTCTACTGAGCTACCTTATTCACATATCGGCTTTGCAAAATCTTATCTCAATGAAAGAGGCCATAGTTGTTTCCAACCCAACTGCTGAAAAGCTTTCAATCTCTGCGTTTTCTAAGTTAAAATTAATGGTTGTTTAATCTCCAACAAAAGCAAGATAATGGCCCTCAATGTTAACCCCATCTGTCGTTAGTCACTACAGTAAAAATTATCTTCAACTGACACTTCAAAGGATCCCTGCTCTCGAACACTTAATGAATACATGAAAGACTGTCTGATCTAAGTCATTCAGAAAAGCAACCAAACCATATGCCACTATTTTAAGATCCAAACTCTAAAATTGATAATAACACATAAATCAGACATGTAATAGAGACCATGAAAGTATAATCGATTGTGGTTAAAAAAAAATCTAGTTTACTAATGTCCTTGAGGAAAAGAAATCTGCTGACCTTATCTGGTCAGATTCAAATGTGAATTCAGACACAATAACATTGTTGACACGTAACTGTTCTCCAAATTGACTGAGCAGGCTACTCAGCTCAAAGGCAATTAAGAATGGGCAGCAAATGATGCTCACATCAGGAAAGATTAAAAAGAACTAGAAAAAATGGAACAGTATTGTGCAGCTCTCAGAAACTTCTTTGCAACTTTGTTCCTACACACCTATCCCCAGTAGCCACAGGATTTAAGAAGAAAAAGCTCCTGGGGATAAAGAATTAGCTTTATACAATGTTTCCATTAAGATATGAACCAAGTGCTAACTCACTTTCCAAATTGCTTTCCACTTCTTCTCCTTGTATTCAAATTACTTGGGGCTGGAGACATTTTCCTTAAGCCTTCATCAAGTTAATTGGTCTATTTTATCTCCATTGGTGCCTTTAGTCCTTTCAATTCAGGCCCTCCGAAAACACAATTACTTGCTGTTTTATTGGCAGAATTCCTGTTGCTTTCAAGTAAACTGTCCCTGTTCTACACTTGACAGCTGCCTCGTGCAAGCAGTATAAAGATTAATGTGTCAATGTTGCTCTTTGAGGAGGGAACAGTGTTTGAAGGGAACACGAGCTTAAAGAATCAATGCTGTATTGTTGGTACCTTACATTTAGCCTATGGTCCCCTTGGCTATATAGCACCTCATTGGAAGATTGTGATTGGTAAATTTATCCTGTTGTCTCCAATCACCCTGGTAACTAGTGCGGATGGTTCATTGTTGTCTTGATTTCAATTATTTTTTTTTAAATTGCATGGTTGTGTTTGAAAATTGTTCCGATCTGAAAATCCCAAGTATCATTTTTTACCGTTACAGAATCCAATAATATCATTCACAAACATGTGCCAGCAACATTGCCCATTTACAGTCTAATGATCATTCAACTGTGCACCCTAAGTGTCAGATTCTAACAGGAGAAAGTGAGGACTGCAGATGCTGGAGATCAGAGCTGAAAAATGTGTTGCTGGAAAAGCGCAGCAGGTCAGGCAGCATCCAAGGAACAGGAGAATCAACATTTCGGGCATGAGCCCTTCTTCAGGAATGAGGGGGTTCTGCCAAGCAGGCTAAGATAAAAGGTAGGGAGGAGGGACTTGGGGGAGGGGCGTTGAGAATGTGATAGGTAGAAGGAGGT